>NC_072042.1:8258904-8558904 GCF_027791375.1 Indicator indicator | reverse complement strand
ACAGGACAAGGGGCAAAGGTTTGGAACTACAGCAGGGGAGACTGAGGCTGGAGATGAGGAAGAAATCCTTCAGAGTGAGGGTGGGGAGACACTGGAACAGGTTTTCCAGGGAGGCTGTGGATGTCTCCTCTCTGGAGGTGTTCAGGGCCAGGCTGGATGAGGCCTTGAGGCTGGTGGGAGGGGTCCCTGCCCATGGCAGGGGGTTGGCACTGGATGAGCTTTGGGGTCCCTTCCAACCCAACCCATTCCATGACTGTCTGATGATTCCCAGCCTATCCATCCCTAGACAGAGAGCTGCTTCCATAGCTGGATGGATTTTCCCTGGGACACCTGCACCACAGGCTGCATGAAGCCACTTGGAGATAAACCAACCCAGCAACCAAGCAACCACCCAACCACCAGCCACCAAGCTTCCCATCTTCCCAGCCCTTCTCTGCTAGCTTCCCTCTCCCTCTGATCCAGTCTGGTGCCAGGTTTTCTGGACTGCTCCTGCTGTCAGGAACGTTTGCTGCTAGTCTCTTAGCTTGGTGCTTGGCTCTCCCCACACTATTCATTTAAGGCAAGCATCTGGCATGTAGCAACAAGATGGCTGAGAGAATAAAATCAGGCAAGTGGATGTGATTAAGCCTAGCTGGGAGCCAGCAGCAGCCTCTCTTTGCAAAAGGTTGTGCTGGATCCTGGGGTTGTTTATTGGACCCAGCAGAAGCTGTGCTCACAGGGTGGGAGCAGCTCAGGCAGAGGCACCTTTGGGTGCTGCTGCCAAGCTCTGCCCCGCAGGTGCTGGCAGCCCTGAGGCCAGGCACTGCAGGAGGCTGGAGGAGGGAGCAGTCAGGGTGCTTTGCTGGCACAGGATGATTCACTCTGGCCCTCTGCCTGAGCCATTGTGGAAATGGGAACCTGGCCACCAAAGGTGGGACCTCTGTGAGCCCTTCACCCCCATGGTGGCCGGGCTAAGCCCAACCCTCTATACCACCTACCACCAGGGCAGGATGAGGCCCCTGCTGAGGTCCCATCACACACAAGATGACAAACCCAGGGTACTGGATGCCTCCTCTGCCTTGGCTTGGTGTGGTGGCAGGAGACAGCCCCAGCCCTGAGCAGGGCTCAGTGTTTCCCAGTGCATGTGTGCAGCCCTGCTGTGGTGGGGCACAGCATGGCCTCCTGGCACCTCCTAGCAGCACCATTCTGGGCAGCTGCTCATCCCCCAGCTCTGTGGGGCCACCACAGACCCTGAGCTGGAGGCTGCTGGGGCTCTGGCAGCTGAACATCTGCAGCTGGTGTCTTGCTGCCAGCACCCCAGCACCTGCTCTTGTGTTCAGAGCAGTAGCCCTGATGCCAGCTGCTGAGAGGGGCAGAGTGCTGGCTGTCTGCAGGCCTGCCCTGTCCACATGACATCAAAATTGTGTCCCAGAGTGTCCTGCCCAAAACATGCCAGCAGAGCTGTGTGCCCTGCCCTGGCTCCTCTGCTGGGGAGGTTCAACTCAACCATCACCTGCAGGTAAATCACCTCAGACTGCAGGGAGCAGTCTGGAGGGTGTGGGGTCTGGAGGTGTCTGCCACACAGGCACAGGGCAGGGAAATGGCTTTCCAAAAACCTGGAAATTAAGAGAGAAAGAAAATGGAGATGCCTAGCTGAACCCTTCAGTTGTGCCAGCCTCAGCCTGTTTGATTTTGCTTTCATGCCATCCCATCTCTTACCACAGTTCAACAACATGGGAACACACAGACACAAAAAAGCCATCCTGAGCTGAGGGAAGCAGCTGCTACATCAGAACCCAAATGTATTCATTTCCTGCAAAAAGGTTTTGTTTTGAGGTCATTTGCTGAAAGAAAACAAAAAAGACAGGATGGGAAAATCCCAGGACCTGATGTCAGCTCTGGGCCTCTCCTGGTCCTGTCTCAACCATGTCAGGAGCTCCACCACCACCCAGCATGGAAAGGGCAAGGATTGGTAACCCTGTGAGGACTCTGCCCCTGAAACCCACACCTGTAGTCCTCCCCTGGTGAGGGCTGCCCACATCCCTCCCATCTCTCCCATCCCTCACATCCCTCCCATCCCTCACATCCCTCACATCCCTCCCATCCCTCACATCTCTCCCATCCCTCACATCCCTCCCATCCCTCACATCTCTCCCATCCCTCCCATCCCTCCCATCCCTCCCATCCCTCCCATCCCTCACATCCCTCACATCCCTCCCATCCCTCACATTCCTCACATCCCTCACATCCCTCCCATCCCTCACATCCCTTCCATCCTTCCCATCCCTCCCATCCTTCCCTTCCCATCCCTCCCATCCCTCCCATCCCTCCCATCCCTCACATCCCTCACATCCTTCCCTTCCCTCACATCTCTCATATCCCTCACATCTCTCCCATCCCTCCCATCCCTCCCATCCCTCACATCCTTCCCATCCCTCCCATCCCTCATCCCTCACATCCCTCCCATCCCTCCCATCCCTCCCATCCTTCCCACCCCTCCCACCCCTCCCATCCCTCACAGCCCTCACACCAGAGGGTTTCAGTGCCTCAGCAGCCTCCAGAGCTCTTCACTGACCCTGCTAAGGTGAAAAGCTGCTCCTGAGGAGGTCTGGCCAACAGCTCTGCTTCCTCCTGTGGTTGCTGCCCCCTCGCACATCCCCTGGGCCTTGGTGGGCACACTTCCACAGCTTCCACTCTCCACCACAGTCCTCTCCTTCCCCACCTCCCCAGGAGGTTTCCTTTCCTGGTCTCTGATGGGTGTCCCACACTGCAGCCTGAAGGTCAGGGGCTGGGAACAGGGAACTGAGGATTTTCCAAGAGAGACCAAAGAGTGGCCAGGAACTTTTAGCTGAACACTTGAGAGCAGCTCTCACCCCACTGCTGGAGAGGGGACAGCAAAGGGCTCCAGAGATGCTGAGGGGCCTGGAACATCTCTGTGAGGAGGAAAGGCTGAGAGAATTGGGGCTGTAGTCTGGAGAGGAGCAGCCTGAGGGGGATCTGAGCAATGCTGAGCAATACTTCAAGGGTGGGGGTCAGGAGGATGGGACCAGGCTTTGCTCAGTGGTGCCCAGGGGCAGCACAAGTGGCACTGGGCACAGACTGAGCATCGGAAGTTCATCTGAACATGAGGGGGAACTTCTGTGCTGGAAGGGTGGCAGAGCCCTGGAGCAGGCTGCCCAGAGAGGTGGTGGAGTCTCCATCTCTGGAGACCTTCACAACCCTCCTGGATGTGTTCTGTGTGACCTGCCCTGGGTGACTCTGCTTTGGCAGGGGGCTGGACTGGATGATCTCCAGAGACCCTTCCAACCCTTTCCATTCATCACAAATGCACTAAGCGTGTGCTGGGGTCTGTCTGTCTGTCTGCCTCCCTGTCTCCCCCAGCCCTCCACAGAGGTTATCTCCTTACCTATCTATTTCCATGGATTTCTTTTTACTTTTTTTTTTTTTTCCCCCTAGTGAATTATGTCAGGGAGGCAGCAAAGTGTTATGTATTTGCAAGCCCCATAATCTTTAAAAGCACAGTGATGCATGCTCCAGATGAGAAAAGAGCCTCCATCCAGTATGTTAATAGATAGCATTAGGGCAATAATGAAAAGCACTTGAGACAAGTAAGGCCCTATCAAAAGCTGAGTAATAGAGATGCAGAGAGTGAATCACAATGCACCTCCTCTGCACAAGAGATTAAGACGTCTGCTTTAGTGCAGCCTCTATTCACTCCAACAGCTGCTTCATTTCTCTGATTAAAATGGCAGTGGGGAAAAGCTTTCCCAGCCCTTTCCCCTCCCCCCCCCCCCCCCCTCCCCGCCCCGATGCAGGCAGCAGGCAGGCACCCACGGGCTGTGCCTGGCACTGCCAGCCCCCTCCGGCTGCCACGGGCACCCTGGGCACGGAGAGGAGGGCACACAGCAGGCAAGGGCAGCAGCCAGGAAGGCAGCTCCCTGCACAGGGCACAGAGGGACAGAGAAGCAGGGAGACAGAGAACGTTAGGGCTTGGAAGGGAGCTCTGGAAATCATCCAGGCCAACCCCCTGCCAGAGCAGGGCACCCAGGGCAGGGCACACAGGAACACATCCAGGGGGGTTGGAAGCTCTCCAGAGAAGGAGACTCCACAGCCTCTCTGGGCAGCCTGCTGCAGGGCTCTGCACCCTCACACCAAAGATGTTTTCCCTCATGTTCATAGAGTTACAGGATGGGTTGGGTTGGAGGGGGCACCAAAGCTCATCCAGTGCCAGCCCCCTCCCATGGGCAGGGACACCTCCCACCAGCCCAGCTTGCTCAAGGCCTCATCCAGCCTGGCCTTGAACACCTCCAAGGAGGGGACAGCCACAGCCTCCCTGGGCAACCTGTGCCAGTCTCTCCCCAGCCTCACTCTCAACAATTTCTTCCTCATCTCCAGTCCCAATCTCCCCTCTCCCAGCTCAAAGCCATTGTCCTCATCCTAGCACTCCCAGCCCTTGTCAAAAGTCCCTCCCCAGCCCCTCTGGGATTGCTTGGAGCTGCCCAGAGCCTCTCTCCACAGCCAGTTACACTCAGGTCCACCAGAGGAAGGATGTGCAGGGGAAGCCAGACAGAATGGGCACTGTGGGAGGAGATGAAGGTCAAGCAGCTGGGATCCAGGAGAACCTTGCTGGGAGGTGAGACACCAGCATGAACAGGACAGGTTGAGCAGACCCATGGAGGGCCATGCTGGGCATACCAGATGCTGAATGCACAGGGGAGGGAAATGCCTGCAAGGCCTCCCTGGTGTGCTGGACTGGACCCTTAGCATCCACCAGCAAGTGTTTGATGCCAGTGCTGAAGCCAAGTGCCAGGCCTTGCCCTGGGGGCACCAGTGGGATGGGGATAACCCCTTGGGAGAGGCCCATGAGGTGCTGGTACCATTCACAGCCCCTGACAGTGCCCACACAGCCCTTGGCATGAGCACTGCAGGCTTCAGAGCAGCAGCAGGAAGAGGCAGGACCAGAGCTCTGTCCTCAGGTCTGTCTCCTGCTGTTGGCTGCCTGCTGCTCTGCCAGCCAAGGCTCTTGGCCATGCTGCAGGTCTGCAGGACCTGCTGAGCTCTGTGATGCTGCAACTCCATGGCATGCAAGGTGTGGGTTGCAAGCTGGTGGTGTTGAGGGCCTTCCTGGGGTATCCTACAATCCTGCCCCCCAGCTGGGCACAGCACCACACAGACACATCAGATGCCCAACACAACTCCCTGGCTCAGACCCCAGGCCAGGCTGCAGCAAGAGCAGAAGTGTGAGAGAAGGAGGAAGCTGATGGCAGCCCCCAGCCACAGCCAGCAGGGAGGTTGTGTCTGTGGTCAGCTTAGGCACGTTTCTGCTTACCAAAGACACACAGCAGGGGGAATCATTGTCCCCTGTCCACTGCAGGCTTTCTGCACCTTCCCCACAGGCATCTGGACAGGGTTTGTGTTGCAGGAGCTCTGCCCTTAGCCTTCACACTGTGCCCTGCAGGGGGAGGAATCCCTGGTCTGAGCTCTGCTGGAGCCCTCTTCCTCCCCCCTGCTCAGGGACACCTTGAAGCAGCAGCCAGGAAGAGCAGATGGGCTCTGGTGGTGACAAGAGTGCCCCTGGCTGTGGCAGGGAATGTTCCTGGAGAGGCACAAAGGCCTGGCAAAGGGGACTGGGGCTGGGGTGGGCAGCAAAGGACTGGCAGAAATGGTGAGAGCAGAGCTGCACCCACGGGTTCCATGCTGCCCCCAGGGACTGCCCCCAGCTGCTGCTGGGCTTCTGCAGGCCTTGTGCCACAAGCAGGAGAGAGGAAGCAACCAAGAACTGCACCAGAAAAGCCCTGGAGCAGGCTGCCCAGAGAGGTTGTGGAGTCTCCTGTTCTAGAGAGCTTCCAACCCCCCCTGGCCATTGTGCTCCTGGGCAAGCTGCTGTGGGTGCCCTGCTGGAGCAGGGGGTTGTGCTGGATGAGCTCCAGAGCTCCCTTCCAATGCCAGCTTGCTGGGATTCCAATGCCAGGTTGCTGGAAGGTGTCCAGAGAAGGGCCACCAGGATGAGCAGAGGGCTGGAGCTGCTCTGCTATGAGGACAGCCTGAGAGAGTTGGGGTTGTGCAGTCTGGAGAGGAGAAGGCTCCAAGGAGACCTTCCTGTGGCCTTCCAGGATCTGCAGGGGGCTCCAAGAAAGCTGGGGAGGGACTTTTTAGGCTATCAGGGAGTGACAGGACTGGGGGGAATGGAACAAAGCTGGAAGTGGAGAGATTCAGACTGGAGATGAGGAAGAAGTTCTTGCCCATGAGAGTGGTGAGAGCCTGGAATGGGTTGTCCAGGGAGGTGGTTGAGGCCCCATCCCTGGAGGTGTTTGCAGCCAGGCTGGATGAGGCTCTGGCCAGCCTGCTGTAGTGTGAGGTGTCCCTGCCCATGGCAGGGGGGCTGGAACTGGATGAGCCTTGAGGTCCCTTCCAACCCTGACTGATTCTATGATTCTATGAGAAGAGTTGCCCTGGTGACAAGCCCCAGAGGATGGCATCACCAGGTGAGAAATGAAAGCAACATCAGGCACAGAAGGAGCAGGAGCAGGGTGAGAGATGGGCACAGCATCATCTCTGAGCTGGGACAGAGCCTGAGCCTGGCATCAGGACCCTCTGTGGGACACTGCTGGACACCACACCTGTGTTCTCCTCCTTGCTGTGTCAGGGGGGTTCAGGTGGCATGGAAAAGGCTTTTCCCCACCTGTCAGCTTTTCTGATGCCCAGGACAAGTGCTTGCTGTGCACAGAAGCAGACAAAGCCCCTCCTGGGCAGTCCCCTGGGCATGGAGGTGGTTGGTGCATGTGCCATGCAAAACAGCCCTTCAAACCCTGTGCATCACTAACACTGATGGCTCAGAGCAGCATCTTGGGGACATCCTGAGGCCTGTGGTTCAGCTCAGAAGAAGATGCTCCAGGACCAGAGGAGCTCAGTTCTGGGCAGAAGCCTACAGTAAAACTGCACCAAGAGTTCAGCTTTAAAGCTGAGAGCTTTGCCATGGAGAAAGTGCAGTGAGGGACACCAGGGTGATGGGAAAGGAGCAGACATCACCACTCACACCCCTGACTGCACCCCCACCCCAAAGCTGAGCAGGTTGTCCCCCTGGTCCCTGCCAAGCCACCCTCCTTGAGGCATGGTGGCAGGGATGTGCCACATTCTCCAGTGAGCCCTGCTCAGAGCGTCAGCAGAGCTTTGGCTTCTCATCCTCCCTCCATTCCCTCCCCTTCCCCTCACTGCAGTTGGAAGGTCCTGAGAAATTCTGCACATCAGTTCTGGGTACCTGAGGTGGGTACCCAGATGGAGGCAGATCAGCCTGGGCAGGGTCTGCCTGCTGGGCCCTGGGGCAGGGGAGATGCCATCTGTAGCCATCCAAGAGCAGAGGGCACAAAGGAAGGCAGGGCTCCAGAGAGGATGAGGCAGATCACTGAGATCAGCAGGTGGGGGAAGCAACTGAGGTGGTGTTCATGCAGCTCCTGAAGATGGTATAGGTGCAACCACACAACTATGGCACCATGCCAGGTCCCCCTGGGATGCTGAGCAGTGTGGTGGCTGCAGTCTGGGCCATCAGCACCCCAGCATCAGCTGTGGCCAAGGTGGGCACAAGGTAAATCCTGGGGAGATGGACAGAGCCCTGGCAGATCCTCAGAGGGCTGCTGCTAGAGAGTGAATCAGAATTGTCAGGGTTGGAAGGGACCTCCAGGCTCAGCCAGTCCCAACCCCCCTGCCATGCCCAGGGACACCTCACACCACAGCAGGTTGCTCACAGCCACATCCAGCCTGGCTGCAAAACCCTCCAGGGATGAGGCTTCCACCACCTCCCTGGGCAACCTGTGGCAGTCTCACCACCCTCATGGGGAAGAATTTCTTCCTAACATCCAATCTGAGTCTCCCCATTTCTAGTTTTGCTCCATTCCCCCCAATCCTATCACTTCCTGGCACCCTCAAAAGTCCCTCCCCAGCTTTCCTGCAGCCCCCTGCAGATACAGGAGCACGAGGTGTGGCAGCCTGTTCCACAGGGGTGCAGGGCATCAAACCTCCCTCACCATCACCTCTCTGCTTCATGTGCTACCAGCAGCAAGCACTCCCACTGCCAAAGCCTTTGGAGGGCTCAGAAAGGTCTCAGCACCCCACACAAAGCCCCAGAGGAGGTTGCCACCCCCACTGGCACCTCTGAGCACGTTGCCAGATGCCCAGGGAAAGGCAGGGAGGGCTCAGCAGGGAGCTTCAGCCCCACGTCTGCTGCTTCCTGCCAGAATTAACATCCCTGACAAAAGGCATGGTCCTGAAATTGCAGCAGCAGGCAGATGGATCACTGGAGTGTGAGAGATCTCGTCATGGAAAGGATGAGTAATGCAAGGAGAGCCTGGTGCCAGCTAGCCAAGTGCTTGGCTGCTGCAGCAGGCTGGGAACCTGGAGTCCTGCCTGCCGTGGGGCTGCATTCCTCCAGCTCTCCAGCCAGGCCTGCTGGCATGATGCTGGCACTGCCCAGGATGCAGGGGGCACTGTCTGGAGCACGGTGCCATGACCCATGCTGGGGAGGGTGTGCCCATGGCAGGTACCCAGGGCAGCAGGCAGCTGCCTGCAGCCTGCCCTCACCATGGAGCTGGCACGGTGAGGACTGGTGCATGGGGAGCAGCAGTGCTCTGGGCATGACCCATGCCAGTCCCCTGCAGAGAGGCAGCAACACTGCACACCCAGCTGGCTCCTGGCCAGCAGAGGGGCAGGGGGCTCACAGGAGTGTCTTTGTGCTACTCCTCTTTAAACATCCCAATGAATGCCTCCCAAAAACAACCCACAGCCTCCAGCAGGCTCCTTGAGCACCCAGCTCCCAGCAGAACCCCACACCGAGGCCTGGAGCTGGCTCAGCCCTGTGCCCCGAGGTGACTCACCAGGAGATCAGAGCCAGGAGGACTTTGTCCTGGCACTCAGCACAGAGATGGAAGAAAACAGGGTCAGGAACCCTCCTCTCACCATGGCTGTCCAGGAGCATCCGCCCTGCAGCATGCAGGGCTCAGGAGAAGGGGCTGGGATCCACCAACCTGCTCACAAAGAGCCTGGGTCCTGCCAGCACAGCACTGATCTCTTGCAGTCCCAGCAGAGGAAGGCACAGCTCTGTGCCCTCTGAGACAAGCAGGACCTGACCTCACCTCCCCCTTGAGAGCTCACTCTGGGATTGTGAGCTCTAGGGCAGGGGGGGATGGAGCAGAACTGGAAGTGAGGAGATTCAGATTGGATGTTAGGAAGAAATTCTTCCCCATGAGGGTGGTGAGAGACTGGCAGAGGTTGCCCAGGGAGGTGGTGGAAGCCTCATCCCTGGAGGGTTTTGCAGCCAGGCTGGATGTGGCTGTGAGCAACCTGCTGTGGTGTGAGGTGTCCCTGCCCATGGCAGGGGGTTGGGACTGGATGAGCCTTGAGGTCCCTTCCAACCCTGACAGTTCTGTGATTCTGTGCTTCTAGGCAAGGGACTGGACATGAGGATCCCAGAGGTCTCTTCCAGCCTTGGCAGTTCTGTGGCTCTGTGAGTGTCAGTGCAGCTGGCACAATGTGGTGACTTTCCCTTTTCCAAGCACAAGTGCCCAGGAATGATCCACTCTGCAGTGCTGTCCCTGCCTGTCCCTCACCATGGCACACAGGGTTGGTTCTGGACACCTAAAACCCAACCTGATGTGGGAAGCTCAGTTTGCTGGCAGAGCATCTGGGCTGTTCGTGGCAGCTGGAGGTCAATATCTCCACCAGCACAGACCTCCTGTCCCCAGGGATGTGTTGGGTCACACACACAGAGGGAACAGCAGGACCACGGCTTGAACCTGCACCTCCTGAGGCCACCACACATCCCCTTGGATCCTCATCCCCGTGGTTCCACATCCCCTTGGATCCTCATCCCCTTGGATTCACATCCCTATGGCTCCACATCCCCTTGGCTCCACATCCCTATGGCTCCACATCCCTGTGGCTCCACATCCCCTATGGCTCCACATCCTCTTGGATCTTCATCCCCTTGGATTCACATCCCCTTGGATTCACATCCCTATGGCTCCACATCCCTATGGCTCCACATCCCTATAGCTCCACATCCCTTTGGCTCCACATCCCTATGGCTCCACATCCCTATGGCTCCACATCCCTATGGCTCCACATCCCTTGGCTCCACATCCCTATGCTCCACATCCCTATGGCTCCACATCCCTTGGCTCCACATCCCTTGCTCCACATCCCTATGGCTCCACATCCCTATGGCTCCACATCCCCTTGTCTCCACATCCCTATGGCTCCACATCCCCTATGGCTCCACATCCCTATGGCTCCACATCCCTATGTCTCCACATCCCTATGGCTCCACATCCCCTTGGCTCCACATCCCCTTGGCTCCACATCCCTTGGCTCCACATCCCTATGGCTCCACATCCCTATGGCTCCACATCCCCTTGGCTCCACATCCCTATGGCTCCACATCCCCTATGGCTCCACATCCCTATGGCTCCACATCCCCTTGTCTCCACATCCCTATGGCTCCACATCCCTTGGCTCCACATCCCTTGGCTCCACATCCCTATGGCTCCACATCCCTATAGCTCCACATCCCTTAGCTCCACATCCCTATGGCTCCACATCCCTATGCTCCACATCCCCTTGTCTCCACATCCCTATGGCTCCACATCCCTATAGCTCCACATCCCTATGGCTCCACATCCCTATGGCTCCACATCCCCTTGGCTCCACATCCCTATGGCTCCACATCCCCTTGGCTCCACATCCCTATAGCTCCACATCCCTATAGCTCCACATCCCTATGGCTCCACATCCCTATGGCTCCACATCCCCTTGGCTCCACATCCCTATAGCTCCACATCCCTGTAGCTCCACATCCCTATAGCTCCACATCCCTATGGCTCCACATCCCTATAGCTCCACATCCCTTGGCTCCACATCCCCTTGGCTCCACATCCCTATGGCTCCACATCCCTATGGCTCCACATCCCTATGCTCCACATCCCTTGGCTCCACATCCCTATGGCTCCACATCCCCTTGGCTCCACATCCCTTGCTCCACATCCCTATGGCTCCACATCCCTATGGCTCCACATCCCCTTGGATCCTCATCCCCTTGGATTCACATCCCCTTGGCTCCACATCCCTATGGCTCCACATCCCTATAGCTCCACATCCCCTATGGCTCCACATCCCTATGGCTCCACATCCCCTATGGCTCCACATTCCCTATGGCTCCACATCCCTATGGCTCCACATCCCTATAGCTCCACATCCCCTATGGCTCCACATCCCTATGGCTCCACATCCCTATGCTCCACATCCCTTGGCTCCACATCCCCTATGGCTCCACATCCCTATTGCTCCACATCCTCTTGGCTCCACATCCCTATGGCTCCACATCCCTATGGCTCCACATCCCCTTGGCTCCACATCCCCTTGGCTCCACATCCCCTTGGCTCCACATCCCTATGGCTCCACATCCCTATGGCTCCACATCCCCTTGGCTCCACATCCCCTTGTCCCCACATCCCCTATGGCTCCACATCCCCTATGGCTCCACATCCCTATGGCTCCACATCCCTATAGCTCCACATCCCTATAGCTCCACATCCCTATGGCTCCACATCCCCTATGGCTCCACATCCCTATGGCTCCACATTCCTATGGCTCCACATCCCCTTGGCTCCACATCCCCTTGTCCCCACATCCCTATGGCTCCACATCCCCTATGGCTCCACATCCCTATGGCTCCACATCCCTATAGCTCCACATCCCTATGGCTCCACATCCCTTGGCTCCACATCCCCTTGGCTCCACATCCCTTGCTCCACATCCCTTGGCTCCACATCCCTATAGCTCCACATCCCTATGGCTCCACATCCCCTTGGCTCCACATCCCTATGGCTCCACATCCCTATGCTCCACATCCCCTTGGCTCCACATCCCTTGGCTCCACATCCCTTGGCTCCACATCCCTATGGCTCCACATCCCTATGCTCCACATCCCTTGGCTCCACATCCCTATAGCTCCACATCCCCTTGGCTCCACATCCCTATGGCTCCACATCCCTATGCTCCACATCCCTTGGCTCCACATCCCTATGGCTCCACATCCCCTTGTCTCCACATCCCTATGCTCCACATCCCTATGGCTCCACATCCCTATGGCTCCACATCCCCTTGGCTCCACATCCCTATAGCTCCACATCCCCTTGGCTCCACATCCCCTATGGCTCCACATCCCTATGGCTCCACATCCCTATGGCTCCACATCCCTATGGCTCCACATCCCCTTGGCTCCACATCCCCTATGGCTCCACATCCCTATAGCTCCACATCCCTATGGCTCCACATCCCCTTGGATCCTCATCCCCTTGGATTCACATCCCCTTGTCTCCACATCCCCTTGGCTCCACATCCCCTTGTCCCCACATCCCTATGGCTCCACATCCCTATAGCTCCACATCCCTATGGCTCCACATCCCCTATGGCTCCACATCCCTATGGCTCCACATCCCTATAGCTCCACATCCCCTTGGCTCCACATCCCTATGGCTCCACATCCCTATAGCTCCACATCCCTATGCTCCACATCCCTATGGCTCCACATCCCCTATGGCTCCACATCCCTATGGCTCCACATCCCTATGGCTCCACATCCCCTATGGCTCCACATCCCTATGGCTCCACATCCCTATGGCTCCACATCCCTATAGCTCCACATCCCTATGGCTCCACATCCCTATGGCTCCACATCCCCTTGGCTCCACATCCCCTTGGCTCCACATCCCTATAGCTCCACATTCTTATGGCTCCACATCCCTATGGCTCCACATCCCCTTGGCTCCACATCCCTGTAGCTCCACATCCCTATGGCTCCACATCCCTATAGCTCCACATCCCCTTGGCTCCACATCCCTATGGCTCCACATCCCTATGGCTCCACATCCCCTTGGCTCCACATCCCTATGGCTCCACATCCCTATGGCTCCACATCCCTATAGCTCCACATCCCCTTGGCTCCACATCCCTATGGCTCCACATCCCCTTGGCTCCACATCCCTATAGCTCTACATCCCTATGGCTCCACATCCCTATGGCTCCACATCCCCTTGGCTCCACATCCCTTGGCTCCACATCCCCTTGGCTCCACATCCCTATGGCTCCACATCCCTATGCTCCACATCCCTATGGCTCCACATCCCTTGGCTCCACATCCCCTTGGCTCCACATCCCTATGGCTCCACATCCCTATGCTCCACATCCCTATGGCTCCACATCCCTATGGCTCCACATCCCTATGGCTCCACATCCCTATGCTCCACATCCCTATGGCTCCACATCCCTATGGCTCCACATCCCTATGGCTCCACATCCCTATGGCTCCACATCCCTATGGCTCCACATCCCTTGGCTCCACATCCCCTATGGCTCCACATCCCTATAGCTCCACATCCCTATAGCTCCACATCCCTATGGCTCCACATCCCTATAGCTCCACATCCCCTATGGCTCCACATCCCTATGGCTCCACATCCCTATGGCTCCTTCCTGGGAGCTCCTTCCTCCTGTTCCTGAGCAGACAGTGAGTGGTGAGGCAGCAGCAGGGCAGGGAGCAGCAGGAAGCTGCCCTGGGCAGGCTGAGCAGGGCTGTGGCTCACTGCAGCCCCAGGGCTGGTGGCACCCCTCGGGGTGTGGGGGGCATCAGCCCAGCTGGCTCTGTGTGTGCTCAGTGCCACCCCACAGGCAAAGCCTCACCTCAGGGAGCTCTTTGCTCTAGGGGTTGGGTTGGTTTCTGCCTGGGTAGGGCTGTGAGGGGACTTGGACCTCACCCTTCAGGGTCCCCTAAGCACCCCCCAGCAGCTGGGGAGCAGAAGGAGCCTTGGGAGTGTGCCCAGGGTGGGCATGAGCAGGAGCTGTGTGACCAGGGCCCAGGGGAGAGCAGAGCACATGGGGCTGGGGGAGGGCATGTAGGGAAGGACTTGGGGCAGCTGTGCTGGCACCCAGCTGATCCCTGCACCTCTGTCCACAGCCTGCCAGGGACAGGGACTGAAGCTGCTCCTAACCCTGCCAGGGACAGGGACTGAAGCTGCTCCTAACCCTGCCAGGGACAGGGACTGAAGCTGCTTCTAATCCTGGCAGGGACAGGGACTGAAGCTGCTCCTAACCCTGCCAGGGACAGGGACTAAAGCTGCTCCTAACCCTGCCAGGGACAGGGACTAAAGCTGCTCCTAGGAGGCTAAGCTCCCTGCCAGGACAGGGACTAAAGCTGCTTCTAACCTGCCAGGGACAGGGACTAAAGCTGCTCCTAACCCTGCCAGGGACCAGGGACCTGAAGCTGCTCCTAACCCTGCCAGGGACAGGGACTGAAGCTGCTCCTAACCCTGCCAGGGACAGGGACTAGAAGCTGCTCCTAACCCTGCCAGGGACAGGACTGAAGCTGCTCCTAACCCTGCCAGGGACAGGGACTAAGCTGCTCCTAACCCTGCCAGGGACAGGTCTGAAGCTGCTCCTAACCCTGTGAGGGGACAGAGACTGAAGCTGCTCCTAACCCTGCCAGGGACAGGGACTAAAGCTGCTCCTAACCCTGCCAGGGACAGGGACTAAAGCTGCTCCTAACCCTGCCAGGGACAGGGACTAAAGCTGCTTCTAATCCTGGCAGGGACAGGACTGAAGCTGCTCCTAACCCTGCCAGGGACAGGACTGAAGCTGCTCCTAATCCTGCCAGGGACAGGACTGAAGCTGCTCCTAACCCTGCCAGGGACAGGACTGAAGCTGCTCCTAACCCTGCCAGGGACAGGGACTGAAGCTGCTCCTAACCCTGCCAGGGACAGGACTAAAGCTGCTCCTAACCCTGCCAGGGACAGAGACTGAAGCTGCTCCTAACCCTGCCAGGGACAGGACTGAAGCTGCTCCTAACCCTGCCAGGGACAGGACTGAAGCTGCTCCTAACCCTGCCAGGGACAGGACTGAAGCTGCTCCTAACCCTGCCAGGGACAGGACTGAAGCTGCTCCTAACCCTGCCAGGGACAGGACTGAAGCTGCTCCCCACTCTGTTAGGGGCCAGGGCCCAGGGCCCAGGGGCTGGGGCCCAGGGGCCAGGGTCTGCCCTGCCCTCCCGTGCCCAGAGGATCTGGGGGTGTGCAGGGGGCAGGCAGCAGAGGCAGGGCCAAGGTCTGTGTTTGTCATCGGGCTGTGAAACGATTCCCTAACAGATGAGGACAGGAACTTCTGGGAAGGCTCCAGCACAGACAGCAGGAGTGGGGGATCAGCATTTTGCTTGATTGCTTTCCATGCAATCCAAGGTTTGGGAGGTTTGGTTTTTTTTTCCCTTTTCTTGCAGTGTTTTGTTTTTCTGTCCAAAAATGGTTATCCTGCTGCCAGCTCTGGGAGGCAGGAGCAGTGCAGGGACTCCTGCAGGGTCTGACACCACGGGCTGGGGGGGCACAAATACTGACCACGGGGCCTGGGGGGGGATGGAAAAGCAGCAGAGGGAGTGGAGGCAGTGGGTGTGGGGGTGAGGGTGTGCAGGGCTGAGAGCAGAGAGCTCACAGCCCAAAGGAGCACTGCTGCAGAGGGCACCACAGCCAGGCAGGAGGCATGCAGGAGGCATGCAGGAGGCATCACAGCCATGCAGGAGGACATCACAGCCATGCAGAGGACATCACAGCCATGCAGGAGGCATCACAGCCATGCAGGAGGACATCACAGCCATGCAGGAGGCATCACAGTCATGCAGAGGACATCACAGCCATGCAAAGGACATCACAGCCATGCAGGAGGCATCACAGCCATGCAGAGGACATCACAGCCATGCAGAGGGCATGCAGGAGGCATCACAGCCATGCAGGAGGACATCACAGCCATGCAGAGGACATCACAGCCATGCAGGAGGCATCACAGCCATGCAGAGGACATCACAGCCATGCAGAGGGCATGCAGGAGGCATCACAGCCATGCAGGAGGACATCACAGCCATGCAGGAGGCATCACAGCCATGCAGAGGACATCACAGCCATGCAGAGGACATCACAGCCATGCAGAAGGACATCACAGCCATGCAGCTGACACTGAGCAGCTGTTTTGGTGCATGCTGCAGTGCAGCACACATGCCTCAGACTGCAGGCAGCTGTTGCTTCTCAGCAGCACCCTGCACCTCTGCAGGGGGAGGGATAACTGGAGGTGAACGAGAGAAGTGCTGCTTCCCTCTGGGTCCCTGCCACATGCTGCTGCTGCTGCTGCTGCTGCTGCTGGAGATTCTGCTGGCAGCAGGAACTTTCCTCAGGTGCTGCGTGGTGGGCAGCCAGCAGCTACCCTTGGCACACTGTCCCTGCTGGGTTGGCACTCAGAGGTGCTGCCTCAGGTGGCTGGGCAGGGCTCTGGTGCCAGGCTCCCGTGCAGGGGGGGGATGTGCATGGCACAGAGCAAATGTGCAGTGCTGTGGCTGCCAGCAGGCAGTGCAGGGGTGCTGAGGTGCATGTGAGCCATGCTGGTGTTGGGGATGTTCCTCTGGAGCTTCAGCTGAGAGGAAATCCTTAACAAGATCCCAGACAAAAGCAGAAAGGCTTTTTTTTGGTCTCCAGTTCTTCCATGAGACGCCAGCCAGCAGCTGAGCTGCATCCCAGCTCTCAGATCATCTCCAGGCATCACAAGTGTCTGCACAACAGCTGGGGTGTCCCCAGGGCAGTGCCAAAGAGCTGGACTGGGGTTCTGGGGACAGACCCTGCATGGTTCCTGCCCACCTTCACCCCCTGGCCTCCCCAGAGTCACAGCACTGGGCTGGAGGGACCCTCCAAGGGCATCTTGCAGGCAGCAGGGACACCTCCAACCAGATCAGGCTGCCCAGGGACACATCCAGGCTGACCTTGAATGTCTCCAGGGATGGAGCCTCCACCTCCCTGGCAGCCTCTTCCAGTGTCTCCCCAGCCTCACTGTGCAGAACTTCTCCTGAGGTCCAACCTAACTCTGCCCTGCTCCAGTTCCAAACCATTGCCTCTCATCCTATCCCCTTCTGAGCAGTCCCTGCCCACAGGGGGCAGAGGAGGCAGAGCCAGCTGGCAAGATGAGGCAGTGGGGACCACACTCCCTGCTCAGGGCACCAGCTAGAAGCTGCCCAGCTGTCAGGGCCTTCACCCAGCACTGCCAGGGGCCCACGGAGCAGTGATGCCAGCTGAGCACTGCCCTCTGTGAGAGTGCGCCCATAGTGCCCCATGGCGCCCCATGGCCACCACCATGTCCCAGTGCAGGCATGGACTGCCCCAGGTGGGTCACAGCCTGCCCAGCTGGATGGTGCAAGAGCATCAGGGAAGAAAGGCAGAGGCTTGGGAGGGAAGGGGATGGGAAACCTCTGATCTTGAAACAGGTGAGGAAAGGAAAGCACCAGGCCCAGGGGGGATGGTTTGAACTGAAAGAGGGAGATTGAGACTGGAGAGAAGTGAGAAATGTTTGATACTGGTGGTGGTGAGAGCCTGTCCCAGGTTGCCCAGAGAGGTGGGAGCTGCTCCATCCCTGGAACCATCCCAGGTCAGGTTGTTTGGGGCTGTGAGCTACCTGCCCTGGTTGGGGATGTCCCTGCTGGCTGCAGGGGTTGGACTGGGTGAGCTTTAAGGATCCCTTCCAACCCAACCCATTCTATGAGGCTAACAGTGAGAGACAACCCTCCAAGGGTCAGGCAGAGGGTGAAGAGCCCCTGAGACAGGAGGACATTGATGTCTCCCTAGAGAGACCTTCATCCCTGCACAGGGAGGGTCAGGCCATGGAGCCCAGGCTGTGCCTGCAGTGCCCACCCACAGCCTTCCCTCATGGGCTGGGAGCCAAGCACCTGCAGACACAGCCCCCAGGAGGGGAAACTCAGCCAGTCCAGGGGCCCAGCAGGACACAGGAGGGAGAGGATGGCAGATTTGGGGAGCATGAGGAGCTCCTGCCCAGCTGGTGTGTCACAACAGCAGGGACCTGAGCTGGGCAGCTCCTGGATCTCTGGGGTGTGAGTGCTGCCACAGCAAGGGCACAGCCTGCTGGGACTGTGGCACTGCAGGGACTGCTGGTCCCAGTGGCTGCCCCAGGGCTCACAGGGGATGTCCCTTGGAAGGGACTTGCTGCCCTCTGTGCCCCAGGACCAGCCCAGGGCTGCTGGAAGCCACCCTAAGCATCCATGCCAGGCTCTCCACACAGCCACAACACAAGGTGAGCCCTGGGGGGCCTCTGGGTGCCAGGCACCATCAGCAGAGAGCCATTCCCACAGGTCCAAAGGGTGGAATCATGGAATCACAGAGTGGGTTGGGTTGGAAGGGACCTTTAAAGGTCACCCAGTCCAACCCCTGCAGCCAGCAGGGACATCCCCAACCAGAGCAGGTTGCTCACAGCCCCAAACAACCTGACCTGGGATGGTGCCAGGGATGGGCATCTCCCACCTCCCTGGGCAGCTCCCACCTCCCTGGGCATCTCCCACCTCCCTGGGCAGCTCCCACCTCCCTGGGCATCCTGGGCCCTCAGTGTGACAATTTCCTCCTCCTTTCCAGTGCTAATCTCCCTCTTTCAGTTCAAGCCATCCCTCCTTGTCCTGTCACACAGGCCCAGCTCCAAAGCCTGTGCCCAGCTCTCTGCTCAGTGCCCTCAAGTGCTGCAGGGTCACAGTGCTGGGGAAGCTGCTAGGAAGGAGGGGATGTGGCCATCAGCCCCCCACCCCCACCCTGCCCTCTACCACTTCTCACCCTCACTTGGCAGCTCACCAGGGCGGTGCCAAGGGGCCAGAACAAGTGGGGCATCAGAAATAGGGCAGCTGTGGGGCAGGGAGATGCCAGCTGGGAAAGCCTGAGACAGCTGGGCTGGGAGCCAGGCACTGAGTCCTGCCCTCAGCACAAAGCAGGCCAGGGGCACAGCTGGGGCACACCAGTGCCCTGCCCTGGCACCCAGGGACCTGCAGCCAGCTTCAGATGCTGTTGTGGTGCCTCAGACCCAGGGGCTTGAGCAGCCTCAGGGCAGTGGGACAGGGACCATGAAACACTGAGAGCAGCAGGGCAGGGACACAGACCCCCAGTGCCAGGCACACAGACCCCTAGTGCCAGGGACACAGAACCCCAGTGCCAGGCACACAGATCCCCAGTGCCAGGGACACAGAACCCCAGTGCCAGGCACACAGATCCCCAGTGCCAGGCATACCAAACCCCAGTGCCAGGGACACAGAACCCCAGTGCCAGGCACACAGAACCCCGGTGCCAGGGACACAGATCCCCAGTGCCAGGCACACCAAACCCCAGTGCCAGGCACACAGATCCCCAGTGCCAGGCACACAGAACCCCGGTGCCAGGCACACCAAACCCCAGTGCCAGGCACACCAAACCCCAGTGCCAGGCACACAGATCCCCAGTGCCAGGCACACCAAACCCCAGTGCCAGGCACACCAAACCCCAGTGCCAGGCACACAGAACCCCGGTGCCAGGCACACCAAACCCCAGTGCCAGGCACACCAAACCCCAGTGCCAGGCACACAGATCCCCAGTGCCAGGCACACCAAACCCCAGTGCCAGGCACACAGATCCCCAGTGCCAGGCCCCTCTCTGCCAGTGCCATCCCATCTGCCTGCCAAGCGTGGGGGGTGGCTGGGGGGGGCAGGGACCCCCCCCCCCAGGGCTGTGTGTGCAAGCGTGGGGGTGCCGTGTGTGTGTCAGGCTGTGTGCCCTCTGCCGTGCCAAGGTGAGGGGCACCCCGGGCTGGAGCCGAGCCCGAGCCTGAGCGAACCCCGACCAGCTGTACAGAAAGGAGCAGCAGTGCTGGAGCTGCGATTACCAAGGAGACACACCCGGAGGGCGGGGGGCGGCCAGGCTGCCCCTCCCGGGCTGCCCTCAGCTGCTGGCGTGACGAGCGGTGCTCCCACCCGGGGGGCTGGGCTCGGCCCTGCTCCAGCCGCACGGAACGCAGCCCTGCCACCCTGCGACCCTGCCACCCCTGCCGACCACTGCCCCCCTGCCCCCTGCCACCCTGCCACCCCTGCCGACCACTGCGACCACTGCCCACCCCTGCCCACCCTGCCCACCCCTGCCGACCACTGCCCACCCCTGCCACCCTGCACCCCTGCACACCCCTGCCCACCCCTGAGCACCCCTGCCCACTCCTGCCCACCCCTGCCGACCACTGCCCACCCCTGCCCACCCCTGCCACCCCTGCCCACCCCTGCCCCTGCCACCCTGCCACCCCTGCCACCCCTGCCACCCCTGCCACCCCTGCCAGCCCTGCTGCCCCTGCCACCCCTGCCGACCACTGCCCACCCCTGCCCACCCCTGCCCACCCCTGCACACCCCTGCCCACCCCTGAGCACCCCTGCCCACCCCTGCACTCCCCTGCACACCCCTACCCCACCACAGCTCTGCTCCCACCGAGGAACCACCTCGGGGCTCAGCATGGAAACCACTTTCCTTCTGTATCCATCTCGGGGCACAAAGATTTTCCAGCTTTCCTAGGACCCCCTAGCACACTCCCCAGGGAAGGATTCCGTGGGCTGGCCACAGGGCAGCCCCTGCTCGCCCCCAGCCTCCCCGAGTGGGGACTGAGCACTGAGCGCTGCTGGGCTGAAGCCAGAGGGATGTGCTGGGGACAAGGTCGTGCTGGGGGCAGGGAGGTGAGGAATTCCTCGGTCCAGCTGCCAGCAGAGGACCTGAAGAGGGGGGAGATGCAGGCTGAGGCAAATCAAAGCAGCAGCATTTTAGCTTGCAAGGGATGGAAATCAGGAGAGTGAATTTGGGTCACGCCAGAGCGCTGCTTCTGCAGGCACTGAGATGTTCTACAAACCTTCCCTTCCCTCCCCTTCTTGTTCCTTTTACTCCTTCTTTTGGAGAGGATTTTTACAGCAAAAACATTTCCTGTAAAGAATGCACAAAGACAATGTTTTGACTCCTTTCCTCCTGCAGTTGTACCCTGGCTGCAGCCCTCACACCCAGCTCCAGGCCCATCACAAGGACTTCTGGGGCTCATTTACCAGCCCCCAGCAATAAAATCCTGGCTGGAATTCTCTCAGACCTTGATCCCCACCCCAAAACCTCTCCCTGTAGCCACAAGAGCTCAGGCAATGTGCAGTGACCTGAGGAGCTGACAGGAGCTGCACCATGAGGGTGGTGAGAAACTGGCACAGGCTGCCCGGGGAGGTGGTGGAGGCTCCATCCCTGGAGATATTCAGGATCAGACTTGATGTGGTCCTGGGCAGCCTGATCTAGCTGGAGGTGTCCCTGCTGCCTGCAGGGGGTTGGACAAGATGACCTTCAAGGGTCCCTTCCAGCCTGATGCATTCTGTGATTCTGTGAAGACAAGCCCCACTCTGGTGGGCTCCGAGGCAGCTCCATCTCCCCCCACCCCGAGGCCATGGAGCTGCTGGGGAGCAGTGAGCTGAGCTAACCTCGAGCTTCATAACTGCAGTTTGGGGGCTGCAGCTGTCTGTGGTGCAGCATTGGCTAGTGCAGGACATGCATGATCTGAGCTTCAGACTGCTGGCCTCAGCTCTGGAGCCCTGCTCTGGGGGAGGCAGCCCTGGCAAGCAGAGCAAAGCCAGGCTGGATGAGGCCTTGAGCAAGCTGGGCTGGTGGGAGGTGTCCCTCCCTGGTGGGAGCTTTGAGGTCCCTTCCAACCCATTCTACGACCTGGCAGCAGTGGCCCAGCCCTGCAGAAGGAACCAGTGACCTGCAGAGCTTCCACAGTCACCAGCAGCAAGAGGAGACACAGAGCCCCCAGGGCCACTCTGCCATGGCTAAAGGGAACGTTTGGCACCATGCACCTTCTGTTCTTCTGAACTCCTGGTGCATGCTGGGTGCTGCAGACCTCCCACTGGCTGTGTGGTGACCCTGCAGGGCTGAGGGATGCTGCCATGGTCCCCAGCAATGGTTTGAAACTGGTGCATGGGAGATTTGGATTGGACATTAGGAGGAAGTTCTGCACAGTGAGGCTGGGGAGACACTGGCACAGGTTGCCCAGGGAGGTTGTGGCTGTCCCCTCCCTGGAGGTGTTCAAGGCCAGGCTGGATGAGGCCTTGAGCAAGCTGGGCTGGTGGGAGGTGTCCCTGCCCATGGCAGAGGGTTGGCACTGGATGAGCTTTGGTGTCTCTTCCAATCCAACCCATTCTGTGGTCCTCTGGAGGGCAGGCAGTGGAGGCTGAGCCAGCCCTGCCCATGCCAGCCTCCCAGCAGAGGGCAGCTGGAAGGTGACACAGTTTGCTGCCTGTTGCTGCAGCCTCTGCTGGGTAATTAGAGCTGGCAGGGTGTGTGCAGAGTTCTGGAGCAACTGCCCACACACCTGAGGTGTGGTGGAAGTCAGGAGGAGAAGCAAAACCTCCCTCCTGACCTAGATGCAGAGGTGCTGCCCAGCAGCAGCAGGGTGAGGAGGTGGAGAGGAGGAAGCAAGTGATGAAACCCTGCTGTGGGCACTGCCCAGCCCTCCCCATGCTGCTCTGGAGAGAGGCTGAGGCAGCCCCAGGGGTGTTGGGTGGGAAAGGCAGAGCAGCCCCCACAGCAGGGCATAGAGCAGGGAGAGAGCATCTGTGCAGAGCCAGGAGCTGGGGGCTGGCACAGTGCCACAGGGTGCCTGAGCCAGCCCTGCCACAATGCCATGCCTGGCTGCCATGGCAGGAGCTCCACATGTGGCACGAGGCAGGCAATGCTCTGCTGGCCACCCCTGCTGGTGCCCACATGGTCCCTTGCTGGGCTTCACTGGTGCCCACATGGTCTCTTGCTGGCCTTCACTGGTGCCCACATGGTCCCTTGCTGGCCTTCACTGGTGCCCACATGGTCCCTTGCTGGCCTTCACGGGCTCCTGTGCCAGGAGCAGGGTGCCAAGCTCTACTGGCTTTGGAGAAGCAGCCTGTGCCACACTTTGCTCTACAGCCCTCTGGGGATGCCACAGGTGCTGCTGAGCTGGGCTGGCTCAGGGCAGAGGTGCTGGGGCACTGGGGCCAGGAAAGGGGCCAGGAAAGGTGCCAGCAAGCAAGGTTCCTGCAGCTACTGCCTCGACAGAGCAGTGCAGTCCTCGTGGTGCAGGGGGAGAGGCCTTGTGACTGCCCAGGGGACAGGAATGTGCCACTGGCTCACAGCCTTGGCAAGAAACTGGAGAATAGGGATTAGGGTCAGGATGTTCCTTGCCTCGCTTCCGACATCTTCTGCAGCTCACCTCCAACACCTGCAGAGGGTCTGGAGGCTGCAGCATGCCCTGGAGCAAAGGGACCCCAGCACTGGCAGGGGTGAAGCTCCCACAGGCAGGAGGAGAGCAAAGCCCAGGGCTTTGTCTCATCACAACCTTTACCCTGCTGGCAGCTCTCACCAGCTGGGTGCCAGCAGTGCAGCAGCACTGAGCAGGGTCAGAAGTCACTTCCAGTCCTGGCACTCTCATTCCTGGTGCCACACAGGCAGCCCTCTGCTGGAGTTTGTCTCTTGCCCACAGAGAATGCAAATCTCCTGCCTCCAGCTTTTCCTTACAAAGGCCTCACATTGACCCTTCCTACCTGTCCCACTCCTCAGAGGCCTGGCAGCCCTGGCAGCCATGAGGAGAGGCTGAGAGCTGCTCAGCCTGGAGAAGAGAAGGCTCAGGGGAGACCTTATCACCATGCACCAGCACACACAGGGTGGCCACCAGGAGGATGGAGATTCCCTTGTCACAGGGAGTCCCATGGAGAAGCCAGGGGGTGATGGGGACAAGTTACTGCTGGGGACATTCCCATTGCACTCCAGGAGGAAATGTTTGCCCATGAGAGCAGGCAGAGACTGGAATCATCTCCCAGGGGCAGCAGTGGAGTCAACTGCACTGAGCAGGTTCATCCTGCCAGGGTGCTGAGCCAGCTCATTGCAACTGCACCATCACCTGGAGAAGTTGGAGCAGAGGATCCTTGGGGTCCCTTCCAAGCTGGCAGTCTGGGACTCTGTGATTTCCTGGCCTCAGCCTCCCTCTCCTCCCAGCCTTGTTGTTTTCTGCTGTGCCTGGCTCAGGGCATCTCTGTGGTGGGGACCTGGAGCACTCTCCTCCAGCCCTTTCCCCTGCAGGATGCAGGCAGCAGTGGCCATGTGCCCATCCTCACCCCCTGAGCTGCCCTGGCCAGGCAGCCTCAGTCCCTGATCCACTTCTCAAAGCCTTGCCTGCCAGCATCCCAACCTTGGGCAGAGACCAACTTGTGTGTCCCCAGCCCATTCAAGAGTCACCAAAACCAAATCAGAGCCATGCAGTCCAAGGTTAATGTCAGGACCAAACTCTCCTTTTCCACCCAGCTCCCAGCTCCTCTCCCCTGCTGCTGGCTGGTGGAGCAACCTGTCAGTGCTGCAGGGTGTCTGTAGCACCTTGCTCTCCTCTCTGTGCCCTGCAAGCTGAGTTCTGCCATCCCCACAGCTCCCAGGATTACTCATTCCTCCTGGATGAGGCTTTCTCATTCTTCCATGTGTTGCTCATGTTCCTGGCAGCAGGACAGACATGCTTGGGCTGCTCCTGCCTGGCCTTATCTGAGCTCCCAGCCCAGGAGGTGCCGTCCGTGGGCTGGCTGGAAGGGCTGCCTGACGTCAGCTCCTGGCAGGGCAGCAGCTGGCCCAGGCCCTGCTGCTCTCTGTTCTTCCTTTCTTGGTTGCCCTGCTCCTTCTGATGGTCATCCTCCTGCTGCACACAGATTCCAGGCAGGGTGCAAGCAAGGCCAAGAAAGGAAGCAGGCACTGAGACAGTCCCAAGGCCCGTCCACAGGGACCATCACTGCTAATCTTCCTTCCTCCTGATAACCTCCTTTTAATATTATCTACTTCAGGCTCACCCTTTGCAAGTTCTTTATCCACTCTCATTCTGTGATCCCATCTCCTCTGGTTACTTCCTGATTTCCCAGGGGCCTTCATCCAATGCTTGTTTAACTCCAGGCAGGCTCAGCTCAGGCTCTGCCTTGCAGAGGAATCCCCAGCTCTGACAAGCTGCCTTTGGAGAGCCCAGCTTGCAGCTCACTCCATTTTCCCATGCAGCTCATTTAGCACAGCCTCCCAAAACCTCTCCAGAACAGTGGCCAAGGTGCCAGCCCTGCTCTGGCAGGGTAAGACTCCTGTGTTACAGCCTTCAGGATGGAATCACAGAGTGGCTCAGGTTGGAAGAGACCTCAGAGCTCATCTGCTCCAACCTCCTGCCATGCCCAGGGACACCTCTCAGCCAGACTCAGCTGCTCAGGGCCTCATCCAGCCTGGCCTTGAACACCCCCAGGCAGGAGGCAGCCACAGCCTCCCTGGGCAGCCTGTGCCAGACTCTCACCACCCTCACCCTGAAGAACTTCTTCCTCAGCTCCACTCTAACCCTGCTCTGCCTCAGCTCCAAACCATTCCCCCTTGGCCTGTCTCAGACACCCTCAGGAAAAGTTTCTCTGCAGCCTTCCTGCAGGATCCCTTCAGGTATTGGAAGGCAGCTCTGAGGTCTCCCTGGATTCTTCTCTTGTCCAGGCTGAACACCCCCAGCTCCCTCAGCCTGTCCCCATAACAGAGCTGCTCCAGCCCTTGGATCAAGGAATCACAGACTCACAGAATGGTCTGGGCTGGAAGGGATCTCCAAAGCTCATCCAGTCCAACCCCCTGCAGGGACATCCTCCACCAGATCAGGTTGCCCAGAGCCCTGTCCAGCCTCACCTTGAATATCTCCAGGGATGGTTCCTCAACCACCTCCCTGGGCAACCTGTTGCAGTGTTCCAGCAGCCTCCTGCTACAGAACTTGTTCCTCACATCCAATCTAGATCTTCTCTGCTCTAGTTTGAAGTCATCTTTGTGGCCTCCTCTGGACTCACTCCAGCAGTATGTATGGTGGCAATGCCTCAGACTGAATCCTTGCCACTAGTTCTGCTCCTCCATGAATCTTTTCTTGCAGGGCTCTGAGGCAGAGCTGAGTTGGTTTGCCCTAAATCCAGGGCCTTAAACTGTTGCAGCTTTCTTCCCATCAAGGCAGTGGTCACTTCCATTTCCCTATCATCATTCCTGTGCTCAAAGAGAGCATCCTGAGGGCCCATCCATTCCATACTCTGTGGTGCTCAGCAAGGTCAGTGTGATGAATGGCAGCAGCATCTTCCCCCCATCCTCCCATAACCACCCAAGACTTCTCTTGTCACAAAGCCAGCCTCCTGCTTGTGCCAGCTGCAGCCCTGCAGATGAGTTCCCAAAGTTCCCAAGGAAAATCCCACATTTAAGGACAACCTTTTTCCACTGATGCTCCCCAGTGGCAAAGCTTTCCTCATGAACTCAGATCACCTCCACTGTGCTCACTCCTTCCTCCTGCAGAAGGCAACCACAGGAGTTCTCTGAAGTCTTTCTTCTCTTTGCTCACCTTTTCCTACCTTGGCCTAGGCACTCTTGATGTGTGAAAGCAGAAACCTGGGTCCTACTTGTCCCTGCCAGGAGAATCCCCACACCTCCTCCTGCTCTGTCCCCTCTCAGCCTTCTCTGCCCCCTTCCCCTCACCTCTGGTCTTGGCTGACATGATCTCCATCTTTACACTCTCAGTTCTAGCTCTATCTTGTCTCTTATCACCTACCTCCTGCTTCTTATCCCTGACCTCTGCTTCACCCAGCCTGGCCTACTGCCTGCCTCCTCCTTTTCCTTCTGGTTTCCAACCCTGTTTCTGAGGGGTCAGTCCTTCAGACTGCCCTTCAGGTCTCCTCACACAGCAGGTACCTGCATTTCTTAGCTTTTCCTGTAGTTCCTTCTTTCTCCATCCCTATGCTGTGTTCCATTTCCCATTTCACTCACCACAGCATCCAGCAGTTCCTGTACTTTTGAGTCTTTCTCCCAGGATGACCTCTGGACACAGCTCCAGCTCACTTGCAGGCAGCAGCAGGAGGAGGAGGGGGAGGAGGAGGTGTGCAGCACTGGGACCAGAAAAAGGACGTTCCCCTCCAGCTGGTGTCATCCCATACAGCTCACCTCTGGTCTTCCTTTTCTGTGTGGCTGCAGGTGAGGGGGAATCAGGCCATGCAGTGCAGGCAGCAAAGGCTGCAGCACTCTGACCCTTCACCATGAGCAGCAAAGAGAGGAGCTGCAGGATACACTCAGCCAGCCAGGAGCTGAGCCCCTGAGCTGTGAGACAGCCACCCCACCAAACAGCTCAGAGACAAAACCCTCCTCCAGCAGCAGCCTTGTTCCCAGGAACCCCTCCCAGACACTTTGATTTTTCCTTTCTTAGGTCTTGTTGCATAAAGCAGCAGAGCAGCTCTCCACACAAGCACCATCAGGTACTTAACATATCAGTGCTGGAAGGAATGAGCCCTCTGGTCACAGCTGCTCCTGGGGCTCAACTCATCCAGCCCTGCAGAGCTACACCAACCTCCAAGTGAGGCACCACCCCTGGAAGCACTTCCATGGAAGGGACCGCAGCCAGATGACTTCATCAGTCAGGACCATCACAGTCACTGGTGGATTTCAGCTGATTTTCTCCTTCTCTTGAGCCAAACAGAACACTTGAAGTGCAGGCTTTGAGCTCCTCACAGCAAAGCTGCCCTCCTGGGCACAGCAGTGTGGTTTGCTCTCCACTGTGGGACACAACCGCAGGAGCCTCATCCACAAGCCAGCTACAGAATGCCAGCATGGCTGGGGGTGGGAAAGACCTCTGGAGACCATCCAGTCCAACCCCCTGCCAGGGCAGCATCACCCAGGGCAGGGCACACAGAACACATCCAGAGGGGTCTTGAAAGTCTCCACACAAGGAGACTCCACAACCTCTCTGGCAGCCTGCTCCAGGCCTCCAGCACCCTCACAACAAAGAAGTTTCTCCTCATGTTGAGGTGGAACCTCCTGGGTTCCAGTTTGTGTCCATTGCCCCTTGGCCTATCCCAGGACACCACTGGCATGAGCCTGGCCCCTTCTTGCCCCCCACCCTTCAGCTGTTTGTAAGCATTGCTCAGATGCCCTCTGGGGCTGCTCCTCTCCAGGCTCACCAGCCCCAGGGCTCTCAGCCTCTCCTCCTCACAGAGATCTTCCAGGCCCTTCAGCATCCTCATAGCTTCCACTGGACTCTCTCCAGCAGTTCCCTGTTCCTCTTGACCTGGGGGGCCCAGTTCTGGACACAATACTCAGATGTGGTCTCATCAGGGCCTCATACCATCAGATGAAGAATTTATTCACCCATAGACAACTCCATCAAAGTCAGGGTAAGCCAGATCCAAGCACTAAGCCCAAAGCACAGAAGCCATTTGGCATTTCCCCACTGGCAGTCACAGAATCAGAGGTTGGGAGAGACCTCTGAGCTCACCCAGTCCAAGCACTCACCCAGAGCTCACATCCCACCACTGCTACTGAGCCACTGCCACTGAACCACAGCCCCCAGCACCACATCCCCCTCACCACCACCACCACACACACACCTCCAGGGCTGGTGGCTCCACCACCCCCTGGGCAGCCTGTGCCAGTGCCTGAGAACCCTTGCTGGGAAGAACTTTCCTAATATCCAACCTCCCCTGGCACAGCTTGAGGCCATTTCCTCTTGTCCTGTCACTTGTGTGTGAGAAGAGGTCCAACCTCAGCTGGCTCCAGCCTCCTTTCAGGGAGTTGTAGAGGACAAGGAGGTCTCCCCTCAGCCTCCTCTGCTGAGGACTACACAATCCCAGCTGCACACAGGACCTGTGCTCAAGGCCCTTCACCAGCTTGGTTGCTCTTCTCTGGGCACCTCAATGTCCTTCCTGAGCCCAGTGCTTGGGCTGCAGCCTCAGCAGTGCTGAGTGCAGGGGACTGCTGCTGTCCTGGGCTTGTGTGGGGTTTGTCAGAGTAACCTGGCAAGCTTCTACAGGAGAGCCTCTGCAAAAGTTCCAGAGGGCCAGGGGAGGTTCACATTGGGCTTGAGGAAAAGCTTCTTTACTGAGAGTGTGGTGAGGCACAAAGATGATCCAGGGCTGGAGCAGCTCTGCTGTGAGGCCAGGCTGAGGGAGCTGGGGGTGTGCAGCCTGGAGAGGAGAAGGCTCCAGGGGGACCTCAGAGCTGCCTGCCAGGACTTGAAGGGATCCTGCAGGAAGGCTGCAGAGAGACTTTTCCTGAGGGTGTCTGAGACAGGCCAAGGGAGAATGGTTTGGAGCTGAGGCAGAGCAGGGTTAGAGTGGAGCTGAGGAAGAAGTTCTTCAGGGTGAGGGTGGTGAGAGTCTGGCACAGGCTGCCCAGGGAGGCTGTGGATGCCTCCTGCCTGGGGGTGTTCAAGGCCAGGCTGGATGAGGCCTTGAGCAGCTGAGTCTGGCTGAGAGGTGTCCCTGGGCATGGCAGGAGGTCAGAGCAGATGAGCTCTGAGGTCCCTTCCAGCCGGAGCCATGCTGTGATTCTATCAATGATCACAGCCCTTGGCCTGCTGGCCCCACTACTGCTGATCCAGGCTGGGATGCCATTGGCCTCCTTGGCCACTTGTGCCCACTGCTGGTTCTTCTTCAGCCAGCCATCAATCAACCCCCCCAGGGTCTTCTCAGCCAAGCAGCTCTCTAGCCACTCCGTGAGGTCGTGTGGGGTTGTTGTGGCTCTCAGCACTGGCCCTTGTTGAACCTCCTCCCATTGGCCTCAGCCTGGCCAGACCTCTCTGCAGAGCCTTCCTGCCCTCCAGCAGACCACAGACTGATGCTGCCATGTCCCTGCTCCTTGCCTCCTGGGCTGCTTGGGAGAAACTCTCCACAGTGCCCCCAGCCAAAGCTGAAGATTTCCGAGAGACACGACGATAGTAGAATGTAAATTCTGTGGAGGCTTGGAATGTGAAGTGATTTACTGGTGTCAAGGCCGTAAAATCAATTTGGCAGGTGCTGGCTGGTTAAAATTAGTTCCAACTGCAAGCTGGAGGCATTCTGTGGGTGTCTCTGAGCATTGTTTTGGATGCACTCAGCATGAGCAGCTCTGCGAGCAGGCAGTGCCTGGACCCTTCTGCTGGGCCTGCTGCTGCTTTTCTGTGCAGGCTCAGAGGGCTCTGAAGGTGCAGCCCTGAGGCTGCTTGCACAAATCAGGGTTTGCAGAGGTCTTCTGCCATGTAAGGATCACCCCTGTGCTATGGTCCTGGAGTGGCCAGTGGGTGGTCAGCAGGGTGACAGTAGCAGGTCCTTGTAGTGTTGGTGCCTGAAGGTCTGCTCCTAGGGTAAGCCCAGGCAGCAAAGATGGCAGAGACCTGATGGACTCATGGCATACAGAAAAGCTGAGAGAGTTGGGGTTGTCCAGCCTGGAGAAGAGAAGGCTTCAGGGAGACCTTCCAGTGGCCTTTCAGGACTTAAAGAGGCTGAGAAGGAAGCTGGGCACAGAGCTATGTGCAGGGCCTGTTGTGACAGGACAAGGGGGGATGGTTTAAGCTAAAAGAGGAGGAAATGTTTTACACTGAGGATGGTGAGACCCTGGCCCAGGATGCCCAGAGAGGTGGGAGATGTCCAGGGAGGTGGGAGATGCCCAGGGAGGTGGGAGATGCCCATCCCTTGCACCATTGCAGGTCAGGTTGTTTGGGGCTGTGAGCAGCCTGCTCTGGTTGGGGATGTCCCTGCTGGCTGCAGGGGGTTGGACTGGATGTGCTTCAAAGGTCCCTTCCTATCCAAACCATTCCATGGTTCTGTGACCTGATGGATTCTGCTCCCCCTGCCCAAGGCACTATCAGGCTGTGCTGCCTCCCCACGGTGGAGCTGCCCTTCCAGCCCTAGCTGTGGGCTGTGGGGTGGAATTCCTCTGCCTTCCTCCTGCCCCAGACACTGCTCACAGCCCCTCCTGCTCCTGCCCTTCCCAGGCACTTTGCTTATTAGGTTAAACCTCCACAGAGCATTTGGACTTCTCTGGAGGGGCTGAGGATTTCTGTGAGAGGGTGGAGAGTGATGTTCTCCAGATAGAGCTACATGATGCAGCATTCAGAGAGGCAGCTGCCTGGGTGGACCAGCACAGCATTCTGCCTGCCTCAGCACCTGCTGTGCAAGTGCTGCCCCAGCCATGGTCACCTCACCTCCAGCAGCAGTGAGTGGAGCTCATCCTGAGCCTTTCCACCAGCTCCTTTCCTGCTAGCCAGGCAGGAGGAGGGCCATGTCTTCTCCTGACTCCTTATTCTTCCCCGCAAGGAGTGTGGCAGACACAGGGGAGGCCCTGGGAGAGCTGCAGGAGAAGGGGGCTGTGTTTTGCAGAAGCAGCTGGCTGCACAGAGCAGGGGTCAGTGAGTCCTGAGTGCAGGGGAGTGAAGACCTAGAGAGCACAACCCACACCCCACGTGTCAAAGAGAGGAACAGGCTGACCTCCTCCATCCTGCCTGGTCAAGCCTCCCCACAGATGTTTGCCACTGCAGTTCATCCCCAGCAGTACTCCAAACCCCCCTCTCAGAAGCCCTTGGCCCTGGAATGCCCTTGTGGGACCTGCCCAGAGGCAGTGCTGGCAGGACTTGGCTGGAGCATCAAGAGCACCCCCCAAAATCAGGGGAGAGGGCCTGGCCCTGCCCTTGAGCAGCAGCCAGGGAGGAGATCATCTTCCTGCATGAACTTTGTGAGTGGAGAAGGTCAGCTCCAGCCTTGCCCTTTCCTCTCCTGCCAGTCCTACCAGAGAGCTGCTGCACAGCACTGCCTGCTCATCCTGCACCACTCTCCAGTGAGCCCAGTACCATCTACCTGCATAGTCCAACTGTGCTGCTGCCTGGTGAGGTCCATGCCAAGGAGGGAGTCCCACACTGCATCCCATCCTCCCAGGACACTCCAGTGAAACCAAATGGAAGCCAATGTACAACCTCCTGTGCACTCCAACATCCCAGCCTGCCCCACCAGTGGCATGGTGGGATCTCAGGACGCCCAATGCAGCCTGCTGGACCCTGCTGCACTCTCAGACTCCAGTACTCCCAGGTGCAGGACCCCACCAGCAGACTCCTTCCCTCTGCATCTCCCTCCTCAGCCCCAGCTGCCTCTCCTGGAGGTGACTTCTTCCCATCAGCAGATCATCCAGCAGAGACCCTGCCTGGTGCTGGCCATGGCTGGTGTCTGCTGCAGCAGCACAGTCAAGCACTTTGGGAGCTGGTGCCCAGGACAGCAGCAGTGGGGTGGTCTCCCCTCCACCATGGTGTGTGTGGAGGTTGAGGAGCAGACATCTTCAGGAAGCAGGGGCTGAGTCCTCCAGCACATTTTGCAAGAGAGATTTCGTGAACTCATTGCATTGTCCATTGCAATCCTCCTGTTGTGCTGAGAGCTGACCTCCTCCCTGCCCTCAGCTTGCAGCTGGCAAGAAAACCTTTCCCACCTCTGCTGCTGCTGTGCATGGTGCTGGAGCCATGGCACACCCTGGCAGTGGTTCTGTTTATGGGCACGAGGGCACCTGGGACTCCTTCCAGGGTCTTTTGCTCAGACAGGTCCCTCACAATGCCTAAGGCTCTCCAGACCTCTGAGCAAGCCTTTGCTCCACACCTCCACCATGGACATCCACTCTCCATCCACTCCTCCCCAAACTCAGCATCTCTGCCCTGTGCTCCCCTTCATGCTGGGACTCTGCTCCTGGGACAGCATCCAGTTCCCCAAACAGGATCCAGCCCAACGCTTCCCAGGGATTAGAAGGTGCTTCAGGACCCCAGATCCATGGGAGAAGGGTTGGCAGAGCAAGACATGCCCAGGTCCAGGAGCTGGCTCCTCAACAAGCAGCAGCATGGCAGGATGAGCATCACTCCTGTCCTTGTTGCAGGGTCAGCCATGAGTGCAGAGGGCAGGGCAGGGCAGGGCAGGGCAGGGCAGGGCAGGGCAGGGCAGGGAGCCCTTTAGCTCCTCATTGGAAATGAGAAAGGAAGCAGAAAGGGGTTTGGTTTTCATTAATATTTTTCTTCAAAAGTTTTCTGGCTCCCCTTCCCTTCCCAGCTCCTGCCAATATTTCCTGGAGGGGGCGTTGAGCGCGGAGCAGGGAGCAGGGAGCGTCTGGCAGCTCGCGGGAGCCCAGGCTCTCTGTGTTTGTTCTCCTGCTGGAAGCTCGCTGCAGACAGGCACTTCCTGCAGGAATCATCATTTGCAAGGCAAAAGTGGTTTGCAAACACGTTCTGTGCCTTGCTGCTTGCCCCAGGGCCTGTGAAACCCTGGGCTGGGCTGCTTCGTGTTCCTGGCACTGCCAGGCACCAGCCACCAGCAGCGGCCAGCACTGTGCTCCTGTGCCAGCCCTGCCTGCCCCATGCCTGCTGCCTGCCCCATGCCTGCTGCCTGCCCCCTTTGCTGCCCACACACTACCTCCCCCAGATGCCCATCAATCCCATGGGGCTCACCCTGCTTTGCCACTTCCCCAAGCTGCCTATTGCTCCCATAGGGCTCAAACTGACTTTGCCAACTCCCCAAGCTGCCCATTGCTCCCATGGCACTCAGGCTGACTTTGTCACCTCCCCAAGGTGCCCATCACTCCCGTGGGGCTCACCTTGGCCTAGTCAGGCTTGCATGAAGTCAAAGACACAGAGGGAAGCTCTGGGCTTGGGTCATGAGTGAGACTTGATCAAGAGCAGAGTTATGCCCAAAGGTCTTATCCATCACCCAGGCTTGGAGCTTCCCACCATGCCATCCTGTCTTGGTGTGGCAGAGATGCCCTGCCTTGGCAGAAGGCCACTCCAGATGTTTTACCAGCTGTTCACCTCTTGGTTTCTCCCTGCTCACAGTGGCACTGCTGCCTCCGCAGTGCTCTCAAGGACAGGCAGTGACAGCAGCAGCCAGGCAGAGACACTGGGGAGGAGGGAGGGGAGGACCTGTCTCTTGCAGGGCCAACATCAGCCTCAGCTCCTCCCCACCTGGGTTCCCACCACACCACATGCCAAGCAGCACTGGTCAGATGTTGGCCCATCTGGACCTGGGCTCCCTTACATGAAGTTCTCCATTGCTGGAGTCTGCCGGTGGGCAGACAGGGGGGCAGCCAGGAGTCTGAGGTTAAATAATTCATTCCTCATAAATCTTTCCTAGAAACATTTTTTTTTTCCTTCCCAGGGAGACACATTACCACCTCACACATGCAAACCTGACCAGGAATTATAAGAGCAGGTTCCTGCTGTGGCGAGCGGGGCAGGGCGCAGGGAGAGGAGGGAAGGAATAAAATATAGATTCTTGAACTCAGACCTGGGAAGCAGCAAAGCATCAATCTTGTTAAAGGACTGGTGTGGACTCTCCAGCCAGCCCACTTCATCCTGACTCCTGACAGGCCCTGATGATTTGTGCCTGCTCAGCACAGGAGCAGTCCCATAACTCATTCGCTGCCACAGCATGGGATGGCAGCGCACCCCGGGAGCAGGAGTGACTCACCCAGGCTGCCTCCTGCGTGCCACTAGGGCTCCCCTGTGCCAGCCACCCCCACCAGCCCATGGCTACCAGCACAGGCTGGGCACTGTCCCCATCCCACAGCTCTGGGGTGGCACAGGAGCCTTGTCTGGCAGGATTTGCTCCAAGATTTGTGGGGTTCACAGTGTTTGTTGTCATTACATGGTCTGGGTTATAAGTCTGTGGTGCCCCCAGTGCAAGAAGGACCTGGAGCTGCTGGAGAGGGTCCAGAGGAGGCCATGAAGATGATCAGAGGCTGCAGAACCTCCCCTGTGGGGACAGGCTGAGAGAGCTGGGGTTGTGCAGCCTGGAGAAGAGAAGGCTACAGGGAGCCCTCAGAGCAGCCTTCCAGTACCTGAAAGGCTCCAGGAGAGCTGGGGAGGGACTTTGGACAAGGGCTGGGAGTGACAGGACAAGGGACAATGGCTTTGAGCTGGGAGAGGGGAGACTGAGACTGGAGATGAAGAAGAAATTGTTTAGAGTGAAGGTGGGGAGAGACTGGAACAGGTTGCCCAGGGAGGCTGTGGCTGTCCCCTCCCTGGAGGTGTTCAAGGCCAGGCTGGATGAGGCCTTGAGCAAGCTGGGCTGGTGGGAGGTGTCCCTGCCCATGGCAGGGGCTTGGAACTGGATGATGTCTGAGGTCCCTTCCAACCCACCCCACCCTATGACTCTCTGAATTCCTGGATTGTCCTGATTCACTCTGCATCCCTGGGCTGCTTGTCTGTGCTCAGGAGGTGCCCCCCGTGCTGCAGGCTGGAAGGGTTCTGCTCTCCACACTCAGCCCTCCCTAAGCCGGAGGCATCCTGGCACTGCTGCGGGCGGGTCGAGCCCGCGGGGCCGTGCGGGATGTGCCCAGCATGGTTATCACGAGGTGGACGCTGCCTCTGCTCCCAGCCCTGCCCGCAGGCACCGGGACTGAATCGCTGATTAGTGCAGAATCCCGAGCAAGGAGAGGAAATTCTCCCTGGAGCCCTGCCAGGCCGAGGCTGCATCCGAAAACACATCCTGCGTCCTGCTCCCAGCCCAAAGCTTTTTGGTTTTTTTCGGGGAGGGGGGGGAGAGAGGCTGCAGCTGCTTCTCATGCCGAAAATAATAGCAGCCGTGAGCTCCCCACATCCTTGTGAAGAGGGCTGGAGTCACTTTCAAATGACAGCCTTGATTCCGAGGGAGAGATGGGGAGAAGAGAAAGAAGAAGACACAGACAGAGGCAGCACCGCGGATCTGGCAGGCGAAGGCAGCTCCAGGGCTTCTGTTTGCCCATCACAGGAAGATTTACTAGGGGAAAAATATAGGCTGATTAATTATGCAGCTGGTTTGGTCCATTATATCATAAAACCCAGCTGTGTAGGACAACCTTGGAGCTGCTACCTCTCCAGCATTATCTCAGCCCGGAACCAGGCGCCTGGAGCCAGCAGAAGCCGTCTGGGCTCCGCGTCCCGGCCGCGGCGCAGGGCGATAGCATCTCCCCCAAGCACCTTCCCCAGCCCAGCCGAGCGGTGCGGGGAACTTTGATACGGCACCGGCGCTAATTTCAATCGGCAGCCCCTCGCCGGTGTCACCGGAGGCCTCGGGTTCATTGCGAGAGCTGCGGCAGCTCGGGAGGGGAGGAGGGAAAACAGCCAAAGACTCTCCTTGAATATTAATGAAGCATCAAAGCTTTTAGCTGCATGGCCGTGTCTGAGCGCGACTGCTCTCCAGGGCTCTGCTATGCTTGGCACAATAAAGCCCCGGTAATTATTTCCAATAACTAATTTAGATTATCATTAGCCCCACATTGGAGGCACAGAGAATGCTGCCCTTTCAAACACTTGAACCGCTGAGCCTCAAAAATAAAAACGTTCGCTCTCTGCAAAGAGATCTTTGCCAGCTCTAATAAATTAGAATATATTTGTGTGCCTCAGCGCCCGTGGTGGCTCAGGATAATGAGAGCAGGTTGTGTCTGGGAGAGCAGGGGAAGGCGGCGGCACCTCCCCTCCCTCCCCCCCTCCCCCCCCCCTCTCCCCCCCGGCCCCAGGCACATTCCTTCGGGCCCCAATTTGTCCCCATTATCCTCCCCCCACCCCACCCCCACCCCCAAATCGCCCAGGCCTGGCAGCTAACCCTGTGACAGCCAGAAATAAAATCACTGAAATGAGATTTCCTCTGCGGTGGGCAAAGCCTCCTGCACCCCAGCCCTTGCTGCCAGCCCTGTGCCAAGCTGGGCTCTGCACCCCAGCCCTTGCTGCCAGCCCTGTGCCGAGCTGGGCTCTGCACTCCAACCCCTGCTGCCAGCCCTGTGTCAAGCTGGGTTCTGCACCCCAACCCCTGCTGCCAGACCTGTGCCAAGCCGAGCTCTGCACCCCATGGCAGATGCTCTGGACCCTGCTATCCTCTGCAGCTGGGTGGTCTCCACTGCCTCTGCCCACACGTCCATGTCTCCTCAGCACCCCTGCTGCTATCTCATCCAGCCCTGGGCAAACCCAGGGGAGTCCCAGTACCAGGGGGCTCCTGCAGCTGCTGCCAGGCTCATGGAGCAGCCCTCACTCCCTGCTCACCCACTGCAACCCATCCACCTCAGTGGAGTCATCAGGGATGTCCTGGGGAGGAGGTGGAACTGTGGCACCTCCAGCCCACACCCAGCTGACCTTCAACCTCCCCCAGAGGCAGACAAAGCTCTCCATGCCCCCAGCCCACCTGCACGGAGGGGACCTGCCCCTGGCACCACGGCAGCCCCGGGACCTTGGGTGAATCACTTCAGCTCCCACAGCCTCCCTTTCATCAAGTGTGTCATTAGGCTAATGATAATTAATGCCTGCAAAGGGCTTTATGCTCTTCAGCTGGAAGGTGATAGTGAAGGGTAAATTATTGTTATTACCATAAACACAGGGTACCTGCCACTGGCAGCGGGTGGGACCTGCTTCCCGCCTGCCTCCACGCTCCCTGCGCTGGCACCAGGCTCAGGTGTGAGCTTGGCTTCTTCCAAGGGAGCCTGTGGCTGAGAGGGGCACAGCTGGGGATGATCCTGTGGCATGCAAGGCCTCAAAGATGAGGGCTGAGCTTGTTTCGTGCTGCAGCGGTGCTGGGGTGGGATGTGAGAGCTTCCTGGGACTGTTCAGAAGGGACAAGAGGCAATGGCTTGAAACTGGAGCAGGGCAGAGTCAGGTTGGAGGAAGTTCTTCATAATGAGGTTGGTGAGACAGTGGAACAGGTTGCCCAGAGAAGCTGTGGACACTTCATCCCTGGAAGTGTTGAAGGCCAGGCTGGATGAGGCCTTGAGCAAGCTGGGCTGGTGGGAGGTGTCCCTGCCCAAGGCAGGGGGTTGGAACTGGATGATCTATGAGGTCCCTTCCAACCCAATCCATGCTGTGACTCCATGACTTTCCAAGAGGGTGGTCACATTCCTCTGCCTGGCTTTGGTCTCTACCCTATTAGTGGTGCAGGCAGCTGAGCTGCAGCCTTCCCTGGCACCCAGACACCTGTGTGCGTGTGTGTGTGCAGCAAGGACAGGCTGGCACACACCATCTGTGCCTCGTGCAGGGCTGCAGTGGGCAGTGCCCAGCAGATGTGCAGGCAGCCACAGTGCTGACCTGCCTGGGACCCAGCACAGCACTGTCCCTGGAGCTGTGGCCATTCAGTGTCCCCAAGTGTCTCTTGAAGCCAGACAGGGCAGCAGGTAGTGATGGGATTCATAGAATCACAGAACCACAGAATGGTTTGGGTTGGAAGGGACCTCAGAGATCATCCAGTGCCAACCCCCTGCCATGGGCAGGGACACCTCCCACCAGCCCAGCTTGCTCAAGGCCTGACCTTGAACACCTCCAAGGAGGGAACATCCTCAGCCTCCCTGGGCAACCTGTTCCAGTGTCTCCCCACACTCCCCACACACCTGCACACACCTGCATGTGGGATGGAGCAGAGATCTGCCTCTGAGAGATCACCTGGACATGGGATGGAGCAGAGCTCATTGCCTGTGTTGGATCAGCTGCACATGGGAAGGAACAGAGCTCATTGCCTGTTGGATCAGCTGCACATGGGATGGAGCAGAGCTCATTGCCTGTTGGATCAGCTGCACATGGGATGGAGCAGAGCTCATTGCCTGTGTTGGATCAGCTGCACATGGGATGGAGCAGAGCTCATTGCCTGTTGGATCAGCTGCACATGGGATGGAGCAGAGCTCATTGCCTGTTGGATCAGCTGCACATGGGATGGAGCAGAGCTCATTGCCTGTGTTGGATCAGCTGCACATGGGATGGAACAGAGCTCATTGCCTGTGTTGGATCAGCTGCACATGGGATGGAGCAGAGCTCATTGCCTGTGTTGGATCAGCTGCACATGGGATGGAACAGAGCTCATTGCCTGTGTTGGATCAGCTGCACATGGGAAGGAACAGAGCTCATTGCCTGTGTTGGATCAGCTGCACATGGGATGGAACAGAGCTTATTGCCTGTGTTGGATCAGCTGCACATGGGATGGAGCAGAGCTCATTGCCTGTGTTGGATCAGCTGCACATGGGATGGAGCAGAGCTCATTGCCTGTGTTGGATCAGCTGCACATGGGAAGGAACAGAGCTCATTGCCTGTGTTGGATCAGCTGCACATGGGATGGAGCAGAGCTCATTGCCTGTGTTGGATCAGCTGCACATGGGAAGGAACAGAGCTTATTGCCTGTGTTGGATCAGCTGCACATGGGATGGAGCAGAGCTCATTGCCTGTGTTGGATCAGCTGCACATGGGATGGAGCAGAGCTCATTGCCTGTGTTGGATCAGCTGCACATGGGAAGGAACAGAGCTCATTGCCTGTGTTGGATCAGCTGCACATGGGATGGAGCAGAGCTCATTGCCTGTTGGATCAGCTGCACATGGGATGGAGCAGAGCTCATTGCCTGTGTTGGATCAGCTGCACATGGGATGGAGCAGAGCTCATTGCCTGTGTTGGATCAGCTGCACATGGGATGGAGCAGAGCTTATTGCCTGTGTTGGATCAGCTGCACATGGGATGGAACAGAGCTCATCTCTCCAATGCAGAGGTAGCAGGAGCAGCTCCCAGCCATGCCCACTCCTTCCCATCCCCATGAGCACTGCTGAGGCTAACAGCAAGTTCAGAGCAGGGACATGGATCTCACTTCCAGCCTTGGTGGTGTGGCCAGTGTGGGACATCAGCAGGAGCAGGATGGCCAGAGCAGAGGTGCTGGTGCTGGTAGCATCAGGTCTGGTGGGGCTGTCCCCAGGCTGTCCCCAGCTGCATGCTTCTGCTCTCTGTCTGTCCAACTGCTCCCAGTCTCTGCAGCAGTGCTGGCAGTGAGGACATCTGGGAGGTCCCAGACAAATGTCCCCAAGTGTCTCTGTGACCACCACCCTCCTGAGGAGAAAGGCTTCCCTCATGTCCAGCCTGAACCTCCCAAGCTGCAGGCTGTGGACACTGTCCCTTGTCACAGGGTCTGCCATAGCCAAGAAGAGTTTGGATTCTTCATCCTGTAGCTGCAGGCTGTCACCAGCTCACCTCTCCCCAGCCTAAGCCAGCCCAGCTCCTTCCTGCTCTCCTTGCAGGCCATGTGCCCCAGGCCCCTCACCACCCCTTCACTCCATTTTCCCCACAGTCCTTTTGAACTGGGAGCCCAGGGCTGGATGCTGCAGATGCTGTGTGGAGAGGACAAGCCCTCAGCCTGGTGGCTGTCCCAGCACAGTGCAGTGCATTGCATGCACTGAGGGAGAGCTTCTGTCCAGAGAAGGCCATGAAGACAATCAGAGGGCTGGAGAACCTCTGCCATGGGAACAGGCTGGGAGAGTTGGGGTTGTTCCATTCCATTCCATTCCATTCCATTCCATTCCATTCCATTCCATTCCATTCCATTCCATTCCATTCCATTCCATATGTGCAAAGCCTCAGCTCCTGCCTCTGGCTCAGCACTAACAGGGAGGAGGCTGGGACTGGAGTCTATTGTAATGCAGTAGCTCAGCTATGCCTCTGGGTCCTCTCCAACCTTGGTTTGCTTTTTTGGGCCAAACTTTGTGCATTTTCAGTAACAATGAACTTATCACTTCTAACAACAAACAGCAGACTAAAATCCTGCAGCCTGGCCCCAGCTCTCAAGTATTTTTGGATACCTGTCTGTTTTTCCATGGCTTTTCTAGCCTGACTCCCAGTGATGGGACTTCTGGCTGCTCCTCCATGGGTGGCTGAAGCTGTGTCCTTGCTCCCTGGGCAGTTACCTTGCCCAGGACTGATCTAGAAGTACTGGGAAATGTTTATTTGCCACTCTAGGGTACATTCAGTCCCAACCCAAGGCACAAGGGCTTCTCAAGCCCCCACCTGCCTGGAATCACAGCCAGCCCCACTCAAGCAGCTCTGCTGCAGAGATCATTCCCCTTCTGAACTCCGTCCCTTGGGTTCCAGAGGAGCAGGAGGTGTGGGAGAGCCTCTGGAAGCCCAAACCAGAGAGATATCTCTCTAGCTTCACTCTCTTGCTGAGCAAGATGAGACAAGGAGTCTCCTCATGCCTCACCACAGCTAAGCCACCCCTGCAAAGCCCCAAGTTCAGCAGAGATCTGGCAGTAACAGCTGAGCCTTTCTCTCTGCAGCAGCCAAGGAGGACAGCAGACACATCCCCTCATGTCCCACACTGGCCACCCCAAAGCCTCTGTATCTCCACTTGCCCAGTGCCACCTCAGCTTCCCCCACTCACTTGGTCACACATTTCTCCAGATACCAGAGATCCTCCATCACCTCCATCCATCACATCCCCACCACACAGAGTCCAACCACCTGTGTCCAGGGACCATGAGCAGAAATGTGCTAAAAAGAGCAGAGGCACAGAGCTGCTGCAGGCAGTGGAACATCTCCTGTGAGGTCAGCTGAGGGAGCTGGGGCTTGGAGCTTGGAGCAGAGGAGCCTGAGGGCTGCCCTCATTGCTGGGGATACAGATGTGCAGGGCTGGAGCCAGGCTCTGCTCAGGGATGTCCAAGGACAGGGCAAGGGGCACTGGGGGCAAGCTGGAGCAGAGGAGGTGCCAGGGGAACAGAAGGGAAAACTTTGTCCCTGTGAGGGTGCTGGAAGCCTGGCGCAGGCTGCCCAGCGAGGTTGTGGAGTCTCCTCTGGAGACTTTCCAGCCCCACCTGGATGTGTTCCTGTGTGACCTGCCCTGGGTTGATCCTTCTCTGGATGATCTCCAGAGGTCCCTTCCAACCCCTGCCATTCTGTGTGATGATAAAAAACTGTTTTCCTGCCTCGTCCGGACTGGCCAGAGCTGGGAGGGTGCTGTGCATGGTGACAAATCCTCAGGCAGCTCACAGCAGGTTTGTCAGTGGTGTCTTTAAGCACATTTGGTGGCCTGAGGAAAGAACCAGCCTGTAAAAGTCTCTGGAGTTAATTCCTGGGGACCAAGAGTGCCACGCCGTGGCGAGCACCCGGCAGGCGCCGAGCATCACCCCCGGCGCACCCGCGGCCACCCTCCACCTGCAGCCGCCCCTGAGGGCAGGAGCTGGGCCAGTGGCCTCTGCTGGCACTTCACCTCCATCCTTCACCTTCAGAAAGGGAGCCTGCAGCACATGGGAGCAGACACAGTGCTGCTGCCAGGTCTGGATGAAGAGATCCCAGGGTTTTATAAACAGTCCTTGGATCTCCTGCAAGCTGCCGTGCCGGACGTCATTGGTATGCAGGATGTGTCCCCGCTCAAAGGTACCAGAACTAATGCTGTCCTGGTAATGAACTGAGTGAGTAATAGCCATGGGTATAGAAAGCTTATGTCTGAAACTAATCCCAGTTAATGAATCCATTGTTACAGGTATTAAATGGTGACAGGGGGCTTCATCCATCAGCCCTCCATTCATCACCGCCGCCCCGCCTGTGCTGATTGCTGAGAGCCAGCAGAGGATCTTAATGATATTAGTAACAGAGCGGCTGGCTGCCTGACCCGGGACAGCCTGGGGACTGCAGGTGCTGAGTGGCTGCTCGCAGAAGGCGCTGCAGAGGTGCTGCAAGCATCTCTGCTCCCTGTGCCATCTTATCTCGTCCCTGCCAGCCAGCGCTGCTCCGCCGGCGCTGCTCCGTGAGGAGCCCTGGTGGCCACGCTGGCAGCCTCAGCTCTGCCGCTGCCTGCCGGCAAACCCAGCCCCTGCACAGGCTCTGCCCCTCTGCTTCAGCAGCCCCCTCCCTGCTGCCACCCACCAGGTGCCCAGGTGGGCAGGGGCACAACACAGGTGCCACAGGGTGCAGGCATGGGTTCAGAATGGGCTTAAGCTGTGCCAGGGGAGGGTTAGGTTGGAGATTGGAAAATTTTCTTTGCTGCAAGAGTGGTCAAGGATTGGAACAGGCTGCCCAGGGAGGTGGTGGAGTCCCCATGCCTGGAGGTGTTCAGGAAATGTGTGAATGTGATGCCTCTGAGTATAGTTTAGTGGTCATGGGAGTTAGGTTCCGGTTGGACTCAATGATCTTAGAGGCCTTTTCCAACTTTAATGATTCGATGAGTCTCTGATTTCATGATTGTCTGACTCCATCATGCTCTGACTCCATGACTCTCTGACCCCATGACTCTCTGACTCCCTGACTCCCTGACTCTCTGACTCCCTGACTCCCTGACTCTTTGACTCCCTGACTCTTTGACTCCATGACTCTCTGTCTCCAAGACTCTGACTCCATGACTCTCTGACTCCCTGACTCTTTGACTCCATGACTCCATGACTCTCTGACTCCCTGACTCCCTGACTCCCTGACTCCCTGACTCTTTGACTCTCTGACTCTTTGACTCCATGACTCTCTGTCTCCAAGACTCTGACTCCCTGACTCCCTGACTCCCTGACTCCCTGACTCTTTGACTCTCTGACTCTTTGACTCCATGACTCTCTGTCTCCAAGACTCTGACTCCCTGACTCTTTGACTCCCTGACTCCGTGACTCTCTGACTCCCTGACTCCCTGACTCTTTGACTCCCTGACTCTTTGACTCCCTGACTCCCTGACTCCCTGACTCTTTGACTCCCTGACTCTTTGACTCCCTGACTCCAAGACTCCATGACTCTTTGATTCCATGACTCTCTGGCTCCATGACTCTCTGACCCCATGACTCTCTGACTCTCTGACTCCCTGACTCTTTGACTCCCTGACTCTTTGACTCCCTGACTCCAAGACTCCATGACTCTTTGATTCCATGACTCTCTGGCTCCATGACTCTCTGACTCCCTGACTCTCTGACTCCAAGACTGGCTCCATGGTTCCCTGCTGCTGTACATAGCCAGGTGCCAGCCCACGTGCAGGAGCACAAACACTCACACCCCCACATAGCCATGGAGGAAATGACTCAAAGGTTTCTCTGGGAAGACGTGAGGAGCATCTGATGTTCTGCACTAATTCTCCATCTGGACACTCCCAGCATGTGCATTGGGATGGATCCATCTCAGTGTGGTCCCCTAAAACCAGAGAGATTTCAGCCCAGCCAAGGGACTCAGAGTCACAGAGTCCCAGACTGCCAGCTTGGAAGGGACCCCAAGGATCCTCTGCTCCAACCTCTCCAGGTGTTGGTGCAGTTGCAATGAGCTGGCTCAGCACCCTGGCAGGATGAACCTGCCCAGTGCAGGGAACTCCACTGCTTCCCTTGAGAGACGATTCCACTCTCTGCCTGCTCTCATGGACATTTTCCTCTGCAGTCCAATGGGAATGTCCCCAGCTGTAACTTGTCCCCATCACCCCTTGGCTTCTCCATGGGACTCACTGCCAAAAGGGAGCCTCCACCCTCCTGGTGGCCACCCTTGATGTGCTGGTCCATGGTGATAAGATCTCCCCTGAGCCTTCTCCAGGCTGCACAACCCCAGCTCTCAGCCCTTCCTCCACACCATCATCTCCAGGGCAAGGTGGGCCCTGTGAGAGGGCCAGGACAGTGTCTAAGGTAAAGGAAGTCACCACCTCTTGGGGTGCTGCCTTGCTGGCTGCCTGCTGGGCAGTCTGCATGGTGAGCTTTGGCTGCACACACCATGGTGGGCGCTGATGGTGGGAATGAGTCCCAGCTCAGCACAGCCTGGTTCCAAGCTGGAGAGGTTGCATTTCATGAGGGCTTTCACCTGGAGTGTGGATGGGTAAGCCTGGCAGGAGGTCTTGGCTCTGCTGGGTCACAGAGCTCCTGTCCATTCTTCTCTACAGGCTACTGAGGGTTACTTCTCCTGAAGCTTACTGCAGTGGCCCTGGGTGAGGGCTGCAGCAAGGCTCACTGGACACCACAGCAGCAGGGCCAGTGGGTCCTGCTGGTAGAGTGGGCAGGAATGTTGTGTGAACCAGCAGCTTCCCTCAGGATGAGAGTGCAAAATCCCAACTAGAAAAGCCTGCAGCAAATGGAGAACCCAGGGGTCCTCACAGCTCTGCACAGCAGTCACCTGCAGCCACCACTGCAGCTCCTGAGCTGCTCACAGCCTCCACTTGAGAGCTCCCCAGCTGGGCAGTGCCATCCAGTGATGCCACTGAATCACAGAATCATGGAATGCACTGGGTTGGAAGGGACATCTAGAGGGCTTGTCCAACCCCCTGCAGCCAGCAGGGACATCCCCAACTGGATCAGGTTGCTCCAAGCCTCATCAAGCCTGACCTTGAATGTCTCCAGGGATGGAGCCTCCACCACCTCCCTGGACCATCCATTCCAGTGTCTCATCCCCCTCATTGTGCAGAGCTTCCTCCTGATGTCCAACCTGAATCTACCCTGCTCAGTTTCAAACCATTGCCTCTTGTCCTGGGGCTACTTGCCCCAGCCCTGCTGGTCTGCTCCAGATCCTGGTGGTCTGCTCCAGATCCTGGTGATCAGCTCCAGATGCCACACAGGCAGCTGCAGCAGTCCTAGGGCTCAGTGCTCCAGCACCCACAGTCCCTGAGGGGCTCACAGCACTTAGGGAGCATCTCCCTGGCAGGCCAAGGCTGTAGAGGACAAGATGCAGAGATCTGATGACAAAGTGACAAGTAAAGAGAGGTAGGACAAGAGGAAACAGCCCCCAGTGGCACCAGGGGAGGTTTAGGTCAGACATCAGGAAAGGTTTCTTCCCTGAAAGAGTTGTCCAGGCCTGGCCCAGGCTGCTCAGGGCAGTGGTGTAGTCTCCATCCCCAGAGGGCTTTCAGAGCCATGGAGGTGTGGTGCTGGGGGCCATGGGTTGCTGGTGCTCTGGCAGTGCTGGGGTAGGAGCTGGACTCAAAGATCTTAAGGGTCATTTCCAACCTGAACAACCCTGTGATTCTGTTCTCTGATTCCAAGTGCAATGACTTCAGGAGTGGTCACTGATGGCATCTGCTCAGGGAACACCACCCTACCCTTGAAGGATGCTCCAGCAGGGACAGCTCTGGAAGGGAGCTGGGGGATGGAGCTGAACTCCTTCCCCTTTCCCAACAGACTGAAAAGGTCACTGCTCAGCACCTGCCACCACAAGAAGCTCCTGGGAGCTGTGCTGTAAGGACATCTGGGGCCACTTAGGTGGTGGGAGGTCAAATCCATGGTGTAGCAGCCCTGGACACTGGTGACTCCCCTCTGCTTTGTGGGAAGCCAGGAGCACAGATAAGTGCTGAGGGCATTTGCAGAAGAGGGCGTGCTGGGCACTGGACTTCTGCCCACAGCAGAGGCACCTGCTCTGGCAGCTGGTGTGGGAGACCTGTGTGATAGCCACAAAAGGCTCTGGGGGAAGAGCTGGGCTGTGAGCAAAGCTCAGCAAACACAGCCTGGGCACCCTTAGGGTTCCTTCCCACCCTGCCCTTTTCACAGAGTCATCCTGAGCTGCACTTGCACCCACCAGTTGGGCATGGAGCAGCTCTGGAGCCCTGCAGGGTTGAGCCACCCTTTTCTATTCCCTGCAGGGACTCAGAGCCCTGAATTCCCATGAAGCCCCAAGTGAGGTAATCTGCCAGCTGGTTGTATTTTTAGGTTAATAACAGATGTGTAAATATATCTCTGTCTCATCTTCACAGGTACTGTGAGCCAGCCGCTCCTCTCTTGCCAATGTTTAGAGCAAGCTGAGCTCTGACCCAAGCTGCTGAGTGCAAACCCAGCCCCCCCCCCCCCCGCCCCAACCTGGCCTTGCAGCCCCCCCTAGCACCCTGCAGAGCTGCCACTTCCACCTCCAGCCCCCAGGGCTGCCGCCCAGCAGTGAGGCTCCAGGGCTGGTTGCTCCCTGCCCTGCTGCCTCCCACAGCCTGCTCCTGCTCTGCTGCCCAGGCTGAGGGTGCAGAGCTCCCCAGGACAGCTGGCCCCAGGCTCTGCCCACGAGCAGGAGGTTCACCCCTCCAGCTGAGTGCTCACCACAACCTCCTGCCACAAGAAGGGTGTCAAGGAGGCAGCTGTGTGCTGGGCTGCACCCAGAGCAGGGAGAGCAGCAGCACAGGGAGGGGATTCTGCCCCTCTGCTCTGCTCTGCTCAGACCCCACCTGCAGCACTGCCTCCAGCTCTGGGACACAGCACAAGAAGGACCTGGAGCCAAAGGAGGCCACAAAGATGATCAGAGGCTGAAGAACCTCCCCTGTGGGGACAGGCTGGGAGAGTTGGGGCTGTTCAGCCTGGAGAAGAGAAGGCTACAGGGAGACCTCAGAGCAACCTTCCAGTACCTGAAGAGCTCCAGGAGAGCTGGGGAGGGACTTTGTACAAGGGCTGGGAGTGCCAGGATGAGGACAATGGCTTTGAGCTGGGAGAGGGGAGATTGAGACTGGAGATGAGGAAGAAATTCTTGAGAGTGAGGATGGGGAGAGACTGGAACAGGTTGCCCAGGGAGGCTGTGGATGTCCTCTCCCTGGAGACGTTCAAGGCCAGGCTGGATGAGGCCTTGAGCAAGCTGCGCTGATGGGAGGTGTCCCTGCCCATGGCAGGGGTTGGCACTGGATGAGCTCTAAGGTCTTTTCCATCCCCAAACCATTCTGTGTGTTTTGGAGGTTGTGTTTCCTTACAGTGTTGAGGAACCATCCTCACTTTCCTGCCTGCTCCAAGCAGAGAAGATGAATGATGGCTCAAGATGAATGATGGCTCCATGGCCACATTATCATGACCAGGCTCCCCAAACCAGAAGACTGCCTGGGAATCTCTGGGAGATGGGTAGGAAGTGCTGGGCTTTGTCAGTGTACTCCACCAAGAAGGAATCTGCCTTTATCCAGCGAGGAGAGCTGAGGTCCTCACCTCACCTGCTTCCAGGAGCTGGGCTTGTCAACAAAATCCCCCAGACTGCAAGGTCTGGCAAGCAAGAGAAATCCCTGGCCAAGGCTGGACAGAAAAAAAAGGAATCAGGGCTCAGCCTCCCCATGCTGAGCAAGAGCTGGCACCGAGGTGGGTACCTGGACTCCAGTAGTTCCAGGCTGCATTAGGACAGCAGCCAGCAAAAGAGGAAAAAGGAAGAGGAGAGATAATTATTAGTGATTGAAACTGATTGCATGAAAGAAGGACAGATGTTTCTTGTTGTGCTGCTGTGCCTGAGGCTACAGAGCCATGCAAGGGACCAGGGAAAGCTCCTGCTCAGGCTGGGAGTGCTGTGGCACTGAGCTGCATGCAAACGAAGGCTCCAATCCACACACACTTCCCTCTGACTCTGGCAGATTCACAGGAGCTGCTTAAACCCCAACCTCCTCCCTCCCCCCTGCCCCTAGGGGATGCCCACAGGAACCTTCTGGCCATGGGCTGTGAGGTGCTGCAGGGATGCCACAGCTTCCCCCCACAACCCCAGAAGTGCAGCCAGCCCAGCAGGGCCCAGGGAGGTGATAGGGCTGGGGCTGGGGCCAGGCAGGGGGGGAAGATTGGAGCATGGGGCTGAGGGCAGGGAGAGCTCCTGGCCATGCTGCTGCTCAGAGCCAAGCAGGCCTTGCTGGGAGAGCAGGAGGAGTCCTCCCTTGTAGCACCCAGGCTGGGTCCTGCTGGTGTTTTCCCGCAGAAAGGAAGGGGCACCCACAGGCGGAGGCAGCTGCTGTCCTCAGCAGGCAGAGGAGCTGCTGTGCTGGGGGCACAAAGGCCCTGGGGTGTGTTGTGAGGGCTGCAGTGCATGGCTGATGCTCTCAAACATGTAAACAGAGGGCTTGGCTGAACCATGGTACTGATGGGGGTGAGCTGCTTTGGTACCAGCTCAGATGCCTCCAGTGCCAAGGCTGGGTAGAGCTGGAGATGTGTTAAGGGAGCTAAGAAAGGGTCCTGCCCCACCATGAGAGGAATGGGCCCACTCCAGCATGCTGGGATGACCTGAGCTGCTCCCCTGGGATCCCATCAAGACCCAGATCTGCAGCAGCTTCACCTGAAATAGCTGCTGGAGGACCTTCATTTAAAGGGAGGCTTTATGAGAGGAGGCAGCAGGGCTCAGACCAATCCAAGTCCCACTTCAGAAGGAATATAAGAGAGATTAAATCATCAAACCATTGCCCTGTGGGCTGGGGGAAGCTCACAGCTCAGCCCTGGAGGTCCCAGCACCAGTGCCTGCCTGAGGCAGAACACCCACAAGGAGAAGAGGATGGACACTGCCCCCACAGGGCCATGTCCCGTGGCTGACCCCAGGGCACCCCAGGTTACAGCAGAGCTGGCACTGGGTGCCCAAGGCTGAGCAGGGCACTGCACCCCACCACCCGCAGGGTGCTGGCATCTCATCCTCCCCACCACGGGCTGCAGATCCTCCGGGTGGGGGGTGAGAGCTGGGACCTCCAGGCTAGGACCCCTGGGCTGAGACCCCTCGGGGCTGGAAGTCCCTGGGCTGAGATCCCCAGGGCTGAACCCTGGGCTGGGACCTCCGGGCTGGGGCGCCCTGGGCTGGGACCCCCTGCGGCTGAAATCCCCCCGGGCTGAGACCCCCTGGCTGGGACCCCTGGGCCCCGCCGCCCCTCCCCGGGGCTCGGCGCATCCACGGGCGCCCAGTGCCCTCTGCTGGGGACGCTCCGCTGCCGGGAGACTCCCGGTTGCCACGGAAACGGGGATGTTCGGGCTCCTCGGCACCGTTCCAGGGACGCCTTCGGCTTTGCCAGCCCCGGGCAGGGCAGGGCAGGGCAGGACAGGGCAGCTCCCACCCGCATCCTCATGTCACAGGCACAAGGCTGGCACCAGCCCCTGCCCGTTTGCCTGTGACACGAGGCAGGGTGAGGGTTGCCTGCCACCTACCCCCCATGAACCCCCCCATGTGAACCCCTCCAACAGTGGAGCTAGGCCTTTTGCCATACAAAACCCTGGTCCTGGCTGTCCCAGCTCCTCCACAGGGGTGCCCCGGGCTGGCACTGCACAGGGGGAGGTCAAGCACTCAGCCCATCCCCAGGAGTTCAGCCCTGCTGGACCACTCCTGCTCCTTTCAGGTACACCCATGGACATGTGGCCCTTTGATGGGTTCACAGCAGCCTGGTGGCAGCCAGGGACCAGTTCCTGGGGTTCTCCCTGCGGTGCCTGACCTATGTTGCAATGTCAAGGCAGAGCTGTGGCCTTCCCACCACTAAAAATCATCTACCAGCAAGAAAGGACCTGAGGAAAGCCTTGCTCCCCCCACACTGTAGATGTCCCTTGGATATCCCTTGGCACACTCCCAGGCCAGGCTTCTGGTTCCAGAATTGGTGGCCAGTGAAGCCTCCATGCCCACCTACAGCTCTCCTCTGACCATAGAGAAGCCTTCTTCTTCCCTTCTCCTTCTTCTTCCCTTCTCCTTCTTCCCTTCTCCTTCTTCTTCACTTCTCCTTCTTCTCTTTCTTCTTCCCTTCTCTTTCTTCTCCTTCTCCTTCTCCTTCTCCTTCTCCTTCTCCTTCTCCTTCTCCTTCTCCTTCTCCTTCTCCTTCTCCTTTCTCCTTCTCCTTCTCCTTCTCCTTCTCCTTCTCCACCTTCATCTCCACCTCCACCTCCATCTCCTTCTTTCTCCTTCTCCTCCTTCTCCTTCTTCTTTCTCCTTCTCCTCCTTCTCCTTCTCCTTCTCCTTCTCCTTCTCCTTCTCCTTCTCCTTCTCCTTCTCCTTCTCCTTCTCCTTCTCCTTCTCCTTCTCCTTCTCCTTCTCCTTCTCCTTCTCCTTCTCCTTCTTCTCCTTCTCCTTCTCCTTCTCCTTCTCCTTCTCCTTCTCCTTCTCCTCCTTCTCCTTTATCTCTTTCATCTCCACAGGACTGCCTGCCCTGTTCTCCTCTGCATCCCCTGGGAGCAGCCAGGGGCATGGGGGCTGGAGCAGGCTGGAGCAGCCCTGGACTGCTCTGAGCAGTTGAGCTCTCCTGTTGTCTGGAATGCTGCTGGGAAGGCCCTGGAGTCCTGCTGGAGGCCTGGAGAAGCAGGAATGCTGTTTCTCTGCATTTGTTGAAGATCTGCTCACCTGAAGGAGCTGTTTGCATGTTTTGAGTCCTCTCCTGGGCATGTCTCTGGTGTACCCTGCACACACCCAGCCCAGCACTCAGGCTGGAGCTGAGGCAGCAGCAGGGCAGTGCCAGCCCATGGCAGAGACAGAAGGAGCAATCCCATCCCACCTGCTCAGCAGGGATGGCTGCAGGGGCCATGCAGCAACAGCCACAGCAGCCCTGCTTGCCTTGCCCAGAGTGACTCCTGCACCACGGGCAAACAGGGTGGATGGGCACAGCCTCACAGGAGGGGTGCCAAGGGCAGAGAAGGGCAAGGGGATGATTTGTTTATCAGAGTCACAGAGTGGTTTGGGTTGGGAGGGACCTTTTAAGGTCATCCAGTCCAACCCCCCTGCAGTCAGCAGGGACAGCTGCAGCTACAGTAGGTTGCTCAGAGTCCCAAACAACCTGACCTAGAATGGGCAGCCTGGGCCAGGGTCTCACCACCCTCAGCATAAGAAATGTCTTTCTTTTATCAAGTCTGAGTCTCCATCTTCCAGTTCAAACCATGAGCCCTTGTCCTGTCACAACAGAACCTGCTGGATGTCTGTCCCCAGCTTGTTTCTCAGCCCCTTTAAGCACTGCAAGGGGTGCACCAGAAGGTCTCCCCAGAACCTTCTTTTCTCCAGGCTGAACAACCCCAACCCCAACTCTCCCAGCCTGTCCTCAAACCAGAGGGCTTCCAGCCCTCAGATCATTTTCTTGGCCTCTTCTGGACCTGTTCCAACAGGTCCTGCAGAGCCTTTCTTCCCCAGCTGCCCCTCCCAGTACCCATCAGTTCCTGTGCCCGGGCTGGGGCCAGCAGGAGCAGGGCACAGCCATCCTCAGCTGCCCAGCAGGGTCCAGGAGTGCTCCACTGAGACCTCCCACTCACAAAGGTGCTGTGGGTGCTGGCAGCCATAAGCCCAGGGTGGGGGAGTGCCAGCATGGCACAGTTCTGGTTCTAGCTGGCAGCGGGGGTAACAGTGTGCCCAGTGTCCAGCAAGCAGGTCCCTGCCTCCACGCAGTCCCAGGGAGCTACCTGCTGCCCTGCAGGTCACCTAGACCTAGCCTGGCCCCCAAGATGCCCTTTAGTGGCTGCCTCCACTCCAGCCCAGGGACCCTCCTCCCACCTGCATCCCTTCACCCTGGGCTGTCTCCAGCCAAGTTTCATCCTGCACCCAGATCTTGCAGCCCTCAGCTGCTGCCCTGTGAGCCAAAAATGGATCCAGAGGGATGGGGAGGACAGTGCAGCCCTCACAGCCCCTGCCATGCTAGGACACGTGGGGGTGCTGCCCAGGCAGGGCAGCCTCTCAGTAAGGAGCCCTTTGGCATCAGCTGCATCCTGCTGGCACCACCATTCTGTTGGCACAGGCGTGGGGTCAGGGCAGGTGATGCCAAGTGAGAGCCAAGCACAGCCCCCAGGCCCCTCTCTGCCTTGCTGCTGTCACAGGGCTGCTGGCCAGGAGCAGGCTGTGGGCTGGAGGACACCAGCCAAGGCTTGGAGCTGGCCAGGGCTCCCCAGGGCATTCACCACCTCCACACTGCATGGGGGCACAGACCACAGCTCCATGGCCAGGACAACCTCACCACCCAGCTCTGCACAGCAGCAGCACCCAGCACAGGGTGAACACAGCTGGGGAGGGCTCCCTGGGGGTGTGCCACACATGGGCAGGAAGGTGAAGCCTTGCAGCACTGCAGCAATGCTCTCTCCATCTCAGCCCAGGATCTTAGCCCTTAGGGGGTGACTGGGTTGGTGTTGCCTGTACTGCTCCCCTCCAGGACCACAGTCCTGCCCAGGACAGCTGTGGACACACAGCCTGCTGGAAGGCTCAGCCCATCCCACCTCATCTCCCTGCAGCCTGGCACTGCAAGCCAGAGCCCAGGGCAGGCTCTGTGTGTGGTGGCTGTTGCTGTGTCTCCATGAATTTACTGCAAAGGATGAAACCCCTCAGAGAGTGACAGAAGAGCTGAAGCTGGAAGGAAGCTCTGGAGGTGGTCTGCTCCAAGCCCTGCTCAGAGCAGCCCTAGCTGTGTGTCAGCAGGCACAGCCATGGGCAGCCAGGGGTGTGTGGTGTCCCCGGGAGCAGCTCTGCCCCGCAGCTCTGCCGGCGGTGACAGCTCTCAGCGCAGCACAGGCAGAGCTCTGCTGCAGGCTCTGGAGCTGCCTTTGGGAGCAGATGAAAGGCAGGCGGCTCGGGAGCAGCCACAGCACAGCCCAGGGAGGCAAACGTCCTCCTGCACCCCCCAGCCTTTCCCTGCCACATATGTGATCCTCACACCCCTCCTGGGCACCGTGCTGGGGCTGGGGCTCCAGAGGTGCTGCCTGGCCAGAGGTCTGGCTGCAGCCAGGGCACTGCTGGAGACATGTGCCCCACACCCTGGGGATAGCAGCCACAGTAACCACCAGCCCCAGGGGCCTGGTCTGTGGGGTGTGGGGAGGAAGAGCAGCAGGGTCTTGGCTCCCCAGCACTGCCCCAACCCCCCCTGCCATGGCCTGGCCTTTGGCAGGGACCAGCAGGGGCAGCCCTGGGACCCCTGCAGCAGGCGAGGGCAGGGCTGACCACCCTGCATGGGGCAGGACAGCCTGGCACGTTCCTCCTGGCACTGAAGCAGATGTGGACCATCCCCTGGCAGGGCAGCTGAGCCCTGAGACCCGCTGAGGACTGTGCCCAGTCTCATCCCTGAGGGTCTGATCCACTCACTGCACACTACCTACCTCTGCTTTGCAAACCTGCACCGACCACGCTCTAGGAGACCTCTGCCGAGGTGCAACCTTCTGCTGCTGCTTCCCAGCACAGTCCTGGAGCACAGTTCATAGAATCACAGAATGGTAGGGGTTGGAAGGGACCTCTGGAGACCATCCAGTCCAACCCCCTGCCAGAGCAGCATCACCCAGGGCAGGGCACACAGAACATATCCAGAGGGGTCTTGAGAGTCTCCACACAAGGAGACTCCACAACCTCTCTGGCAGCCTGCTCCAGGCCTCCAGCACCCTCACAACAAAGAAGTTTCTCCTCCTGTTGAGGTGGAACCTCCTGGGTTCCAGTTTGTGTCCATTGCCCCTTGGCCTATCCCAGGACACCACTGGCATGAGCCTGGCCCCTTCTTGCCCCCCACCCTTCAGCTGTTTGTAAGCATTGCTCAGGTCCCCTCTGGGGCTGCTCCTCTCCAGGCTCACCAGCCCCAGGGCTCTCAGCCTCTCCTCACAGAGATCTTCCAGGCCCTTCAAGCATCCTCATAGCTTCCGCTGGACTCTCTCCAGCAGTTCCCTGTCCCTCTTGAACTGGGGAGCCCAGAACTGGACACAGTACTCCAGATGCGGCCTCAGCAGGGCAGGGGGAGGGGAAGGAGAGCCCCCAGCAGACGAGGCCACACTCCCAGTGACTACACACAGCCATGCATGGCCCCAGCCCCTCTCACTTGTGGCATCCCCCAGCGCTCCCAGCTCTCTAGGTTGTCTCCTGCTCCAACCTTGGCTAACCTACTCTGCATCTTCCAGGACCAGAATCACAGCCTGGGGCAGAGGGAAGCTCTTGACAGTGGTTTAATGACAACCAAAGGCTCTCTGTAGGCAGCTGGGGAAGCTGCTGCTCAGCTTTTGTCCTGGCATAACTCAGTGTTCTTGAGTCTCTCAAAAAGCCTCTTGTTCCTTCAGCACTTCTCCCCTCACTGCAGAATATTTTCACTGCCAGGCTGAAACGAGCTCCTGATGCCTCTGCCAGAGAGGCCTCTCAGTAACTTGGTTCTGCTGCTGGCTGTGATTGCCTGGCAGAGCCTCAGACCCCTGTGCTCAGGGGTGAGGGGGGTGAGACTGATTCACCTCCTGCAGCAGACTCCAGCCTGTTTTGGCTGCACTGCCAGAGCCCAGATGGATGAAGGGCAGAGATCAGAGGGTCAGCGTGGCGAGAAGACAACCACTCTGACACCAGGAGGATGGATGAGCTCTGGAGGAGCCAGGATCGTCCCCAGGATCGTCCCCAGGATCGTCCCCAGGATCATCTCCAGGATCCCCAGGCTCAGCAGCTCCAGCTCCATAATGCTCAGCAGCAGGTTGGTGAAGAGCCCAGATCCCTCCTCAGCAGCTCTTGTGGGGCACCTGAGCTGTGTCCAAGCCTGGAGGGCTCTGCCAGTGGACAAGTGGTGCCAGCCAAAGGGCACAACAGTGTCCCTGACTTGGTGGCACCTCGCTAGATACAGCAGCAGGGAAAACCCCCCAAGAGCTGCAGTGCCAGACGTTGGCTTTGGTTTCTGGGGCTCCCTGAACCCAGAGCTTTCCTGCTCCTCAGTGGTGCCCAGGCAAGCACCTGGAAGTCCTGATGGTCCCAGCTGCTTAGTGTCCTTCCAGGTTGCCCCAGTGCTGGGCCAAGGCAGCCAGGGAGAGGGCCAGACCGGGGATGCCGACAGCCTGCCAAGCGGGCAGCGAGGAGCAGACGCTTGCTGCCAGCCTGGTGGTCCATCTGGCAAGCTGCTAAGTGCTTTGGCAGTCCCCACTCTGCAGCAACCTGTGTGGCAAGCTGCTGAGGACTCAGCGAGCCTGGAAGCCATGGGTGCCCATCTGCCAGCCTGGCAAGCACTTGGGCAGTAGAGGAGCCCTGGCTCCCAGTGCCGTGGGGTGGAGCTGGGAGGCAGGCAGCATCCTGCAGGTCACTGCCAGGAGGTTCTGCAAGCTTGGCAGGGGCTGAAGAGCCCCAAAGGGTGCCTGAGCCACCCTCATGTCTCAGGAAACTGACCTGGGGAGGAGCTTCTCTTGCCCAAAATGACTGCCCAGGCTGCAGTTGCAAAGTTGTCCATGAGCCACATCTCCAGGCAGGCAGCTGGCCAGGAGCTCTGTGCCAAAGGGATGCTGCCCCTTGTGTGCCCATGGCCACCCTCCATCTCCTGGGACTCTGGAGAGCTGCTGCCCCTTGTGTGCCCATGGCCACCCTCCATCTCCTGGGGCTCTGGAGAGCTGCTGCCCCTTGTGTGCCCATGGCCACCCTCCATCTCCTGGGACTCTGGAGAGCTGCTGCCCCTTGTGTGCCCATGGCCACCCTCCATCTCCTGGGGCTCTGGAGAGCTGCTGCACCAGTGGCACTGCCTGCTCCTCCCTGCACCCTCCTCAGGCACAACTCCTGGCTCTGGCACTCCACCACTTCCCTCAGCTGCCCGTTTCGAAGCTTGGTCACCCATCAAACCATGACCCCAAGTGCCAGGGCTGGAGCTGCTGGGAGCACCAAACCCCTCATCAGCACCAAGCCCCTCATCAACACCAAGCCCCTCATCAACACCAAAACCCTCATCAGCACCAAGCCCCTCATCAGCACCAAGCCCCTCATCAACACCAAGCTCCCCATCAGCACCAAGCCCCTCATCAGCACCAAGCTCCCCATCAGCACCAAGCTCCCCATCAACACCAAGCTCCCCATCAACACCAAGCCCCTCATCAGCACCAAGCTCCCCATCAGCACCAAGCTCCCCATCAACACCAAGCTCCCCATCAACACCAAGCCCCTCATCAGCACCAAGCTCCCCATCAACACCAAGCTCCCCATCAGCACCAAGCTCCCCATCAGCACCAAGCCCCTCATCAGCACCAAGCCCCTCATCAACACCAAGCCCCTCATCAGCACCAAGCTCCCCATCAACACCAAGCCCCTCATCAGCACCAAGCCCCTCATCAGCACCAAGCCCCTCATCAGCACCAAGCTCCCCATCAGCACCAAGCCCCTCATCAGCACCAAGCTCCCCATCAGCACCAAGCTCCCCATCAACACCAAGCTCCCCATCAGCACCAAGCTCCCCATCAGCACCAAGCCCCTCATCAACACCAAGCTCCCCATCAGCACCAAGCTCCCCATCAGCACCAAGCTCCCCATCAGCACCAAGCCCCTCATCAGCACCAAGCTCCCCATCAGCACCAAGCTCCCCATCAGCACCAAGCCCCTCATCAACACCAAGCTCCCCATCAGCACCAAGCCCCTCATCCACACCAAGCTCCCCATCAGCACCAAGCTCCCCATCAACACCAAGCTCCCCATCAGCACCAAGCCCCTCATCAGCACCAAGCTCCCCATCAGCACCAAGCTCCCCATCAACACCAAGCCCCTCATCAGCACCAAGCTCCCCATCAGCACCAAGCCCCTCATCAGCACCAAGCCCCTCATCAACACCAAGCTCCCCATCACATAGTCTTAGTGGGGACCACATCACTGCTGGACTCCAGCCTCTCCCCTGGGCCCCTCCAGCTGCAGAGCTGAACTTTCTGAGAGCACAAGGAATTGTTTGTAAGCGATGGGGATACAATATCTGTGTGCTCAGCTCCTCAGAAGGATCCTGCTCATTTTCCTTTGGTTTTTCCAGCACAGCTCATCCTCTGGCACAGGCAGTGTGGATGTGTCAGACACAAACAGCTAAGAAAATGGATGGAAGAGGTCTCTGGTGGTAGCTGCAGCACTTTCCTCAGCTAACAGCTACAGCCCAGCACCACCACGGCCACCAAACCCTGGCCCCAGGTGCCATGGCCACAGGTTTCTGGAACACCTCCAGGCATGGGGACTCCACCACCTCCCTGAGCAGCCTGTGCCAGTCCCTGACCACTCTTGCAGCAAAGACATTTTCCTCCTCTCCAACCTAACCCTCCCCTGGCACAGTTTCAGGATCTCCAACCTAACCCTCCCCTGGCACAATTTCAGGCCATTTCCTCTCCTTCTATCACCTGAGACAAGGGAGCAGAGCCCAACCCCCACCTGACTGCAGCCTCCTCTCAGGAGCTGTAGAGAGCAATGAGGTCTCCCTCAGCCTCCTCTTCTCCAGGCTGAACACCCCCAGCTCCCTCAGCTGCTCCTCCCCAGCCCTGTTCTCCAGACCCTTTCTTAGCTTTGTTGCCCTTCTCTGGACCTGCTCCATCCTCTCAATGTCCTTGGGGTGAGAGGCCCAAACCTGAACCCAGGATTTGAGGTATGGCCTCAGCAGTGCCCAGTCCAGGGGCACAATCCCTGTCCTGCTGCTGTTGGCACTGCTGATACACTGAGAGAAACTGAGAGAAATTGTCTTGAGCTGTGGCCAATGCCAGCCTCTCCTTCACCTGCAGGGCCCTTTGCAGCTCATCCCAGCACCCTGAGCCCAGGGGAGCGTTGGCCAGGCAGGTGACAGGACATGGAGCTCTTCCTGGGCACTGGGGTGCAAGAGTAGCTCCAGGCTTCAGAGGGACCTGAGAACTCTGTGGCTGACATGAGCTCACTGCAAGCCCAGCTGGCTCTGGTGAACACCAGGGAGCTGGAGCCTCAGGCTGTGCTCCAGCAGTGACTCAGAGCAGCAAGGGAGCTTCCCTCTGCCTCATGAAGGAGGTCAGGGATGGGTTCATGCTGGGAGTGGATTTGGTTTAATTCCCTTTCCTCTGAGGATGTCTTCACCCAGGACTCAGTCAGGCAGCCACAGCCCATGTGTGGGGTGAAGGCAGAAAGCTAAACCCAGAGGCTTATCAGGCCTGGACCTGCTGCAAGCTGATCAGGCTGGCAGGCTTTGGGGCAGGTTTGCTAAAGTTTGATCAAAGCCAGGCTCCCACAGGACCTCCTGTCCCAACCTGCCTGGAAGCAAAGCAACCCCCGAGCCCGGGCGAGGAACCAAGAACCATGGTGGCTGTGGTCCCCCAGAGCATCATACACATCCCCATCCTGCTGCTGCCAGCCAAGCACCTGTGCCCCCAGCTCTGCAGCACAACAGGGACTTGGGCAGTGAAGCTTTCAGAGGCAGGAAGGAAATTCAGCTGCTGTGGGTAAGTTTGAATGCCCCAGCCCTGCTGAGTCGCTGCTAGGTGGGGGTTTGGTACCTTGGCTGGGCTCAGTCCCAGCTGGGTGAGGTGCAGGAGCCAGGGGTGGGGATGGCAGTGATGGGCACAAGAGCTTTGCTGCTTTTACCAGAGCTTCACAATTGTCTCTCTTATTGCCCTGACTCCAACAGGGCCTCATCTCAGTCCAGCTCCAAGAAACAAAGATCTCCCTGGCTCTGCAGAAGGATCATCTCTGCACTCTCCCAGGAGCCAGCTGAGTCCAAGAAGGAGCTGCCTTGGCCTCTGCCTTCCAATCTGCACAGAGCTGAGGTGCACAAACCTCCCCCAACCCCAGTGCAGCAGCACAGTCAGAGCTGTTTGGTTTCCCAAGGAGGTTCCTGAATGATCACAGCACCCCTAGCTGCTGGTTGTCCCCATGCAGCCCCAGCTGGTCCCACCACTGCTCAGGCCACAGGACCCCACTTCCACAGAGCTCAGCTGGACAGCCTCATCCATCACAGGAGACCCTCAGCTGCTGCTTTCTCCACCATGCAGCCCAGCATCCACAAACTGGCACCTGGGACTGAGTACAGAGAGAGGTCTGTGTGGAAGGTCTGTGTGTTCCAAACCCAGGGGAGCTCAGGGGTGGGGATGAATTCCTGCTGGGAATTGGTTTCACTCTTTAATTGGTGGATTTGGTTTTGCTCCTTTTCCTCTGAGGATGGCTTCACCCAGTGCAGCCACAGCAGAAGGCCAGACCCACATGCTTGCTAGACCTGGCCCTGCTGAAAGCTCTTTGGGGCAGGTTTGCTAAGGTTTGACCACTGATCAAAGCCAGCCCCCACAGGACCCTCTCCTTTCCCTGCCTGCCTCATTGCATGGTGCTGAAAGCAGCACAGCTTTGACACCAGCTCTGCAGAACCCCCTGGCACTGGGGCTGGTGGGGAATCCTCATTACCAGTCCAGGCTGGGGGAGGAGGAGGTTGAGAGCAGCCCTGCAGAGAAGGACTTGGGGGCGCTGGGGGTGAGAAGCTGGCCAGGAGCCAGCAATGGGCACTGGCAGCACAGAAGGCCAAGGGCAGCCTGGGCTGCATCCAAAGCAGTGTGGCCAGAGCTGGAGAGAGAGGATCCTGCCCCTCTGAAAGGGGCTACAGGAGGGCTGGGGAGGGGCTGTTCAGAAGGGCCTGTGGGGATAGGATGAGAGGCAATGGTTTGAAACTGGAGCAGGTTTGAAACTGGGTTGGACATTTGAAAGAAGTTCTCCACAATGAGGGTGGTGAGAGACTGACACAGGTTGCCCAGGGAGGTGGTGGAAGCCTCATCCCTGGAGGTGTTTAAGGCCAGGCTGGATGTGGCTGTGAGCAACCTGCTGTGGTGTGAGGTGTCCCTGCCCATGGCAGGGGGGTTGGAACTGGCTGAGCCTTGAGGTCCCTTCCAACCCTGACCATTCTGTGATTCTATGACTTTGAAGACTGCTTTAGCTGGAAGGGAAAAGAGAATTCTTCTGACCCCCCCCCTTGATATCTCTGATTCCACCAGTTTCACAGCCCAGGCCTCTCCCTGCCCTGTTTCACATTGTCTCCTCTTCTGAGCATTTTCTCCTCCCTTTCTCCCTGCTGTGCCTTCATCCACTGCATGCTGCAAAGGATGACAGCAGGACCCCAAAACTGCCTTTTCTTCATTCCCTATTTTTTGAAATGCAGAAAATAATCCTTCTCTAGGTTGTTTTTTTTCCTTATTACACAAAAGCACTGCTGCAAGGGATACACAGCTGTGAGCAGCTGTGCTTCCAGGCTGCTCAGCACCACCAGGGTGTCTCCTACCTCTGAAAGCAGATGGAGAACCACAGTACCTGTGAGGCTCTCACCTCCCCTCTGTTTTTCTCTCTCTTCCTCGTGAGCATCTTGTGTTGCTCTCATCTTTCAGGCTCAGGAGTCCCATGGAGTTCTCCCATGCATTGCTGTACTTTATCATTTCCCATACACCAGCAGTATCCTGATGTGACCTCACCCTGCAGAGCCCTTTTGCTAGGAGCTTGCTGCTTCTCCCTTGCTAAAAGCCCCCAGGAGGTTTGCTCCTCAGAGCTCTGTCACACTCTTGTAACTCTTCCCATCTCAAACTGCCATGGTCACTTGCAGACATAGTCTGTTGGAAAGGTGTGACCCCCTCTGAGCTCCCCCAGAGCCCAGCTGGCACTGGATCAGCCATGATCAGTGATGCCACCAGCAGCCACAAGCTCAGCACCAACTTGCCCCCAAAATAAGAGATGGTTCCTTAGGGGAGGCAGAGCTCTTTAAACAGAGCAGGTTTGTCACTTCAGCCTGTGTGTGACCACCACAGCAGTGTCCTCTCCACCACCAGGTCTGGGTGAAGAAGGGACCTCCCCCTGCCTGCTCTGCCAAGGGCCAGGGAGGTTTTTGCTTCCTTCACATCAGGAGCACTCCTCACCTCCTGCTCCTATGGCTTATTTCACCTCATTATCAGGAAGCAGGAGCTTGAGGGCAGTGGATGGGCAATGTTCACCCTCTTGTCTGCTGTGGGCAATGCCCACCCTCTTGTGTGCTGTGGGCAATGCCCACCCTCTTGTCTACTGTGGGCAATGCCCACCCTCTTGTCTGCTGTGGGCAATGCCCACTCTTTTGTGTGCTGTGGGCAATGCCCACCCTCTTGTGTGCTGTGGGCAATGCCCATCCTCTTGTGTGCTGTGGGTAATGCCCACCCTCTTGTCTGCTGTGGGCAATGCCCATCCTCTTGTCTGCTGTGGGCGCCAGAGGCTCTGAGATTGCCTTTGGCATCCTGCAAGTCTCGTGGCTGTGGCACTGTTGGTGGCTCTGCAGTGAGCAGTGAGTGGAGCTGCTGGCAGGTAGTTAGGAGCCAGATTTTGTTCTCTGCAAAATGTTAGGGGAGAAAAATCTGTGGCACTGTGCCAGGAAATAATTTCCTACCTTGCTTCCAGAACACTCCACTCCCAGTCTGTATCTGCAACTCGATTCACCCTCTGAGAGAGGCAGATGAGCATCCCCAGGTCCTCCCTGCCCAGCAGAGAAAGTGCCCAGGGAGGGAGGAAGACTTCAAAGAATGGTTTGGGTTGGAAGGGATCTCCAAAGGTCATCCAGTCCAACCCCTCTGCAGTCAACAGGAACATCCTCCACCAGATCAGGCTGCCCAGGTGCAGGCAGTGCCCAGTGCTGCAGCAGGACAGGCACAGGCAGGGCAGGTGCAGGCAGCAGGCAGCAGACAGGGCAGGAGCAGGCAGCAGGCAGCAGGCAGCAGGCAGCAGGCAGCAGGCAGCAGGCAGCAGGCAGGGCCCCATCCGTTGGTTTGAGGCCAGGAGGTTCCTCATCTCTCCCTTCTGCACCTCTCTGCCCAGCTGTGCCTTGCTCTGCCCCTCCACCACCCCCAGCCCCTAAAGCCACAGGGGTTTGCCCCAGTCTGAGGTGTTGCAGTGGCAGCACCTTGCCCCAGGACTCCAGTGTTGACCCCAGAGATCCCTGAGCTGAGGCAGGGCACATGGGACTCCAGTGCAGGCAGTTCACCATCCTGGCACAGACCAACCCTCCTTGGGCAGACTGGGGTGGCCTGGTGCTGGACTGGGCAGCTGTGAGTCCTGCAGGAGCCCCTGAAACATGGCAAACATTCTGGCAGGGGCTGGAAGCAGCATCCTGAGGAGAGCCAAGACAGGAGGTAGGAGAAGTGCTAGAGGGAAGGCAGTTCCCTCTCCACACTGAGCAGCCTGCTCTCCACCTTCATGTCCTGAAACAGCCCTGCCAGCCCCCACCAGCAGGACTGCACAGGACTGCACTCCCTTGCTCTGAGGCACCTCTCTGTTCTCATGTCCACAGCTGGGTGAGGCATAAGCAAGTGGCAGCAGTCATCAGTGGTGCTCCTCAGGGCTCTCTCTTGGGACCACTTCTGTTTAAGGTCTTTATCAGTGGTCTGAATGAGGAGGCTGAGGGCACCTTCAAGCAGTTTGAGGATGACACTGAGTTGGGAGGCAGTGTTGATCTGCTCTGCAGATGGACTTGGAGAGGCTGGATCCATGGCTGAGGTCAGTGGGCTGAGGTTTAACAAAGCCAGGTGCTGGGTGCTGCCCTTGAGGCACAACAACCCCAGGAAGGCTCCAGGCCAGGGGCAGAGTGGCTGGAACCTGTCTGGCAGAAAAGCTTCCAGGAGGTGCTGGGTGACAGCAGCTGAGATTGAGGCAGCAGTGCCCAGGTGGGCAAGAAGGGCACCAGCAGCCTGGCCTGGATCAGCAGTGGTGTGGGCATCAGGAGCAGGGCAGGGATTGTGCCCCTGGACTGGGCATTGGTGAGGCCACAGCTTGATGCTGGGGTCAGTTCTGGGACACTCACTCCAAAAATGACATTGAGGACTGGAGAAGGTCCAGAGAAGGCCAACAAAGCTGGGGAAGGGTCTGGAGAACAGGGCTGGGGAGGAGCAGCTGAGGGAGCTGGGGGTGTTCAGCCTGGAGAAGAGGAGGCTGAGGAAGACCTCATTGCTCTCTACAGCTCCTGAGAGGAGGCTGCAGTCAGGTAGGGCTTGGGCTCTGCTCCCAGGTTAACAGTGATAGAAGGAGAGGGAATGGCCACAGGCTGCACCAGGGGAGGGTTAGGTCGGAGAGGAGGAAAAAGTTTTTTTCACAGAAAGGTTTCTCAGGCACTGGCCCAGGCTGCCCAGGGAGGTGGTGGAGTCCCCATGCCTGGGTGTGCAGATGTGGTGCTTGGGGCTATTCCTTAGCAGTGGAGCTGGTGGAGGAGGGTTAATGCTTGGACTCAGTGACCTTGAAGGTCTTTTCCAACCTAAATGACTGTGTGATGCTGTGATACCTGCAGGGAAACAAAGTGGTGGCCTGGCAATGGCTCTGCCAAGCCCAAGGCAGAAGCTCACCAGGGCATCCCTGCAGAGCTCAGCCACCCAGCACTAATGGGAACCAACAACTGCAAATTGCTGTGCCAGAAGGATTTTCCCAGCTGCCTCTCAGCTGAGCACTCAAGGATCTGCTGCAAGTGGTGATGAAGAAAAGGCAAGCACAGGCCAGAATCAGAGAATCCTGGCATTGCCCTGGCCAGGTGCAGGACTTCCATGAGGCTGGCATGGGCCACCTCAGCAGGCTGGCCAGGTCCCTCTGCGTGACATCATCTGAGGCCCCATCATAAAAGCCACCAAGTTTGCCTGGCAGGATTTGCCCTTGGTGAAGCCACATTGGTTGCCACCAACCACCTCCTCACTTTCCATGTGCCCTAGCAGAGCCTTCAGGAGGATCTGCTCCCTTGTCCTGCCAGGCACTGAGGTGAGGCTGCCTGGCTGCACTTCCCTGGCTCTCCCTTGTCACCCCTTTTGCTAATGGGGTTGTGTTTCCCCTCAGAAATGGTTGCCAGCTTTTGACCCAGTGAGCAGCAAGCTGGGTGGGGAGCAGTGCCCATGGCAGGGGGATGGGGAGGTTGTGTGTCACCATGCTTGATGCTGCTGGAGCAAGGAGCTGCAGTGAGATCTTCCTTGAGCAGGGGAGTTCTGAGCACTACCAGCCTCATGGGAAGGGCCAAGGGCTGCTCCATGCTGTCCCTTTAGCTGTCACTAGTTACTGGATTTGCCCCCACTGGCCATGGTACTGCAGCAGGCAGGTATGGCGGGAGGGAAGGGCTGGGAGTGCCAGGATGAGGGACAATGGCTTTGAGCTGGGAGAGGGGAGATTGAGACTGGAGATGAGGAAGAAATTCTTTAGAGTGAGGCTGGGGAGACACTGGAACAGGTTGCCCAGGGAGGCTGTGGCTGTCCCCTCCCTGGAGGTGTTCAAGGCCAGGCTGGATGAGGCCTTGAGCATCCTGGGCTGGTGGGAGGTGTCCCTGCCCATGGCAGGGGTGGGAACTGAACAAGCTTTGGGGTCCCTTCCAAGCCAGCCCATTCTGTGACTCTATGAATGAGGCTGACATCTGCCCACCTGGGAGAGGCTTCTCATGTGCAAACAGCAGCTTTGAAGAGAGGAAGGGGCAGGGCAGCAGCAACCCATGGAGGGGCTGCAAAAATGAAAGCCAGCAGTGACCATTAGAGAGCACTTAGAGCAGCTTTTATCTCTCACAGGTCATGGTCTCACCCAAATACTCTCTACTGAGCCAGAGCCTGCAGTAAGGATAAATATTTCAATTCTTTTAAGTTCCAGCTACCAGCAGAAGGGGACCAGCAGGGCCTGGATCAGATGGGATCCACCATGACCCCCCAGGTGAGTGTGGCAAACTTCGTGCTTCAAATGAGATGGAAACCCCTGAGGTCTCTGCCAGCCTAAGGAGCAGAATTCTCCTGGGGTCCCTGCTTGATTAAAAGGCATGGGTGAGGGTCAGCAGTGACTCTCCATCACAGGTGAGAGCAGAGTCCACCACACTCCCTTTTCAAGTGGGATGGGCCAGCAGCAATCACTTGGAGAAAGGAAAACCCAGAAGGGCACAGGAGGTCCTTCTGCAGGCAGAAGCAGAAGCCCAGTGTGTGATATTTAAATGGCTGGTGGCAGGAATTCCTGCTCCACCAGGGTCAGCAAGGCAGGGGCACAGCCCCCAACCAGGACCCAGACACTGCCCATGGGGAGATGTCCTGTTTCCCTCGCTCTGATCAGACCACCCCAGCACCAGCAGCTCCTGCTGCTCTGCATCACCCCCATCTCCATTCCCAGCTTCTCCATCTCATGGCACCACCCAGCTGCCTGCCTGTGAGAGGGGCACAGCATGACAAAGATCCTCCAGCTCTCTGTGCTGAGTGTGAATTGCTCCTTGACCTCAAGCCAAGGGTGTTTCCCAGCCCCCAGAAAACTTCTGTAGCTCTCCTTTCAATGCTTTTTGTGCTCCTGCAGCCCCTGTCAAGAGCTGACAGCAGAGCTGCTGCTGTGTTCCTGTAATAGCTCTCCCAATGCCGTGTGAAGGATCTAGGTCAGTGCTGCCTCTCTGCTGCTCCCCTTTGATAAGCCCCACGTCAGGCTGATGCACAGAACAGCTCTGAAGCTGCCCTGAATGATGCTTTGTGAGATGCAGTCTCTCATCCTGGGGAATGTGTTTTGCTGGATCTCAGCTGGGTTTTTGTGGCTGGCTCTTCAGACACAGTGGCTGGCCTGGGACTGTCTGATGGCCCTGATGGCTGTGCCCTGCTCAGCCTTTCTCTGAGCTGCAAACATTTTATGACTGTCATCTGCAGCTTTGACAAAATGACTCCATAGCTCTTGATTTCTAGTCCCAGTTCTAGCAGGAGCAGCATCTCTCCTTCAGCTCAAGGTGCTGGTGTTGGCTGGGAGCTCTGCCATGAAGCCAGCATTAACATCCTCCCTTTAGAGCATTCACTGATTTCCACACTGTGTTCAGCCTCCCTCTCTCATGGTGCTGCCACTGCAGGGCCATAGCCTGGCCCCAAGTGAACGTTTTCAGCAGCCCCAATCTCTCCCAGCAAAGTCCATGGCTTTGTCCAGCAGGACCTGCTTTCCACACCAAAGGCCACTAATGACCTTCTTTGGCCAACACTTAGCTGTAGAAGCTCAATCATCCTGCCCACCACCTGTCCTGGGCTTGTGGCTTCCTTTCTCAAGCCATCAGGACAGTTTTGTGATCCCCCAGCCCTTTGGGGTTTTCCAAGTGCTCAGGGCTTGCTAAATCCCAGAATTCATGACTCACTGTCCTGGGTTTAACTCAGCTGGAGGCTGAGCTTCCCAGCAAACTCCCTCGTGAGCCTCAAGTTCAGGCTTCCCAGAGTGTCAATGTGAAAATGCTCTGTCATGGAGGCTGCACCCTTCCCAGGGCAAAATGACAGAATCACAGAATGTGAGGGGTTGGAAGGGACCTCCAGAGATCATCCAGCCCAACCCCCCCTGCCAGAGCAGCAGCACCCAGGGCAGGGACACAGGAACACATCCAGGTGAGTTTTGGAAGTCTCCAGAGAAGGAGACTCCACAACCTCTCTGGCAGCCTGCTCCAGGGCTCCAGCACCCTCACACCAAAGGAGTTTCTCCTCATGTTCAGGTGGAACCTCCTGGGTTCCAATTTGTGTCCACTGCCCCTTGTCCTGTCCCTGGGTATCTCCATGGACACCCAGCCGAGCTGGAGAAGTTCTTAGGTGACCTCATAGCAGATTTACACAGAAAAGCTTCCCAAAGGGATGCCCACAACCAGCAGTCACTTGAGGGCTTTGTGTTCTGCTTCCTTCATTGTGTGCTCTTCAAATTACCATAAAACAATTGAGGCCTTGAGCAACCTGATCTAGTGGGAGGTGTCCTTGCCTGTGGAAGGGGGGTTGGAACTGGATGCTCTTCAAGGTCCCTCTCAACCCAAGCCATTCTGTGACTCTATGAGAACTAATATGAGTTTGTATTCTGAAGGGGACAAGAGAGGTGCCACGCTCACTGCGGGGTGATCCCAGCCAGCACGTCTGTGAGTCTGTGGCTTTGAAGCAGCTGCAAGACACTGGCCAGAGGAGAAATTTGCTCAAAAGTATTGAGCAGAGACAGGAAGAAACTTCTGGAAAAACTTTTGGTCAGATACTCAGAATGGTCACAACATCAAAGGAGAGCAGGGGCTGGAAACCCACCCTGATTCACTGGGAACTGTGCCAGGGCAGGTTTAGGTTGGAGATGAGGAAAATTTCCTTTGCTGCAAGAGTGGTCAGGGATTGGCACAGGCTGCCCAGGGAGGTGATGGAGTCCCCATCCCTAGAGGTGTTCCAGAAATGTGAGGCCATAGCACTTGGGGCAGGGTTTAGTGGCCATGGTGGTGTTGGGTTGAAGGTTGGATTGATGACCTTGGAGAGCTTTTGTCACCAAAACAAAACCATTCTGTGATTCTATGAAAGGAGGGGGAAAAATTAAGTCAGTCACTGATCCCAAATTGCTGTGTAGGTGTGGAGGAGCTCTAACAGCAAACAAGTAGCAAGAGCGAGAGAAACTGACATTTGATATTGACCCAGGTTCAGTGAGTCTGAGATGATCCTGAATCTAAGAAAGCCAGGAGTGCAACAGGCAGTCGAAGAGAGGATGAATCAGTGGAACCCATCACCTGAACTGTTCCCTCCTTCCAACAGGTTGTTGTGATTCTGAAGAGAAAAAACTGTTGCTTGAGATTTTCTGCACCAATCTGAGAAGCAAAGTGGGTGTGGTGTGGGGGCAAAATGGAGAGAAGGGAGAAAATGGAGGACGAGAAGGAGTGAACATGAGGACTTCCCCTGCTCAGTGAAATACTTCCAAATTCAGTTTCAAAGTTTGGATGGGAAGAGAAAGATCTTTTCATCTTTTCTCCCCTTCCTTTCCTTTCCTTTCCTTTCCCTTTCCTTTCCTTTCCCTTCCCTTCCCTTCCCTTCCCTTCCCTTCCCTTCCCTTCCCTTCCCTTCCCTTCCCTTCCCTTCCCTTCCCTTCCCTTCCCTTCCCTTCCCTTCCCTTCCCTTCCCTTCCTTTCCTTTCCCTTCCCTTCCCTTCTCTTTCCCTTCCCTTCCCTTCCCTTCCTTTCCCTTCCCTTCCCTTCCCTTTCCTTCCCTTCCCTTCCCTTCCCTTCCCTTCCCTTCCCTTCCCTTCCCTTCCCTTCCCTTCCCTTCCCTTCCCTTCCCTTCCCTTCCCTTCCCTTCCCTTCCCTTCCCTTTTTCTTTATTTTTCTCTTTCTTTTCCTTTTTGTTTTTCCTTTTTCTTTTTTCTTTTCCTTTTTCTTTTTCCTTTTCCTTTTTTCTTTTTCTTTCTTTTTCTTTTTCTTTCTTTTTCTTTTTCTTTTTCTTTTTCTTTTTCTTTTTCTTTTTCTTTTTCTTTTTCTTTTTCTTTTTCTTTTTCTTTTTCTTTTTCTTTTTCTTTTTCTTTTTCTTTTTCTTTTTCTTTTTCTTTTTCTTTTCAAGAGAAAACTGATGCTGATTTCATCCAGCTCTGTTCTGCTTAGTGCTGCCTCACACGCAAGTGTTGGAGGACAGACCTCAGGGATTGATTTATGTTCTCCCACTTCCATCGGGAAGGGTCACAGACTCCCAGCCTGGTGGGGGTTGGCAGGGACCTCCGAAGATCATCTAGTCCAACCTCCACGCTAGAGCAGGGTCACCTGGAGTAAATCACAGACCTCTAGGAGGCAGGTTTGGAATGCCTCCAGAGAAGGAGACTCCACAACCTCTCCGGGCAGCCTGCTCCAGGGCTCTTCCAGTTTGTGTCCGTTGTCCCTCGTCCTGTCACTGGACTCCACTGAGAAGAGTCCCTTAGATATTCACAAGCGTTAACGAGATCCTCCTCAGTCTCCTCTCCTCCAGGCCAACCAACCCCAGCTCTCCTGACTCCAGACAGCCACAGCGCCCTCGCCGCGGCTCTCCGAGGTGCCCTCACTCGCTCCCGCACGGCGCCCGTGCCCCGCAGCCCCGGCGGCTGCCTCGCCCCACGCCTGGCTGGGAGCCCAGCAGCCAGCAGCGCTAATGACCCATCCGCAGCAGCTCGTTATGTCCCGGGGATCCGCCTGCCTTCCCCATCAAAGAGGGCTCTGGAGTTGCGAATCCCTCCGGGAGGATGAGGGGTCGGCGTGGATTAAGAGGCACAGTAATTTGTGAAGGGTAGGAAGAGAAGAAACAAGCTATTAGGGGACGTATCTGGGGCTGGGGGGATTAAAGAGCAGCAGCAGGAAGTGTTTAGAATGAGGCAGGAACAAAGCAAGGCTCTGCAGACCTCTGTAATGGACAGAGGGAATTCATTAACAGCGCTGACAATCAGGTGTTTGATAGCTCCCAAACTTCTGCGCTTGCAAAGAAACTGGATCCTCCTTCTTGCAATAGCAAGGGCCAAGGCTGCTCTTAGCCAAGAAATTTAATCAGCTCAAAATAAACTTATTTGTTACACCTATGTCTGGATAACCCAAACAGAGCGGGTCCAGAGGAGGCCATGGAGAGGGAACTGGAGAACCTCCCCCATGGGGACAGGCTGAGAATTGGGGCTGTTCAGCCTGGAGAAGAGAAGGCTCCAGGGACACCTTAGAGAAGCCTTCCAGTACCTGAAGAGCTCCAGGAGAGCTGGGGATGGCCTTGGGACAAGGGCTGGGAGTGCCAGGACAAGGACAATGGCTTTGAGCTGGGAGAGGGGAGATTGAGACTGTAGAGGAGGAAGAAATTCTTGAGAGTGAGGCTGGGGAGAGATTGATACAGGTTGCCCAGGGAGGCTGTGGCTGTCCCCTCCCTGGAGGTATTCCAGGCCAGGCTGGATGAGGCCTTGAGCAAGCTGGGCTGATGGGAGGTGTCCCTGCCCATGGCAGAGGGGTGGGAACTGGATGATCTTTAAGGTTCCTTCCAAGCCAAACTATTTTACGATCTATGATTCTATGATGCTGAAAGTTCTGATGGATGCATGGCAGGCTTTGGAAATACCAGACAACTGCTGAGACAGGAATGCTGCTGCTGCTGAGCTATGGTGAGCTCCTGAAATCAGGTAATTAAGGGCCAGCTAGATTGGTGTTAGGAGAACAGGAGGTAGAGTTGTATGTAGTCAGGCTTGCTGGGGTGCTCAGCAGCAAGTGGTGAGCACAGCAGAGCTGACCTGCAGCAGTGAGTTTTCAGCAGAGGAGTCCTGGTTAAATTTGGGGGTGTATGCTGGAGAGGGGAGGGTATGATGAATGGGGTGTGAGCTGTGGGCACAGCACTGTGTCACCTTGGCACTTTGCAGCCACAGGGGATGTGAAATGTAGAAATAGTTGAAAAGAGCCATCAAATACAGGAGAAAGAGATATGTGTTACAATGAGATTTGCCCTTTCCAAATAGGAGGTTGGAAACTGGGAGAAGTCTGAGTGGGCTTGCAGGGTGCAGCCTTCTGCTAGAGGATGACTGAAGCCTGGCAGGGAAAGGCAGAGCTGCCTGCAAACACTTGGGACATCAGCCCAGACAGTTTTCCACTGCCTGTATTCACAGAGGTGGTTTTCTAAGCCAGGAGCTGTTCAGCACAAAAATGCACCCTTTGGGGAGGATTTATCCTGGGTAAACCCAACAGCTGGTCTCAATATGAGTCTGCTTTGGGAATGGGAACGCAGGGTAGGTCCTGCAAGGTGATCTGCTTCTGATCAAGGCTTTAAACTCAGTAGATAACCTTCCGTCCTGCCTTTTCAAGGCACAGAGAGGAGATTTCTACCTCCCCTCTCCAAGAGAGATGTCAGGTCAGCAAACACATGGATGTGAAAGCCAGAATCACTCTGTGCACGTGTTCCCTCAGATCCTCCTCTGCTGCCAGCCCTGCGCCCTGTTATTCACCTCTCTATGAAATATCAGATTCAGGGGCAGAAGGTCAGCGGCCATGGGACCTCAGGCGTTTCTCTAGCAGAACATGGTCTATATTTAGATCATCCATGCCAGACTCAGGATCAATTCCTGGCAGCAAATCAAGTCAATGATATCATGGGAGCACTGCAAAGAGCGGGAAGCTGCCGAAGGAGGAAGTGTGCTCCCGATCGCTGAGAGGCACTAAGGAGGGAGGAAGAGGGAGGGGAGGAGTACTGACAGCAGGAGCTTTTCTTCCCAGCCACATTGCCTTATGTTCACCTCCATCCTCTCCTTCTGAAGGTCCTGCTTTGCTGGGTCTGACCCCACATGCAGCGAGGGAGCGGTGCCCTTCTGCCGCGGTGAGCTCCCAGCCGCTGGCGCTCTCCAGGAGCTGGCTCGAGCTGGAGCTCTTCTGGCAGCGCTTCATAACCAATGAGAAACCACTTCTGCAGCTCCTCTCTGCTGTGGTGTTCATCAAACTGGGTTCCTGCGGTGCTCATATGGATGTCACATGGAAACCCTTCTGAACTCGTCTGTGGTTAACTCCAGATTTAATTGAGTGGGGAGAGTTCTCTCCCATCTCTGTCTTGCAGCTCTCATGCATTTATTTCATTCATGAAATCCTGATTGTTGTGGAAATGAGGAAATACCAGAGCTGATGAAACCCATGAGGAGCATTGCTCGTTCCTCTGAAGTTACAGGGAAGGTTCTCAGATGCCATGCTGACAGTCAGCACCACGAAGTGAACACAGGTCCTCCCATACCTACCAAGCCAAAGCCCTCACCAGCACTTCCAGCTGGCCACCCCCTCAGTGGGAGTATTTTAGGAACCAGAGGTTCTCCAGGCCAGTGCTGCTCTCCAGCAGCGGTTAGCACTGTGAGCAGGTGGTGAGCTCTGCTATGGATGGAGAGTTGGCTGTGCGTTGGTGCAAAGGGCTCAAAGAGGAGTGGGGAAGGGAACACTGATGGGGGTCATGGGGGCAGAGGGAGCCATGGCAGCAGCCATGTGTCACACCAAGCTGTAGAATTATTTGGGTTGGAAATTCTTGTCACTGAGTCCAGCTGTTAACCCAACACTAAACCCTAGCACATCCCTCAGCACCACAGCTACCTGTCCTTCAAACACCTTCACGGATGGAGACTCCACCACTGTCTTGGGCAACCTGTTCCAGGGCTTAACAACCCTTTTGAGGAAGAAATTGTTCTTCATGTTCAATCTAAACCTCCTCTGGACCAACTTGAGGCTGTTTCCTCTTGTCCTGTCTCAAGTTACTTGGGAATTCTCTAGCTGAGGGGTGCTTGGGGATGCTTTTGGTGTATCATGTGTAGGCTCTGGTTGCTCTACAGGACACAGAAGATGCACAGAGAGGTCCATGTCTGGTCAGGAGAGGTCACCAAGGTTCATAGGTGCTCATGGGGTTGGCTTGCACTAGATTGTGTCTGGATGCAGGCTTGGAGATGGTGTTGTGAAGGTTGTGAGATGCGACAGTACTGGCAGTCAAAGGGGTCTGACGCTGTCTTGGTGGGATCAGGGGCACTGAGGTTCATCTGTGGTGTCTCTAGCTGGAAGGGCTGCATGCAGGGTGAGATGGAACAGGAATATTTGGGGGTTGTCTGTCCCCAGGGTCTGGATGTATTGCATGGAGTCCACCTGAGCATCTCCAGTGAGCCCTGGGACAGGCACAGAGGTGTCTCCAGTGGGGACCCACACATGGGTGGACATCACTTTGCAGTACTCAGATGGCCTCTGCTGGGCACTGGGAGTCCATCCTTGGGCTGGGGACCACAGTGGGGGTCTGCCTTGTGCCCAGAAGGTTCCAGGCAGCCACTGGGGGATCCATTCCCAGCATGGGGATCACAGTGGAGGTCTGCCCCTGGTGTGTCCTAGGTGGGCTCAGACCAGTCTGTCCCTAGGCTGTGGATCATGGTGTGGGTCTGCTAATTCCCAGCGTGTCCTGGGCGGGCACAGGAGGGTCCAGATCCAGGCTGGGGCTCACAGCTGGGGGTCTGCCCTGTGTCCAGAGGGTGCTGAGCGGGCTTGGGGGGGGTTCAGGCTAGAGATCATGGTGGGGGCCAGCCCCGGGCCCACAGTGTGGGGTGAGGACGGGGGTCAAGCCCTGCCTTGGGACCGGTGCCGAGTGGACAGGGCGCGGGGCCACGGCACAGCGCTCGGTGACGCTCCGGAGGGCTCTGTGAGGGCCGAGCCGGACCGAAGCGGGCTGGGCCGCGCTGGGCCGGGCCGAGCCCTCCCGTGCAGCCCCGAGCGAGCGGCGGCGGCGGCGCGGGGCCCGGCGGCAGGGGGCGGCGCGGGGCCGGGCCGGGCCGGGCCGGGTCTGGCCGCGCTCCCTCCCCCGCTCCCCGCCCTCACTGCGCATCGGAAACATGGCGGCGGCGAGGGACTGAGCAGCCCCAGCGCTCGGCGGCCGCGCAGGTGAGGGGGCGGCGGGGGCGGCGCGGTGCGCTGGAGCCCGGCCCGGCCCGGCGCTGCCGGAGAGCGGGCGGGGGTCGTGCGCGGAGGCCCCGCGGTGGCAGCTCTGTGGGCCGGGCCCGGCGCCCATCCCGATCCCGATGCCTGTCAGCGCGGCCCGGCCGCCTCACCCGCGGGGCCGAGCCGCGGTGGCTGCGGGCCGGGGGTGACCTGTCACCTCCGACACCTGTTGGTGCCTGTCCCGGCCGGGCTCCCTCCAGCCCAGGGGCCTCCCCGGCGGGGTCGCGGGTCCCGCCGGCAGCGGGGCAGGGGGCCTGGGGGCTGCGCCGGCCTCCCACGCCTGCCCGTGGGCCGCCTGCCTGTTCCCCACCGGCTGGCAGCTGCCGGTGAAGCGCCTTCGAGGGGCTTTGTTGTGCTTCCAGGTGTCCCTAGGCTCAGCCGGGACGGCCCTGCCAGTTCGGGGGACCAGGGCACAGCGGCTCGTCCAGCAGCACCGGGTCACGGTTATCCTCCTCACCCGGAGGCCTCGGCGCCGTTTGTGCCTGGCTCCGTCCCCGCCGCTATTTATTATCTGCAAGACAAGAGGAGCCAGAGCCAGAGCGAGCTGCCGGAGGGTTTCCATGCAGGAGGTGGCCCTTGCCTGCAGGCTGTGCCCAGGGGAGGTTTGTGCTCATCCCTCCCCACGAGTCCTTTAGGACTCTGGTGCAAGCCTGCTGCTGTGGAGATGGACAGGGATGCTCTGAGCAGGACCATCACCAGCACCCGGCTTCTGGGGGTGTCAGAGGTGATCCTGGGGACCGGACCCAGACAACTCCATATTTGCTGTCCTGGGGGAATGCCTGCAGCTCCTTTACAGCCCCCAGGGCTGAGCACTTCAACAGAGCTGGGAGTGAGACAAAATTTGAGCTTTTCATGCACAGTAAGATGTTTAAAAATAACTCCAGTGCCAGGCTGGCTGCTGCTGCATGCCGTGCAGGTTTAATCTGAAGGCTCTTTGAAGCTGCTGTGTAAAACTGGCAGCACTTTGGAGTCTTCAAAGGTAGCAAGAGCAAAGCTAAACAGGGAGCCTGAGTCTGGGATGCACTGAGCAGCCTGGCTCCCTTTGGCCTCGGATGTTTTAGGTTCAGCAGCTGAATGCTAAACTAATTATTTCCATGGGTAAAGTCAGAATGTGGAGACCCAGGTCTGGGCTATCAGGCTGGAATTTTTGGCTCTGTGGTTGTTTATAGTCCACAAGGTGTACTGAGTGGCTGAGCACAGCCATGTGGTAGCTCCTCTTCAGCAGCCAGTAATAGTGCAGGAAAATATTCTCCCTCCTCAGCTCAGCTGCCTCGGTGAGGACATGTGGCAGGTTGTACTGAGGCTGCTGGTGCAGGCACAGCCACCTCCTCCTCCTCTCTGCCTTCCTCTTCTCTCACCCTCACCCTTCTGCTGGCCGGGCTGTGGTGTTCCCAGGCACTCACTGGCGATGTTTGGAGCATGGGGTGGTGGTTTCATACCTCCCTTGTGCTTCGTAGCAGGCACTGGCTTGTGGCTTGGCACTGCTGCAGAGAACAAAATTCTGCTGGTGGGGGGCTCGGCTCGGGATAAACTGCCCTGGGCTGCAGCCTTGCAGGGCCTGTGCTGTGTCTCGGGTAGTTCAGGATCTGCCCAGTAGATGGTATGAAAATGCAAAGAGAAGTAGGGGAGTCCTCTACAACGGGAAGAGGGAGACACAGACATTTGTGTGCTGTTCAAAGTATTCATTTTATTAAAGGCTAAAATGTGCTTTATTTGAGAGGGATGCACTGACCCTTGGTCCTCCTGTTTCTGTATTTACATCTTAGGAAGTGATAAATCAGCATTTGCTAAGCTGCTTTTTAGTCCAATATTTGGTATTAATGAAATCAAGCAATTAGCTAATTAAAAACACACACAAACCCCCCCAAACCAAACAGCTGTGGAGTTTAGAACAGGAGCATGAGTGGTGTCCTCTGCATGCTGTGAGCCCTTGATCCCTGGTTTTCCTGTGTCACAAGTTTTAATAATGTTGAACTCTTGGGGCACTTCTCTGGAAATGATGACTTTTGCAGCCCAGTTTGGTGTCTTTCAATGACAGATGCTGCATAAAAAGATGATGATGCTCGTGGGGTATCTGTGTTCCACACTAGGATGGGAGTGGTCTGGGGGTGCTGGCCTTGCCATACAGCTAGTTTAAAGGACTGTCTGAAACTTGTGTTTCATAGCTTCATGGATTTGTAGAATGGTTTGGGTTGGAAGGGACCTTAGAGGTCATCCAGTTCCCTGGGTCCTTAGAGGGACCTTAGAGGTCCCATCCAACCCCCTGCCATGGGCAGGGACACCTCCCACCAGCCCAGCTTGCTCAAGGCCTCATCCAGCCTGGCCCTGAACACCTCTAGGCAGGGGACATTCACAATCTCCCTGGGCAACCTGTTCCAGTGTGTCCCCACCATCACTCTAAAGAATTTCTTCCTCATCTCCAGTCTCAGTCTCCCTTCTCCCAGCTCAAAGTCATTGTCCCCCATCCTGGCACTCCCAACCCTTGTCAAAAGTCCCTCCCCAGCTCTCCTGGAGCCCCTTCAGGCACTGGAAGGCTGATCTAAGGTTCAGACTAGAGAGGACCTCCAGAGTCCTGTTGCTGTTGTTCCCCAACCTCAGGGTAAGGTCTAAAGCCTTCCTGAGGAATATTTCTTCTTTTAAGGTTCTCCCTGCTGGCAGTGTCACATCCTGGGCAGATGATCTATTTCATCACTTGAGCCTCCTCACCATCAGAGAGATTTTTCGTAGCGTTTCATCTAAATCTTTGTCTTGCACTTTCAGCCTGTTCCTTCCTCTCTGATCTCCAGGGCCCATGGAGAGCACTCTACTCCTTACATCTTTGCAGCTAAATTTGAAGTATTTGAAGACTTTTTCACTTCCTAAGCTGTGTTTCACCACTCTTTTTGTTTGGGCTTGCTGTCTGCATGGCTGATCTCTGCCCCTCTCTGCTGCCCATCCACACTGTGCTGTGGCCAGGCTGGGCTCTGTGGGGCTGTGTTGGCTGAGTTTCTGTGGAGCAGTTGCAGTGAGCAGGCTGGAATGACCCTGGTTTGGGTATGTCTGAGTCCTGTTACGTGTAAAAGCACAGAGATCAGCCAGCTGCATATTTGTGTGTTGCAGGGTGTGTTTGTGGCAGGGCACTTGGCCTGCTCCTTGTTGCAGCCCCTGGCACAGCCTGCAGGCAGCCTGGGCTCGGAGGTGCTGGAGCTTAAGGCTTGGCACGTTTGGGCCTCCTAAAGCAGGAACGTTTTGCATCTAGTCCCCTGTCTCTTGTGCTTTTCTTTTTCTTGGCTGCAACTGCAGTTCAGTTTGTGATGAGACAAGCAGATTTTGAGTCATTTACTCGTCCATTTGTGTTTCAAAAGTTTCCTAACAAGATGGCCAGGAGGGCTTTGTGAGGAATGAAGTGAGTTGCTTTGAGGACAGAGCAGCAGCTTCACTGCTGGCTGCTTTTGCAAGATGGTTAATCTCCTGCATGTGTTTTATGTCATTCAGCAATGTGCCAAGGTAAAAATCATCCCCAGAATTAAGCTGTCAGTGTAAGGGAACAATAACTCTGATCCTTCCTTCGTCCCACTGATATGCCCTGGTGTGGCTGTGTGACATGAATGTTTCATCTCACTTTATTTGCAGGATGACAGAGGCCAGGTCTAAAGGAAAATATGTGGGTTTTTTTCCCTTAATACTCTTTTCTTACCAAACTTAAATATCTACAAATGCTGTAATTTTACATTCTATAAAATGCTTGCTCAGTGTTTAAAGGGGTAATGCAAGTTTGCCAGTAGCAGGAAGCACATGAAATCTTCAGACTGGCCAGGTCTGCTTGGAGCAAGCAACTGTAATGGATTGGGTTGGAAGGGACCTTAAAGATCACTCAGTTCCAACCCTCTGCCATGGGCAGGAACACCTCCCACCAGCCCAGGTTGTTCAAGACCTCATCCAACCTGGCCTTGAACACCTGCAGGCATGAAGTGTCTACAGCTTCTCTGGACAACCTGTTCCAGTGTTTCATCACCAAACAGGACTTGTCCATGTCTAGTGACCTGAGCTGGTGGTGTCAGAGCAGTCTCTGGTGGGGCTTGTAGGCACTGGAGATCACCACAGCCTCTTCTTTGTGAAGCTCTGCTCTTTGCTGATGGCTCTGCACAGCACTCCCCATTAACAGGAAATTTCAGAGGTAGCTTCAATTGTGAGCCCTCACCAAGCAGAGACATTGTTGCAGCCTGGCTGGTGCTGAAAACTTTTAATTCCCAGGGATCTCCATCTGCACTGAATTTCTTAACCCCCAGAATCAGGCTTAGCTCTTTGGAAAGGCTTCTGAGCAAACCTCCAGCAGTTTTGGATGCTGTGGTGTAGAGCATGGCAATCTGCAGGGTTCTCTGACACCTGGAGAATGTCTGTGCCTCTGGAGCAGGGGTTTAGCAGAGTGGGTGTCTGTGTCTCTGTTCTTGCTTTGTGCAGACTTTGTTCTTGGTTTTATGCAGACTCATCCTGAGCAAACCTTGAAGCATTTGGCTGTGAGGAGGAGGAAAAGCAGAGTGTCCAATTCGCTGTCTCTGCTGTGCGCCTGGCAAGCCTCGGCCAGCAGGCCAGAGAGACAAAGTGATGCCTTAAGCTGCTCTGGAAGTGCCTACCAGCACTTGTCTTCCTCACATCTGACTTTATCAGCAGTGGTAAGTCACCCCTGCAGCTCCACTGGCTGATTGGTGACTGGGCAGGGGAGATAAGGGCAGGAGAGCAGAGATGAGTTGATGTGGCCATTGCCAGTGTGAGGGAGCTGGCATCAGTGCACTGGTTTTTCCCTGGGACAAGCTGCAATGCACACCTCTCTCCTGTTCTTGCTCAGAGGTTTTTTGTGTGTGTTGCAAATCAACTGGTAAGAGCAGCAGTTGGAAGCCCATCTCCTTCTGGAGGTACCTCTGAGTTCCCCAGCTTCAGGTGGCTCTGACACAGTGACAACAGCCCAGAAACCTCCCTGGGGCTGGGGTTTGTTTTTAGCAATGGAACCTAGAGGAGTAAATGCTGATGGAAATCTGGGAAGCTCCATCTTTGCCCATTGAGAAACATGGAATTCCTCCCCTGTCCTGGCCCTTCCAGCATTGCACTGGACACTATTGGGTCCCTTCTCCTGGATATCATGGATATGTATGCAAAAGAGCAGCCCAAGAGGGGATCTGATCAATGGTTACAAATATCTGAAAGGTGGGAGGCAAGAAGGGGCCAGGCTCTTTGCAGTGGTGTCCTGTGACAGGACAAGGGGCAATGGACACAAACTGGAATCCAGGAAGTTCCACCTGAACATGAGGAGAAACTTCTTTGGTGTGAGGGTGCTGGAGGCCTGGGGCAGGCTGCCAGAGAGGTTGTGGAGTCTCCTTCTCTGGAGACTTTCAAGACCAATCTGAATGTGTTCCTGTGTGACCTGCCCTGGGTGATGCTGCTCTGGCATGGGGGTTGGACTGAATGATCTCTGGAGGTCTCTTCCAACCTCCATCATGCTGGGGGATTCTATGATCATGGCAAGGGCACAGTTCCCATGCTGCAGTTCCATCTGCTGCAGTTCTGGTGCATGGCAGGTCGGTGCACCCTTTAGAGGTGCCCCAGGGTACTGCTGGTGTTTGGCTGCAGGGAAAGGCCCTGCTGGGAAAAGGAGGAAATCGGTGTCTGGAGGGGAGCTGGAGGATGCTTGTGCTGTGTACTCAGTTCAGCACTGGCAGAGTACCGTGCAGGGTGGGAAGCCCAGCGCTGCTGCGGCCTACGCCGCAGTCTCTGGCCTTGCAGGGGCTGCTGTCCCCCTGGCCTCCTCCCGTGCCAGGACTACCCCTTATCCCCTGCTCCCGGGCCTCTCTCCCTGCCGTGTCCCGGCTGAGCCCCTGCCTCCTCCCACCACGCCGAGCGCAGCGTTTGAAGGGCTGGCACGCGTCCGGCTGCGTCTGCAGCGAGTGGGGGCTGCCCGGCGCTCCCCCTCCGCTGGCTCCGGGCTCTTGGCATTACTCCCCGGGATGCTTGCCAGAGGCTGCCGGCCCTCCCCGTGAACCCAGCAGGCAGCGAGCAGGGCCGGGCTGGGCTGCACGCAGGTGAGGGGAGCGGGACGAGCAGCGCTTCTCCGGGGCAGGAGCCCGGGCAGCACGGAACGGCGACCGCACCGCGCTGCCCCCTGCGCCTGGAGCCCGCCGGGCTGCAGGGGTGGCCGCGTTCGGGTGAGGCTGGCTGCTGGGCTGGGCTCGGGTGTGCTGGGTGGGCTCTGCAGGGTGTTGGGGCTCCTAGCAGGTGGTCCCCTCCCCGCTGCAGCTGCTGCAGAGACCCTTGCTTCCCGCTCCCCTCTCTCGCCGGAGCGTGGCCTCTCCTGGCCAAGCAGCACCCCTGAGGCAGGAGAGATTCCTGCTTGCACCCACAGTGCATGATGGAAGGGAGGGCAGCAAGCAGGCAGCAGAGGTGGTGGAGTCTGCTGTGGACCCAGGAGGAAGTTGCAGCAATTCCACTTTCTAAAAATAAGCCGAGTGAGTGTCCTGCAGCCGGGCTCCGCGCTCTGCTCCCTGCACACCGCTCCCTGCAGCTGGGCAGCAGCCGGACAGAGCCGGCTCCGCTCCCTGCACTCTGCTCCCTGCAGCCGGGCAGCAGCCGGGCTTTGCGCTGCGCTTCCTGCACACCGCTCCCTGCAGCCGGGCAGCAGCCGGACAGAGCCAGCTCCGCTCCCTGCACTCTGCTCCCTGCAGCCGGGCAGCAGCCGGGCTCTCCGCTCCGCTTCCTGCACACCGCTCCCTGCAGCCGGGCAGAGCCGGGCTCCGCTCCCTGCACTCTGCTCCCTGCAGCCGGGCAGCAGCCGGGCTCTGCGCTCCGCTCCCTGCACTCCGCTCCCTGCAGCCGGGCAGCAGCCGGGCTCCGCGCTCCGCTCCCTGCACCCTGCACCCTGCAGCCGGGCAGCAGCCAGGCTCCGCACTCTGCTCCCTGCACCCTGCACCCTGCACTCCGCTCCCTGCAGCCGGGCAGCAGCCAGGCTCCGCACTCTGCTCCCTGCACCCTGCACCCTGCTACCTGCACCTCGGCCTTGTTTGCTTTGGTGTTGTCTTGTTCTGGCAAATTTTAAACCAAGGTGATTTTAAGCCATCAAAACCCTGCAGTGGCTGTGTGGTCAGACCTGTGCATAGGAAGAAATTCTTGGTTGTTTCAGTGTTTCCAGAAGTGACCTTGAGGGATTTCCTACAGGCAGCATTTCCTAGAGGTCTGTCTAAGCTGCTCTTAAAAGATTTCCAGCGCTGCTGATGCAGCCTTTCCTCACAATCTGCTCCAGTGCCTGGTGATGAGGATGATTAAGGAGCTGTGCTTGGTTTCAGGCTGGGATTGCTGTGCTTTAACCTCCTCATTCTGACATTTCACCTTCTCTCTGGCAGGCTGCCAAAGAGAAGAGCAGTTCTGTAAATGGAAAAGCAATCATTTATACAGAGATTGATCTTCTTCTCCACCTCTTCCTTCTGTGCTCCTGCATTCCCTGTGTTTAATTGCACGTGTAGCAGCTGGGAAGCCCCAGTCCTGACTCCTTCTGTTCTGCTGGCCATAATTTACAGTCCTTGGTCTGTGCTGATGGCAGTGAAAATGTGGTGCTCCAGGAGATGTGTGGGGAATTCCCCACTTGTCTCACACTGCTATAGCCCAGTGGATGTCTTGAACTTCTTCCAAAGGTTTTGGTTGGTTGTCAACAAGCAACATTAAAAGTTACGTTGCTTCATAATATCATAGAGAGATGCTGCTGGTAAAACTCTTCCTGAGTAGGAAGGAGCTTGGAGAAGAGAAGGCTCCAGGGAGACCTTAGAGCAGCCTTCCAGTACTTCAAGGGGCTACAAGAGAGCTGGGGAGGGACTTTTGACAAGGGCTGGGAGTGACAAAATGAGGAGCGATGGCTTTGAGCTGGGAGAGGGGAGATTGAGACTGGAGATGAAGAAGAAATGAGGGTGGGGAGAGACTGGCACAGGTTGCCCAGGAAGGCTGTGGCTGTCCCTTCCCTGGAGGTGTTCCAGGCCAGTCTGGATGAGGCCTCGAGCAACCTGGGCAGGTGGAAGGTGTCCCTGCCCCATGTCAGGGGGTTTGAACTGGATGATCTCTAGGGCCCCTTCCAACCCAAACCATTCTATGACTCTGTGAATGTTTTTTGTCACAGGTGGGGTTCTGCCCCAGTGCTGGAACATTGCTGCAATGTGTATTTGCTGTGGAACTTCACACCAGTTTGTTTCCCATCCCCTTCCCTGCTTGCCATGGCTCTTCCCAAATCACTCCAGGGTGTTACTCTGACATTTCTTCATTTGAGTCATTGATAACACTGCTAGGATGCATTTCAGGGAGAGATCTACAGTAGGAATGGGCTGTGACTTTGTTTCAGAGGGGGAGCACACTGTGAAACTCTTCCCTGGGATGAGAGCTGCTCTCAGAGCCAGGGTGGGCTGGGCTCCAGGCCATAGAGCAGCAGCGGTCCTGAAGCTGTCTGTGCTGCAGGAAGGTTTCTCTAACAGTCCCCTTGCTTCCTTCCTGCCCTTGCTAGGATCTGCTGCTTGTTTCAGCACTGGCAGTGGGTGACTGTCCCTGCAGCCCTGGCAGGAGAGGCTGTGGCCAGCAGACGTGCCCCTGCCCTCCTCTCTGCCCAGCTGGAGTGGGGAGGATTCCCAGGAGGCTTCAGCCTCGTTATCTGTTAAGCCTCAGAACTGGATTTCCATTTTGCTTTACTAGAAAGAGTCCAGTGGAGGCTATGAGGACACTGAAGGTCCTGGAACGTCTGTGTGATGAGGAAAGGCTGAGAGCCCTGGGGCTGGATGGCCTGGAGAGGAGCAGCCCCAGAGAGGATCTGAGCAATGGTTACAAGTATCTGGGGGGCAAGAAGAAGAAGCCAGGCTCATGCCAGTGGAGTCCTGTAATAGGATGAGGGACAATGGACACAAATTGGAGCCCACCTGAACATGAGGAGAAACTTCTTTGTTGTGAGGTTGTGAGGGTGCTGGAGTCCTCGAGGAGGCTGCCCAGGGAAGTTGTGGAGTCTCCTTCTTTGCAGACTTTCAAGACCAGTCTGGGTGTGTTCCTGTCAGGCTGGTGAGAAGTACCTGACAGGTGATGCTCCTTGTGCTCTGCTGGTGGCAAGCCCTGTGCCAGGCAGCTCTGGACTGGGGTGCTGTGTTTGGGCTGGGCAGCAGTGTGCTGACTGCAGTTGCACAATTCCAGCTCCAAATTTCTGGTGTTTGGCAAGCTTGTGCCTGCCTGCAGAAAGAGCTTGGAAACATCCCAGTTATCAACTCAGTTATCAGTTGCTGGTCAGATTCCTGAAGAGAAGTACTACTGAGGCTGTGGAGTATCTTTGAAAGGTGTTTCAAGTGAGGGTCTCCATTAGAGTATGAGCTGTGGAAGGAGGGTTGAAAGCTCTGCTGATGCAGGGATGTGCCACCAGACGCTGGGGTTGTTGTTGAATCAGGGCTGTGTTGGTAGTTCAGTAACAAGCACTGCAGCTTTCCCTCTTCTCCAGGGGGTGAAAGTTTACATTGAATCAGAGAACTGTTTGGGCTGGAAAAGCTCTTTAAGATCACCCAGTCCAACCAGTCTCTGCTGAGGCTGGGGCTAAGCCATGTCTCTCAGCACCACATCTCTGCCTCTTTGAAACACCTCCAGGGATGGGGATCTGACCACCTCCCTGGGCAGCCTGTGCCAGGCTTTGAGAACCCTTTCAGTGGAGAAGTTTCTTCAAAACCTCCCCTGGGGCAACCTGAGGCCATTTCCTCTCATTCTATCATTTGTTACTAGGTGGAAGAGACCACTGAAGATTGAGTCCAACCCCCCTGCCAGAGCAGGGTCACCCAGGACAGGGCACACAGAACACATCCAGGAGGGTTGTGAAGGTCTCCAGAGATGGAGACTCCACCACCTCTCTGGGCAGCCTGCTCCAGGGCTCTGCCACCCTTCCAGCACAGAAGTTCCTCCTCATGTTCAGATGAACTTCTGATGCTCAGTCTGTGCCCAGTGCCCCTTGTGCTGTCCCTGGGCACCACTGAACAAAGCCTGGTCCCATCCTCCTGACCCCCACCCTTGAAGTATTGCTCAGCATTGCTCAGATCCCCCTCAGGCTGCTCCTCTCCAGACTACAGCCCCAATTCTCTCAGCCTTTCTTCCTCACAGAGATGTTCCAGGCCCCTCAGCATCTCTGGAGCCCTTTGCTGTCCCCTCTCCAGCAAGTCCCTGTCCTTGAACTGGGGAGCTCAGAACAGTCCTGCAGATGTTGCTGGCAGAGTTTCTGGGTGCCTGTGTGGCAGTTAACCACCAAGCCTGACCAGAGGACGTGGTCTGCTCTGGGCCTGCTCACTTAGTTCCTGTTGCTGTCAGCTGGGAAGTCTCTAAGTGCCCTGTGATCTTTGATGGCTTTCTAAGCAGTACAGAATGTCCAGCAGGTAGTTTAATGTCTAGCAGATCTCTGTGAGAAGGCCTTTTCTTCATTAGCTCTTTGGCAGCCACTGAGCATAGCTCCAGAGCTGCAGGGTGGACTTTGGCTTCCCTCTGGGCCTGGGTGGGTTTTTCACTGGCGGCTGCTGTGTGGCTGGTGCCAGAAAAAGAGTTTTGATAGAGCCCTGTTCAGACAGCACTGCAGGGCCTCACCAGAGAGCTTGGAGCTTTCCAGACTCTTGGCCCTTCAGGAGCATAAGGCAGCCTCACAAGTTTTTCTTTACATGACATTTCCATCCAGTTTTCTTGAATTAAAAGTGATCTGGGCAGGGTTGAATCAGATCCTAAAGATAGTCATAGAACCTTTGAAAAACTAAGTACCAGGGTGGTCCTGTAAGCCACATGGAGTGCTGGTCATCACTTGTGCCTTGGGTATGTGTGTCATCAAAGTGGATGTTGTCAGGTTAGAAATTGGCCCTCCCTAAAGGGTCTGGAACAACTAAAAGCTTCCTAAAGCATCCAAAGTGCTGCTGGTTCACATCCCTGTGAGAAAAAGGCTCCTGCTTGCTTTGCAGCTCAGGCATGAAGAGGTGGAATGGTTTAGCTGCTTCTGTGGCGAGGGTGAAGACCTCTTGTGTCTTGAAACCTGCTCTGGGTGACCCTGCTTTAGAGGGGGGGCTGGACTGGGTCCCTTCCAGAGGTCCCTTCCAAGCCCCACCATGCCTGGACTAGTTTTCCTGCAGGAACCAGCCAATGGGGTTTCCTCTCTGGGAGCAACCTCTCTGTGCTGCTGGATAGCTCTTCCTTACTAAAACTGGCAGCAGTTTTCACGGGCCCCTGTTAGAATTTCCTTGCATCCACTCTTTGCAGCCTCCAGAGGATGTTTCATCTCTTTCAGTAGATTTACAGTTAGACCTCCTGGGATTTCAGCTCCTTAAGTCACAGCTGGGCCCAGAGTTGCACTCAGGATAGAAATAGCAGGCAGTAATTAATGCTGGGTGAGCCTGGCTCTGCTCATCTCTCCTGATATGTTGCACTGCTGCAATTTCCTTTTCCTAAGAAAAAGATAAATTAATATCTGCCTACACGAGTGAGAAAATGATCCCAAGATGCTTGTTTGCTGCCCTGGCAGGGCCCTTCCCCTGGGGTGCATGGAGCTGAGAGCTCTGCCATGCAGCCCTGCTGTGGTGCTAAAAGCACAGCCTCTGCCCTCGCCCTCCCCAGCACTTCAGGGCTGGATTATCTCTGGTTCCATGCTCCCAGCAGCAGAGACTGAGTCCTCCTCAGCTCTGGCTCTGGTAGGGGTAAATCCAGGTTTGTGTGGCTCTGCTCCATCCCCTGAGGCTTTAGATAATATTTTTTTTCATTTCCTTTGGGGACAGCACAGATCAGCAGGAACCTCTTCTTGTCTGCCCTGTGTTTGCACCAGAAGAATCAGCTGCTGGGAGTGTTGGAGGGAAGAGCTGGACTCTGAGGCTGGCTGTGCTGAGTGGGGTTTGGCACTGTAAGGCTGCCTAAAGCAAAGGGATCATCTTACCTTGTCTGCTGCGAGGAAAGAGGCTCAGGAGGGCAGGGAGTTGCCTTTGGCAGGTCTGGGGACTTGGCTGTATGGATCTTGAGTCAGGAGCAGGGCTTTGTGTCTGCATCTATGAAGAATTCACCCTTGAGTGTGTCTTGAGTCACAGCCCCCCATTGCTGCTTACCATAAGGCCATGGCTGGGTGGTGTGGGACCCCAGGAGGGGATGCTTGACTGGCCCCAGAGGAGACCACTCCACTGTGCTGCCAGAGGGGAGAGGACACCTTACACACCAAACAATTGCTTTGATGCCACCTCAGGCTTCAGGATGAAAGTTGCCATCCTGTGTGGTTTCCCAAGGGCTGTTCACACCCTTCCATTTAATTGTTAGGAAATAGAAGGGAATAGAAGGGAAATAAAAGGGAAGCAGAGACAGGAAGGAGCCATTGCAGATGTAACCAGCATCATCCCCCACGTCTCCAGTGCCTTAGCTCATTAGAGAGCAGTGGGTTTGTCTTACCTTTTCTTCAGGGCTGGTTTGCTCTTGTCTGCTCCATGAGCTCTCCTCTCCCTTCCTCTCTTTCACTGGGGATACCTTGCCCTGTGTGCCTGTCCCTGGGGAGCTCTTCCTGCCTTGTGCTGGAATGCATCCTACAGGGTAGTGCAGGCCTGGGGTCACCTCCTTCGCTCTCCTTCCAAGGCTTTCCTCATTTACATTTCTGTTGTATCCCCTAATTACCATCCCTTTGGTTTTTTGTTCCCTCTCAAGCTGCCTTTCCCTGCTCCTGGTCTCCTGAGGATGTTAGGCTGAAACTTCATCAAGCTTAGAAATGGGGAATGCAGCAGCTTCTTGCAGGGCTTCTCCTTGCACAGCCTGTGCTGACAGTTCCAACAGAATCATTTCACAGAATGGGTTGGGTTGGAAGGGACCTCAGAGATCATCCAGTGCCAACCCCCTGCCATGGGCAGGGACACCTCCCACCAGCCCAGCTTGCTCAAGGCCTCATCCAGCCTGGCCCTGAACACCTCCAAGGAGGGGACAGCCACACTTCCCTAGGCAACCTATTCCAGTGTCTCCCCAGCCTCACTCCAAAAGAACTTCTTCCTTATCTCCAGTCTCACTCTCCCCTTTCCCAGCTCAAATCCATTGTTCCTCATCCTGTCACTCCCAGCCCTTGTCCAAAGTCCCTCCCCAGCTCTTCTGGAGTCCTTTCAGGTCCTGGAAGGCTGCTCTGAGGTCTCTCCTCATTTCAACAAGGAGTGGTACAAACCATGTGTCTGTTAATCCAGCTGATGCTTCCTTCCCCCATCTCGAATCCTATAAAGAGCTGAGATTTTGGTAAGATCCTGTCCAGTAGAGAAGGATAAGGTTGCTCAAACAGTTTTTGTAGACTATCTGTCCTGGGGGTTGACCAGAGAGCTGTGAGGGTTTACAGCTTGAGGCACATTCCTGGTGTGTGACTGCTGTGGAGCAAAGCAGTCAGGATTGGGGGTGGGAGGGGTGCTGTGCCAGCCTGTCCTGTAGCTGAGAGTGAAGTTGTGCCTCTGCTGCAGTCTGGAGGTGGTGTGGAACCCAGGAGCTGTGTTTTTGGTGTACTCCTCTTTAAACTCTCATTTGAAGTCTTTGAAACATCCTGTTGTGTGCCTTTGTGTGGGGTGACTCTGGGACCCTGGCAGGCAGAATCCCATTTCAAGGTCTTCTGTAAGCCAGCTGCTCTCATGAATAGCTTTGGGCTTTGGCATGTGGCTGTGAGCAGACTGAAATAGCCTCAGAGCTTCCCTTCCTGCTCTGTGTCACCCCCAGCCTGTCCCTGGGGGGTGGGGGATGTGTGACCCAGCCCAGAGGTCCTGGGAGTGCTTTGAGAGGAACCCAGGGACAGGCTGAGGGAGCTGGGGTTGTCAGGCTGGAGAAGAGAAGGCTCCAGGGAGACCTTAAAGCAGCCTTCCAGAACCTGAAGGGGGCTACAGGAAGGCTGCAGAGGGAGGTTGTGGAATCTCCTTCTCTGGAGACTTTCCAAACCCACCTGGATGCATTCCTGTGCAGGTTACCCTAAGTGATGCTGCTTTGGCAGGGGGGTTGGACCTGATGAGCTCTGGAGGTCCCTTCCAGCCTCTGATACACTTGAGATACTGAGCTATCACAGTGACACTGTGACACTGTGACACTGTGACTGCTCCCAAAGGGCTGCAGGCACAGGATGAGAGGCAGTGAGTGGTTTGCAATGAGGAAAGAGCAGATTGAGATTGGATGTGAGGAACAAGTTCTGTACCAGGAGGCTGCTGGAACACTGCAACAGGTTGCCCAGGGAGGTGGTTGGGGCTCGTCCCTGGAGATGAATATTCAAGGTGAGGCTGGACAGGGCTCTGGGCAACCTGATCTAGTGGAGGATGTCCCTGCTGAGTGCAGGGGGTCGGACTGGAGGAGCTTTGAAGGTCTCTTCCAGCCCAGCCCATTGTGTGAGTCTATGTGGCCATGGGCTGGCCCCCAGCCGTGGGCATGGCAGGGGGTGGTCAGGCCTCAGAGTGCCACCTGTGCTCCGTTTTCTCTTCTCCATTGAGGGGACTGCTGTGGCCTGGGTGTTGGGTAACTGGCAGTGCCACTCTAGAGAGTTTCCCTTGCTGTGGCCTGAGCCATTCCTCTCCTAAAGGCAGAGAACTTTAGCTGTGGCCTGGGTGCTGCTGGCACCAGACAGGTACAGTGCAGATGGTTCAGTGCCACCAGACACATTCAGTGTTTGGGTGCATGTGGGAGAGCTCAGCTGCAGACAGAGGAGGCCCAGGTCAGAAACGTCTCTGCTGTGCACCCTGAGCCAGACCTGCTGCTTTTCCCTGAGCTCCTTCAGAACATTTGTGGTGAGCCATGGTCCTGGTGGCCTCATTCCCATTGGGATGTGCTCAGCCAAGGGCAAACAAAGCCTGAAGGCAGTTCAGGAGCAGGACCAGTGCTGAAAGGTTCTGCTGGAGTCATTCTGGAGCTAACGGAGCCTCCTTAACCCCAGCTGTAACGCCAGGGGCTTGGCCTGGTGTGCTTAGCTTAAGACTGCACCACACCAGCCTGTGTTCATGGTGGGCCATTCCCTGCCTCCCTGGCAATGGGAGATCTTTGCTGCAAGCCTTGAATGAAGAGAGAAGCACCACAGGTTCTTCTGCTTGATGTTTATCCCTGCCCATGGCAGAGGGTCAGAACTAGGTGGTCTTTAAGCTCCTGTCCAACCCAAACCACTCTGTTTGGGGTGGGGTTTGAGGGGGTAAGAAGCAAAGCAGCACCAGACAGGAACCAAAAGCAGCTCTGACCTTCCAGCAGCTGTGAATTTCTTGCAGCACTCAGCCTGTGTTCTTCTGGAGGGGATGTGAAGAGCCAGAGTGCTTGGTCCCAGTGCTGCAGAGGTGGCAGACCTGGAGCAGTGTCTTTACCTCCCAGCTCATCGGTAGAAAAGTCTCTGCTGAGGAAATTCAAGTTGTTGAGAGGCTTCCTCTTAACAGAGTCAAGCCAGACTCTGACCTGGCTTTTTTGAAGGCCCTTTCCTCTCTCCCTTTCTCTCAGCCTGGGTCTCCTGTTCAGGGAGAGTGCCAGGCCTGCAGGTTTTCTTGCAGCCTTTGTGCAGAGCAAGGTTTGCTCAGTGGTCCACAGCAAGATGTTTCTGTGTTGAGCCATGGCCCATGCTGGGCTTTTCTGAGAGAAAAGCAAACCTTTATTGATTCTGCAAGGTTTTATTTCATTTCCTCCCTAGCCATGAGATGTAGGAACTGCTGCAGCCTCCCTGGGGGTGCTGAGTGATCCCTTCCAGTGCTCCCTGCTTTTCCCCTCATGCTGAGCCATTGGATTCCCCCTGAGCTCCACTCAGCAGTATCTGATGATCCAGATGGTGTTTGCCAGGAGGCTGACCCATCTCCTCTCACCTCCCACCTGAAGGTGTTCAGAAGAAAGTCACAGAGTTGGTATTGCCCTCATTGAGGCATGGTCTGTCCAAGGGTTTCTCCATGGGTTTGTGCCTCTCAGTGTATGCTCTCCCCCATGTCTTGGCTCAGGGGCTAAGGAAGTGTGTTGCTCATGATCACATCTTTGAAACACCTCAGTGTCTTAACATCTTGCACAGGAATGTGTCTGAGGAGCCAGTCCTGAAGTCTGGAGTTTATCAATCCACTTCTTACATGGTGGGAAGATAAAATTAGTTCCAGAGGGAGAGAGATGTTGGAAATGGCACAAAACCCTCCTGGTAGAAAGGGGAATAATGGTTTGCAGCCATCAGATATTTCAGCTCACACAAGGGGATCAGCACTCCAGATGGAAACACCAACACTGATTGTTACAGGGTTCCTTTGAAAAATTCCCTACTCTGAATGTCAGGACCCTTGAGGCCTAGCCAGGGGAGATGCTGCCAGGGGTGCTGTAGATTCAGCAGCCTTGCTTTGGAGCTGCCAGAATGTGGCTGTGCATGGACAAGGAGAAAGAAAACTGCAGTGTTGGCCAGGAGGTGGAAGGAAAATGGCCTGTGGGACAGGATGAATTCTGAGCCACCTCTGCAAACTCTGCAGCTGCCTACTCTGGAAGGGTCTCCTTCAGGTCTGATGTCAGTCTGTGTTTGTCATCTGGGTTTAGTTGATGACACCAAGCTGAGTGGTGCTGTCCATACACCAGAGGGACAGGATGGCATCCAGAGGGACCTGGGCAGGCTGCAGGGGTGGCCCAGGTGACCCTCATGAGGTTCAACAAAAGCAAGTGCAGGGTCCTGCATCTGGGCCAGAACAATTCTCACTATCAATACAGACTGGTGGAGGAAGTGTTAGAAAGCAGCCCTGAGGAGAAGGACTTGGGGGTGCTGGTGGAGGAGAAGCTGGCCAGGAGCAGGCAGTGTGAGCTTGCAGCACAGAAGGCCAAGGGCAGCCTGGGCTGCATCCAAAGCATCATTGCCAGCAGAGCCAGAGAGGAGATTCTGCCACTTGGCTCTGCTGAGACCTCACCTGCAGTGCTGTGTGCAGCTCTGGAGCCCTCAGCACAGGAAGGACCTGGAGCTGATGGAGCAGGTCCAGAGGAGGCCACACAAATGATCAGGAGGTTGGAGCAGCTCTGCTATGGGGAGAGCCTGAGGGAGCTGAGGGTGTTCAGCCTGGAGAAGAGAAGGCTGCAGGGAGACCTAAGAGCAGCCTGCCAGGACCTGAAGGGCTGCAGGAAGGCTGCAGAGAGACTGTTCCCAAAGGCCTGCAGGGACAAGATAAGGGACAATGGCTTCAGGCTGGAGAAGAGCAGATTTAGATTGGATGTGAGGAACAAGTTCTGCAGCAGGAGGCTGCTGGAACACTGCAACAGGTTGCCCAGGGAGGTGGTTGAGGAACCAGCCCTGGAGATGTTCAAGGTGAGGCTGGACAGGGCTCTGGGCAACCTGATCTGGTGGAGGATGTCCCTGCTGAGTGCAGGGGGTTGGACTGGAGGAGCTTTGGAGGTCCCTTCTGGCCTGGACCATTCCATGATTCTATGATGGTGGTGGCTGGGGTTCAGGGTGGTGCTGGGAGCTGTCTGCTGGGCTTTGGCTCCTACCCAGAAGAGGGATTCAGGCATCTGGCTCACCAGAGCATGCTGTGAGGGGGAAAATCATGAGGAGAAGTGCTGGTGTCCCTGCTGGTATCCACAGGTCAGGCAGAAATCTGAGCAGCTGAGTCCGGTGTGAAGAGGTCAGAAGTGGTTCAGATCACATCCTGGCAGCCCTCTCATTGCTCAGGTGGCTCCAAGTGCCTTTCTTTCTCCACAACACAAGTTAAAAATGGCCAAAAAAAAAATGCTAATAGAGCAGGCTGAGGTGCTTCCATGCATCTGGTCATCTGCTGTCTGTGCCTGGTTTGCTGCCTGAGCTGGAATGCAACTGGATGCTGCCATGTGAGCTGTGGTCCATGCATGGGCTTCCAGAAGGGTGGCCAAGAAGGCAAATAGTGCCCTGGGCTGCACTGGTAAAAGTGGCCAGCAGGTCTAGGGAGGGTCTGCTCCCCCACTGCTCTGCCCTGCTGAGACCACACCTGCAATCCTGTGTCCAGTTCTGGGCTCTCCAGCTCAAGAGAGACAGAGACCTGCTGGAGAGAGTCCAATAGAGGCTATGAGGATGATGAAGAGACTTGGACATCTCTGAGAGACCTGGGGCTGATCAATGTCTATTGGTATCTGAGGGTGGGTGTCAGGATGAAGGAGCCAGGCTCTTTTCAGTGGCACCCTGTAATAGGACAAGGAATAATGGATATGAGCTGCAACCCAGGAGGTTCCATAACATGAGGAGAAAATTCTCTGGTGTGAGGGTGCTGCAGCTCTGGAGCAGGCTGCCCAGAGAGGTTGTGGAGTCTCCTTCTCTGATGTGTTCCTGTGTGATCTGTCCTGGGTGACCCTGCCCTGGCAGGGGGTTGGGCTGGGTGATCTGTGGAGGACCCTTCCAACCCCTACCATTCTGTGATAAAGATGCTGAAACGGGACCCAGCGTGGCTGGGAAGCTGGAATGGCAGCACCTTTGGTGGGCAGGAGCCTACAATGCTGCCCTCAGATTTCCCAAGGGAATGTGTAAGGGAGAGCTCTTCCTGACTGGTGTGTGGTGGCAGGAGAGCCCAGAAGAAAAGCTCAGCTGAAGCTGAGGTTATGTGGAGGGACTGGGCTGGTCGTGGTGCTCACCCCCCCATGACTGCAGGCATTTTGCATGGTCAGAAGCCACCAGGATTCTCCTGTGGCTGTCCCATGGGAGCCCCAAGCAGCATCATTCCCACCGTGCCCTGGCAGTCTGCAGAGGTTTCTTTCTTTCCAAGCTTCTAAGCTGTGGGCTGTGCATCTGACCTCATCAAACCATTCTGCAGCTTCCCTGTTGGTAGTTTTCTTCCTCTTCTTTCTGCAAACATCTTGCCTGCTGGCAGCTACATTGTCCAGAGAGGTTTGGAGCTTGGCACTCTGTCAACAAGCCTTCAGTTCCCCCTTCAATCAAAGATGTGAGCAGACTTGGCCTCCATCCCAAGGTTCACCATAATCTTCCTCCTATAATAGGAAGTCCAAACAACCCCAGGAAATCATTCAGATGCAAGTGGTGCCCTTAGTGGAATAAAGAAGTGCCTGGAAGAGACCTTAAGGTCCTCAGCTTTTGGTAATAAGCACTGCAGAGGGGTGAGGGCTTTGTAGCTGACAGCCCCCAGGAGGGCTGTGGGGTTGGGCTGGTGTCTCCCACCCACATTTTCTCACTTTTTGTCTTCCTGCTGTTGCAGTTGCAACATTTAGTGGAAGGATTCTGCAGGGCAGGCTGCCCTCTAACCCCCAGGGCCCCTTCCAGCCTGGCACAGGTGCCACACGGAACCCTTCTCCCTCGGGGCCGGTGAGGATGAGCTGCTGGAGGAGCCTGGTGGTGAGAGCAGCAGGGAGGGGCAGAGCTTAATTAGATTAAGATGCATTTTGGTGATGTTTGAGCAGTGAAGCTGATGGAGAGCAGCAGCCTGAGCTGCCCTGGGATGCTTTTCCCCAGCCCTGGCTGCCTCTGTGCTGCTTTATTTCTGGAGCAAGAGAAAGGGAAACACAGCCAAGGTGTAAACCAGAGTGAGGGGGGCCCTGGGGTGCTGTAACCCTGCTGGTGCCCCCAAGCCTGGCAGCCTGGCAAGAAGCAGGTGCTGGGCTTTTCCTTGCCAAAAGCCAAGGTGCAGCAGGTAAGATGGGGTGTGTTGGGCAGGATTGGGCTGGGCTGGGCACCTGTGGGGCAGCTGGCACTGGAGGTGTGAGCACCAGCAGCCTGTGCCTGTCGTGCTGTGAGACTGCTGGAGATGCTGCTGTGCTTTTGGGTGCCTTTGTCCTTCCTCAGTGTCACTTACTCCTCTTTGTAGCATCCTCCATGGGGAAACTGTGTGTCTGGTAGGCTTCCAGTGAGCATCTCCTGTGGAGCTGGGGTTTCAGTGCTTCAGGCCTGCCCTGCTGCACTGGAGAGGGATCATTTGGAGCCCCCACTTCAACTCACTTCCCACTCCTCTTTAGTTTATGCACCTCTCCTGGGGTCTCTCTCATTTCTAATCAGGTCTAGGCTTCTAAATCCTCCTTTGTGCAACACTTTCCCTCTACAAAAGCTGCAGTAGTTTCTCTCAGCTCACTGATGTGATCCTGCTCAAATCAAAGGTGTTTAACAGCTGCAGTCCCCTGTACTTGTTGCAAGCCCAACTTAAACTGTGTCAGGTTCCACAGGGTGCTGTGGCAGGTGGGGGTGTTTGTTGCAGTTGTCTTTAAATTTAAATGTGGATGTTTTAAATGAATTAAATATGAAGATGAATAATGCAGCTGCTAACTTCTCCTTGCTGCAATTAAATGCAAACTTCTCCATTTTGTCTCTGTGCTTTCAGGTTTTGCTATGCCGCAGTGGTTGTGCTGCCTTGGCTGTCTTGTAGGAGGGATGGGGAACTAGAGCCCATGACAGCTCCCTGGAGCCCTTGGCACTGTTGAGATCTTGGTGAGTGGAAGTTGGTTGAGGCTGTGGGAAGGGCACTTTGCCTGCTTCCAAAGGCAGCAAATCAGTTTGGCCTCTGGCTTTTGAAGGGAGCATCCTGCTGGAATCAATTTACACCATGACCTGTGCTCTCAGGACATAAATCCTGGAAACCAGAAGCACCTGCAGCTGTGGCCTGTGCAAGGTTATCCTGAGAGCCACAAGCATGAGAGACACAGCTTGTGGAAAAGAGAGGAGCTTTGACCCTGGTGTGCAGCTCTGTGCAAGGGTCAGGTTCTGCAGGTGGACACTGCAGCATGTGCTGGGCTATGGAAGAAACTGGTTAGGGTGAGAGGGGGGAGACACTGAAACAGGTTACCCAGGGAGGGCATGGATGCCTCCTCCCTGGGGCTGTTCAAGGTCAGGTTTGATGAGGCCTTGAACAACCTGAAAGCTGGGACTGTTCAGCCTGGAGAAAAGAAGGCTCCGGGGAGACCTTAGAGTGTCCTTCCAGTATCTGAAGGGGCTACAGGAGAGCTGGAGAGATTTAGGTTGGACACCAGGAGGAAGTTCTGCACAGTGAGGGTGGTGAGACACTGGAACAGGCTACCCTGGGATGTGGTGGAGGGCCCAACTCTGGAAACATTCAAGATCAGACTTGCTGTGGCTCTGGGCTGTTCTAATTGGAGGTGTCCCTGCTGATGGCTGGGGGTTGGACAAGATGTCCTTTGCAGGTCCCTTCCAGCCCAGTGTAATCTGTGAATCTCCAAGGATGGGAATTCTGCAGCTTCTCTGGGAAACCAGAGAATGGCAGCCAGTGGGCACTGCCAGTTCCCAAGCCCACCTTGTACCAGTTCCAGGAGGGCTGTGCCTTTGTGGCTGAAGAAGAGCAGGCAGGGACTGGTCCCTCTCCCTGGCTGCAGGGAGGCTGGTGACTGACATCTGCACTGTGCAGGGCCAGCTGCTGCTGGGACAGGAGGATGAAGTTGCTCATCCTGGGGTTGGACTCAGGCTCTTTCAGAAGAGCACTGCATGGCCATGGAGCACAGGAATTGTTGTACATCACTTTTGTTGTCATTGAGTTAGGGCTTGGCAGGGTGAAACTGTGCCATGAAGCTGTGACCATCTGAGGAACCTGAAAGTGTTCAAGGACCTGATGAGATACACCCACAGGTGCTGAGGGAGCTGGGGAGGAGGTTGCTAAACCACTCTCTATATTCCTAAAGAGGTCCCCACTGACTGGAAAAGGGGAAACATAACTCCCATTTTCAACAAGGGCAAGAAGAATGACCCAGGGAACTCCAGGCCAGGCAGTCTCAGCTCTGTGCCTGGTAAGATCATGGAGCAGATCCTCCTGGAGGCACTGCTGAGACAGAAGCATAGTGAAGAGGAGATTGGGTACAGTCAGCATGGGTTTACCAAGGGCAAATCCTGCCTGACAAACCTGGTGGCCTTCTATGACAAGGTCACAACATTAATAGATGAGGGGAGAGCAACTGATGGCATTGACCTGGACCTGAGCAAAGCCCTTGACACTGTCCTGCATGACATCCCCCTCTGCTCCACTCTGCTCAGACCACTCCTGGAGCTCTGTGTCCAGTTCTGGAGCCTCTGTTCCAGGAAGGATCTGGAGGGGCTGGAAGGTGTCCAGAGAAGGGCCAAGAGGATGAGCAGAGGGCTGGAGCTGCTCTGCTCTGGAGACAGCCTGAGAGAGTTGGGGTTGTGCAGTCTGGAGAGGAGAAGGCTTTGAGGAGACCTTCTTGTGGCCTTCCAGGATCTGCAGGGGGCTACAGGAAAGCTGGGGAGGGACTTTTGAGGGTGTCAGGGAGTGATAGGATTGGGGTGGAATGGAACAAAACTAGAAATGGGGAGATTCAGATTGGATGTTAGGAAGAAGCTTTTCCCCAGGAGGGTGGTGAGAGACTGCCACAGGTTGCCCAGGGAGGTGGTGGAAGCCTCATCCCTGGAGGTTTTTGCAGCCAGACTGGATGTGGCTGTGAGCAACCTGCTGTGGTGTGAGGTGTCCCTGCCCATGGCAGGGGGTTGGAACTGGATGAGCCTTGAGGTCCCTTCCAACCCTGACAGTTCTGTGATTCTATGAAACCAGGTGTTGGTGAACCTACCTGGGAGCTGGTGCAGAGCCACAGTGCAGGACTGCAAGCAGTGCCAGGGGACAGCTTCTTGGAAGTATATTTTGGACTGTGCTGTCCCCAAGCTGGCACCCAGCAGAATGGGAGTCTAGAATGTCAGGAGTTGGAAGGGACCTCCAAAGTCATCCAGTCCAGTCCCCCAGAGCAGGGTCACCCAGGGCAGGTCACACATCAACACATCCAAGTGGGTCTTGAAATTCTCCAGGGAAGGAGACTCCACAACCTCTCTGGGCAGCCTGCTCCAGGGCTCTGCCACCCTCAAAGTCAAGAAGTTCCTTCCCTTGTGTAGCTGAAACTTGTGTGTGCAAGTTTATGTCCGTTGCCTCTTGTCTTGTCACTGGGCCCCAGGGAGAAGAGTCTGGTCCCATCCTCCTCACACCCACCCTCAGATATTGCTAGACATTGATCAGATCCCCTCAGCCTCCTCTCCTCCAGCCTAACCAGCCCCAGCTCTCTCAGCCTCTCCTCATATGGGAGATGTTGCAGTCCCCTCAGCATCTCACTGGCCCCGTGCTGGACTCTCTCCAGTAGCTCTTTGTCCTTCTTGAGCTGAGGAGCCTTCCAACCCTGGCAGCCCCAGGGCTCTCAGCCTTTCCTCCTCACACAGATGCTGCAGTCCCTTCATCATCCTCCTAGCCTCTGTCAGCCTCTCTCCAGTACATCCTTGTCCCTCTTGAACCAGGGGGTCCTGAACTGGACACAATACTCCAGATGTGGCCTCAGCAGAGTAGAGGGGGAGGAGAACCACCCTCTCTGAGTCTCTGTCCAGCCTCAGCCTCCTCCTTTGGGGCTGAGTCCCCTTGCTTTGGTTTGTTTTCAATAACAGTGACATTGACAATGCCTCATTCTCTCCCACTCCTTGCTGGGAGCCCACTGCAAAGTGGCTGAGGGACACCAGCAGTCCCAGTGTGCTTTGGGAGCATCTGAGGTTGCTCTGCTTGCTGTCTGTGTGACGAAGGAGGGTGCAGCAGTGTCACAGTCTTACAGAAGCCGTGCCTCTCACATGTGGTCACAAGTGGTTCCTCCAACCCCTTCTGCAGGGAGGGCTCACCTGGCCCTGCCAAGAAGGGCTCTGCCCTGCTGAGCCTGAAGCAGCTTTTCAGAGGCTGTTGAGTGGCCCAGGAGCACCAGGCCTGTGCCAAACCATGAGGCTTGTGATGAGTGTGTGGTTTGCTTCAGAAGGTCCCAGGTCTGAGAGGGGTGAGCAGAGGTGCAGAGCCAGGGCATGCCTTTGGGGGAGCCCCTTCTCCTGGGGGGTTATGGCTGGGGGCTTTTCCTCCCAGCCCTGCATCTGCAGAAAGTGCTGCAAAGCAGCACTGCAAGCTGTACAGAAGCCAGAGGCAGACTGCTTGCTGCTAGTGAGAGGGGAAGAAACTTTGCTGCTCTCACAACCAAACGGGATGGATGAGAGGGGCAGTGAGAGATGCTGTGTGCTGTGACTGGGGGGAAACAGCCAGGGAGGTTCCTTCAGGGTTTAATGTTCCTTCTGTGTTTTCCTTCTGCTCCCTGCTGCAATGTAAGGGCTGCAGTTTGTGATGCTTTCATAGAAAATGAAGCTCTTCATTTCTCTTTGGTTTGGTGAAGGCTCCAAACCACAGCTCCTCCCCAGGCTGGGTCTGCAGCCTACCCCCAGTGCTGTGTCCTGAGATGGCTTCTTCTGACATCCTCCTGCCTGCCCCTCTCTGAGCAAAGTGGAATTACACTGACAGAGTTAATAGAATCATGGAATGGACTGAGTTGGAAGGGACCTCCAAAGCTCATCCAGCCCACCCCCCTGCAGTCAGGGACATCCTCCACTATAGTGATCAGGCTGCCCAGAGCCCTGTCGAGCCTCACCTTGAATATCTCCAGGCATGGGGCCTCCACCACCTCCCTGGGCAGCCTGTTCCAGTGTCTCCCCACCCTCACTGTGCAGAACTTCCTCCTGATGTCCAACCTAACTCTGCTCTGCTCCAGTTTCAGACCACTGCCCCTTGTCCTATCCCCACAGCCCCTTCTGAACAGTCCCTCCCCAGCCTGCCTCTAGGTCCCTTCAGATACTGGAAGGGCAACTCTAAGGTCTCCCTGGAGCCTTCTCTTCTCCAGGCTGAACAACTGCAGCTCCCTCAGCCTGTCCCCATAGCAGAGGTGCCCCAGCCCTCAGATCATCTTTGTATCTTCCTCTGGACCCTCTCCAGCAGTGCCAAACATGCTTTGGGGCCTTTTTGAGGGCTTGGCTGCAACTCAGCCCTTCTCGTCGGTATTTTCTGTCAGGGCTGGGCAAGGCTGGCAGCATGCAGGAGGTGCTGCCCTGAGAAGCCAGCCATGGGCTCTGTGTGTCCAGCATGCAGCTCCCCAGAGCTCTGCTTTGCTTCTGAGTGTAAAGGCTTTTCCTCCCTGGGGCTGGGCCAGGCAGCTTCCCCCCAAGCAGGGTACAAAGAGACGCGGCTTGGCCGCTTGGTGCAGCGCTCATGGCAAAAATATTTCCCAGGTCATTGTCCCATCTCTCATCCTCATTCCCCAGCAGTGCTGCCAGCTATTGGAGCTGCAATTGTGGCTCTGCTTTGCCAGAGTTAATGTTTCCATGTGTTTTCTTTCATAAAGTTCAGCTCTGGGCCCTTTGTTAGTGAGCAGGAGCAGCCCCTGCTCCCTCGCAGCAGCCGGGGCCTGCTGTGGAGCCTGCACCGAGGCTGACATCTGCTCCTCTCCCTTGTTTGTGCTGCTCCTGCTGCCATAAAGCTGAAGTGGTCCACGTGCTGGAGCAGGACTTGCAGTGTCATGGGGTGGAAATGAATGGTCTGTGTTGAGCAGGAGATGTTCTGTGCAGCCCGGGGTAAAAGAGCCTCTCCTTCCTCCCTGCTGTGTGATTAGTTCCTGTGCAGATGACTGGCAATGTGCTCATCTTTATTTCTTTTGTCCCAGGCATCTTCAGTTCCCTCACGGCAGCCAGTCCCGGGAGCAGGGCAGCAGCAGGTGATAGAATGCGGAAGCCAGGCCCTCAGAAAGGTGAGCACGGTGGTGGCACAGCCAGGGCCCTGGCACCGAGCTGGCACAGCCGAGGGGCTGAGCGCGTGGGGCAGCTGGTGATGGGGTGGGAGCAGGGGAATGGAATGGAGCTGCCTGTTCCTCCAGCAGTGTGCAGAGGATGGCTTCTCAACCCACCCCGAGATGGGTGAGGGGGAGTCCCTTGCTGGCTGCACCCCTGTGGCTGGCAGGGCATGGGTCAGGTCAGGGTGAGGATGCCCTAGGAGCCCTCAGCACAAACCATCTGCTCCTGCTCCCAGCAGGAGGTGAACTGCTCCTGGCTGGCAGAGTCTCCCCTTCTAATGAGGCGTGAAAGCAGGGAGCAGCCTACCTTGTGGAGCTGGAATCTGCCAGGGACACTTCCCTCTGCCTGCCCCAGCCCACACAGGGCCACCACAGGGCTGCCTGTGTCTGCTTGTCCCAAGCAAAGGCTGAAGCCAAGCAGGCCAGGGGCAGCCGAGCTGCTCCTGGTGCTTAAGGAGCATTGATTTCCCTCGATGTGGTGCCACACGTGTGCCTGCTCTGGGCTGAGCTGATCCCAGGGGATGGGGGAAGGGAGAGGCTGGAGCATCCTCGGCAGCTCTTTGTTCCCAGCTGCTGCACACTGGCAGGAGGTTTCTGTGCTTGAGTTCTCTCCTCCCTTGTTTTTTTTTCAGACGGCTCCTTTGCCCCTCTGGTGGCTCATCTTGCAGGAGCATTATCCTCTTCCTAATGCTGCTTGTCCTCTAATGAAGTGAAAATAAATGAAGGCAGGCAGGGAGTGGGGAGAGCCCTGCTGCGAGGCAGCTGGAGGGCTTGGCAATAAAGAGGCAGGTTGAGAGGCAGCAGCTCGGCCTGGCTGGCTTTAGCCTCTCTCACAGCTTCTCCTCCGTGCCTGCTGCTGCAGGGCTGCCTGCCCCGAGCTCTGCTGCCCTGCCCCGGGGTGCAGCACCTGCATCCTGCACACGTGGCTTCCTGCCCTACTTTACCTGCTTCTTGAATAATGCAGCCAGCCTGCCCTTTTTTCCCTGATTTGCCTGCAGAAATTCTCCTGTCTCTCTGCTGCTTAATGAGGAGTTTTGTGTGTGAGAGGTTAAGAATCAAATGGGACTTCACCTGCAGAGCCTTGTGAGGGGCAGGGCTGCTGCTGGAGGGCTCTCCTGCTACGTGGAGAGGAGCATTGCTCATCCTGGGAGGCTTTTTTGCTTCTGACTTAATTACCTTATGTCCTTTATTTTTGCTTTAAGGAGATGGCAGAATGCTGTCCTTGATGGGAATACACTAACAGGGAGGGGGCCCTTCCATACTCCTCATTCATTTGTGTCTCCAGGGAGGCTCTTTGCCTGGTCTATGTCTGCTGGTGCTGTGGCCACACTCACAGTGACACACACACACAGTGACCACAATCACAGAACCATAGAGCTGTCTGGGTGGGAAAAGCTCTCTGAGATCATTGAGTCCAACCATCAACCCAGCACCACCATGGCCACTAAACCTTGTCCCCAAGTGCCATGGCCACAGGTCTCTTGAGGACCTCCACGTGCCCCTGCTGTTCATTTCAGTGCTAAGCTGCCTGCCATGCTCCTGCCCCTTGTGCTGGGAAGAACCTGGCAAGTAGAGAAGATTGCAAAACTTCATCAGTTTGGAGAGATGCAAACTCCAAAAGCACTTTCAGACATCTGGAGAACCACCAGGCCACTCCAGCAGCAGCTCATGGCCTGCCTCTTTCAGCTGCTTGCCAGAAGATTTCACAACTTTTCCTCTTCTCTTCATCCTGCCTTTCACAAGGAGCTGCTCTCTGTTAGGGACAAGGCACATTTCACAGAGCACCACCAAGCTGTTGCTTACAGTGGCCCTCAAAATGCTGTGTGAGGTAAATGAGCTGGGCTGCAGCAGTGCTCAGTGGGTGAGGAGCACACTGAGGGCAGGCTCAGCCATGGCACACTGGCCTGGCACACTGATCTGGCACTCTCCCCTGAGCTGGAGGTTGGTTGGGTATCCCTCACTTTTTGCTCTCTCACTTTCCACAGCTTTCTTGGGACCTTTCTGTTTATTTTTGTAACTCCATGGCCCAAAGCTGTCCTGAGCCTAGAGGAGCTGCTCTACAGAGCTGGTGCTGCTTTGCTGTCCTCCGAGCTGCAGGACATGTGGTGGTGGCCTGGTGTTGTGCATGGACAGGGGAAGCTGTGCAGCCTTTTGATGTCCTCTGCCCTCAGCAGAGAGGGTGCAGGCTGCTGGCAAGAGTCAGGCTGGCTGCAGTAACCTGGAGCTGATAAACAGGGCCTGGTTCAGGCTCCACTTCTCAGGGCACAAGATCCCCATCAGCCATTTCTGTCTAGTGGCTTTCATGGTTGTTCCTCTCGAGCCTTGCCAGCCCCTTCCCACAGCTCAAGTGGTGAGGCTGGAGCAGTTTGCTGCTGTTTGCCTGATGGCCTGGCATGGTGGGAGAGCTCCAGCTGGTGAGGAGCAGGCAGAGGCTGAGACACAAGTTGCGGGTACCTCAGAGCAGCTCTTCTCTGGAGCCATGTGGAGGAAGGGAGCACAGCTCATAGCTTTACACAAATCATCCTGGGGTTGTGACAGGGAGGACAGGGAGGTCACTGCTCTTCTCTGCAGTAGCTGTAGAGCAGGTGACACGAGCAGATGAAGCTGAAGAGAGCACATAATGTAGCTGCTGTCCTGCACTGACACAAATGGTTTGCTTCTTGCCTCAGCCATAGACTGGAAGGATGGTAAAAAGCACAAGTACAGCCGCCCCGCAGAGCCTCCCTCCCAGTACCAAGGTAAGAGAGCTCCCTGCTGCTCCCTTCCCCTCCCTGCTTCCCCTCCCTGCTTCCCCTCCCTGCTTCCCCTCCCTGCTTCCCCTCCTTGCTTCCCCTCCTTGCTTCCCCTCCCTCCTTCCCCTCCCTCCTTCCCCTCCCTGCTTCCCCTCCCTCCTTCCCCTCCCTCCTTCCCCTCCCTCCTTCCCCTCCCTTCTTCCCTTCCCTCACTGTTTTGGCTTTTCCCTTAAGAGCTTTTTGAGACTCTGCAGCCTGCCAGATTAATTTGCAGAGGAGAGCTGCCCTTGGACAGGTCTGGTGCTCTGTCTGGTTCTGACAGTCAGAAATGACCAAGATGACCCCAGGGCAGGCACACAGCTGGGTTTTAAATGTGACAGGATGGAGGAGATGTGTTCTGTGCTGGCCAGCCTGTGCCAAGGGGTGACTCTGCATATCGATTCTTGTGCTCCTCCTCCCTGCTCCCAGCAGCAGCCAGCCCCATCCTCTGTGCTGTGGGAGGTGTGAGCCATGCTCTCACTCTTCCCCAGTGGCTCTTGCTCCAGCAGAGGTGGTGCTGGCTGGCTTGGCAGAGCACAGGGCTAGGACTGGTGGGACTGGGACAGGATTTGGTGGCCTCTTGACCCTTTGGAGATGGGGTGTCCCAGGCTGTGGCCCTGTGCACAGTGCCTGCAGGCTGAGCTGGTGGCACTGGCAGCTCCTGCTGTCTCTCAGGGGGATATTGCAGGCAGCTTCCAACTTCAGCAGGTTTCTGTGGGGCTTGTGTAGTGTGGTAAAAGATTTTAGGGCCTGTATTTCACTTACAGAGTGTAAGAGGGAGATGTCCTCATGTCCTTAAAAGGTCCTTAAGTCTGTTCTTATGTCTGACCCATGGGCTGAGGCCAGTGGGATGAGGTTTAACAAGTCCACGTGCTGAGTCCTGCAGCTGGGTCACAACAACCCCAAGCAAAACTCCAGGGGGCAGAGTGCCTGAAAAGCAGCTCTGGGGGAAAAGACCTGGGGGTGCTGGGTGACAGCAGCTGAAGATGAGGCAGCAGTGCCCAGGTGGCCAAGTAGGCCACCAGCAGCCTGGCCTGGATCAGCAGTGGTGTGGGCAGCAGGAGCAGGGAAGTGATGGTGCCACTGTGCTGGGCACTGGTGAAGCCACAGTCTGGGTACTGGGTTCAGTTCTGGTGCCACAGGATAGGAAAGACAGTGAGGGGCTGGAGGGTGTCCAGAGAAGGGCAGTGAGGCTGGGGAGGGGTCTGGAGGGTGTTGTGAGAGGAGCAGCTGAGGGAGCTGGGGATGTTCAGCCTGGAGAAGAAGAGGCTGAGGGAGACCTCATTGCTCTCTGCAGCTCCTGAGAGGAGGCTGCAGTCAGGTGGGGGTTGGGCTCTGCTCCCCAGTCTCAGATGACAGAAGGAGAGGAAATGGCCTGAAACTGTGCCAGGGGAGGGTTAGGTTGGAGAGGAGGAAAAATGTCTTTGCTGCAAGAGTGGTCAGGGATTGGCACAGGCTGCCCAGGGAGGTGGTGGAGTCCCCATGCCTGGAGGTGTTCCGGAAGCTGTAGATGTGGCACTTCAGTGGTCATGGCAGTTGGGTTACTTTTGGACTCCATGATCTTAAAGGTCTTTTCCAACCTTAATGATCCTGTGGTGTGGCAGCAAGGATCAAGGATCAGCTCCCTGCAGGAAACCCTGAGCAGCTCATTGCTGCCCCAAGCTTGGGCACACAGTGAGGGGAGAAACTGCAGCAGCTTCTGACACAGAGCCTCCCTGACCCAGGCTGGAAGGATTTCTGCTCAGAGCTGCTCCTGAGCTGGGAACCTCCGAGGAGAAGCAAGGCAGACAGCACCCTGGTGTCTGAAAGCTCTTGGCTGGGGCTCACAGCTTCTCGAGTTTCTGCTGAGCAGACTGAGGAGGGGGATCCTGCTCAGGAGGAGGAGGAGGAGGTGTTGCTGGATTGATGGCTGAGCAGGGCCTGGAAGTGGTAATGTGGGGAGCATGCAGGAGCTGTGTGTGGCAGTGCAGAGCTGACCCTGGGGAGGCTGCACCCAGCCAGGCTGCCGGCGGCAGAGCCCCAGCCCCAGCTCTGCTCATTTGGCAGGGGCTGGGCCCAGGCTGTGCTGCTTTCATCTGCTGCCTGGGTGCTGTTAGCAGCCACACATATGTGCTGCAGGCTTTAATGGGCTGCCTTGATCTGGGGAGGGCACCTTCCCCTTCCCAGCTGTGACCTGCAGCACACATGGATCGTTTCAGTTGGATTGATGACCCCTCGGGAGCTGAAATGCTAATGGGGCTCAAAGCAGCCTTCAGTTGGAGATCTGAAGACAAACTCTGTCTTCATTTACATCCTGGGCAAAAGACCAACATGAAATCAACCTGCTGAGAATCCAAACTCAAGGGTGCAGAGCTGCAGTGTGCACAGCTCCTGCAGGCTGACCTCTCACCTGTGCAGTGTTTTGGTTGTGGGAAATACTTTTGAAGGTTAAGACATCAGAGCCCACATCTGACACCCTGCCTGCAAGCAATCCCTCCCCGTGGCACAGCCAGGAGCTTGCCAGAGGCAAGTGAAAAGTGAGGGACAGGAACCTGGAGCAGGGAGCTGCACTGCTACAGGGAGTGGCCAGGTTCAGTGTCCTCAGCTTTTGTTTAGCTCCCAGGGGTGATGACAGAACCAGAGCCTTTCTCATTGTGTCCTCCTCTGCTTCCTGGCTGTAGGGCAGGCCTGGTGTGTGTCACAAGTTGGAACACTCCCAGCAGTGATCCTTCCAGGCTGGAGGAGTGTGGTGTGCTCTGCAGGGTGGGAGGAACATAGAAACACAGAATGGGTTGGATTGGAGAAGACACCAAAGCTCATCCAGTGCCAACCCCCTGCCATGGGCAGGGACACCTCCCACCAGCCCAGCTTGCTCAAGGCCTCATCCAGCCTGGCCTGGAATACCTCCAGGGAGGAGACAGCCACAGCCTCCCTGGGCAACCTGTATCAATCTCTCCCCAGCCTCACTCTCAAGAATTTGTTCCTCCTCTACAGTCTCAATCTCCCCTCTCCCAGCTCAAAGCCATTGTCCTCATCCTGGCACTCCCAGCCCTTGTCCCAAGTCCCTCCCCAGCTCTCCTGGAGCTCTTCAGGTACTGGAAGGCTTCTCTAAGGTGTCCCTGGAGCCTTCTCTTCTCCAGGCTGAACAGCCCCAATTCTCAGTCTGTCCCCACAGGGGAGGTTCTCCAGCCTCTGCTCATCTTTGTGGCCTCCTCTGGAGCCTCTCCAGCAGCTTCAGGTCCTTCCTGTGCTGGGAGCCCCAGAACTGGATGCAGTGCTGCAGGTGGGGTCTGAGCAGAGCAGAGGGACAGAAGCTGAAAGAGGGCAGAGGGCAGATGAAGCAGAAGGTGATCTTAGGGCTGAGAGTATGTTCTGCTGCAGGAGCAGAGCAAGAGTTCCCCTTTGCTTTTAGGGGTGAGTGAGGATTTCAGTCCTTGCACTCAGCTCCATCACCAGGAGGGACATTTCAAGACTGGGTTCTTATGAAGCCAATGGGTTCACTGGCAGCTGGAGAGAAAGCACCAGGGGTTTTCAACCAGTGCTTAAAAAACCTTCTCCTGTTACCTGGCCAGGCCAGACAGAGGAAAGCCCTGCTCTGGCAGGGGGGGGTGGATTAGATGATTTTGAGGTCCTTTCCAACCCCTAAGGCTCTGATTCTGTGACACAAGCAGCTTGCAGACTGAGCTGTGCTGGCCCTCCAGAGCAAGGCATCCCAGTTACTGCCAGGAATAAGAGCATTGAGGGCAGTTGGTGTGTGCTGAGGAGAGAGCCAAGCAAGACACTCTCAGTGTTTCCCCCTGGCCTTGTAACCTCCATTCCCAGTGAGCTTGTACATGGCCATTGGCCAGCACCCAGCACCTTCAGCCTACTGGCTGACTGCACAGCTGCTGTGCAGGCTCCAGAGGGGATCTCATTGGAGCTGAGTGGGGATCTGTAAGGTGAGCAGGCTCCAGAGGGGATCCCATTGGAGCTGAGTGGGGATCTGTAAGGTGAGCAGGATCCAGAGGGGATCCCTTTGGAGCTGAGTGGGGATCTGTAAGGTGAGCAGGATCCAGAGGGGATCCCTTTGGAGCTGAGTGGGGATCTGTAAGGTGAGCAGGATCCAGAGGCCCAAGGCTGAGAGGGCCAAGAGTGCTTTGTCCATTTTCAGCCATGGGCATTCTTGCTCAGGTACAGAGCCTGGGGCTTGTTCCCTGCTCCCTTGATTAAAGCATCCTGAAGTGCCTCCTGCTTTGTTCTGCTTAATTGGCTTCCCTCCCCCTGTTGTTAATGACTTCTGTGTTGCACCATTTCCTGGCCCTCTCTGTATTTTTAGGTTGAAGCTGGTGGTGTTGATGATGAGGTGTGCTTTGAAATTCCTGCTTGAAAACCAGCAGAGTTAAACACCAATTCCAAGCCATTCCCTGCTTGGCATCCTGAGGCATTGCTGGCAGCCTCCAGTTTCAGTTGGTAGTTTCTGTCCTGCTTTGAGGGCAATCCTGAAGAACTGCAGTGTCACTGTGCTTGTCACAGTCAGATTGCACTGCATTGGAAGGGACCCTCAAAGGTCATCTTGTCCACCCCCCTGCAGTCAGCAAGGACACCTCCAACTAGATCCGGCTGCTCAGGGCTCCATTGAGTTTCACCTTGAATGTCTCCAGGGATGGAACCTCCACCACCTCCCTGGCAGCCTGTTCCAGTGTCTCCCCAGCCTCACTGTGCAGAACTCCCTCCTGAGGTCCAACCTAACTCTGCCCTGCTCCAGTTCCAAACCATTGCCTCTCCTCCTGGTGTTTTGGGACCATCACTGCAGTGATGCACTGAGAGCTTCCTCATCCACCTTGGTGTGAGAGTATTGGTGGAAAAGAAAATCATAGAATCATAGAAAAGACCTTTGGTTGGAAAAGACCTTTATGGTCATCTAGCATCTACCAGGTCTGGTGCTGAGCCCTGTCCCTCAGGACCACATCTCTGCCTCTTTGAAACACCTCTGGGGATGGGGATCCAACCACCTCCCCACGCAGCCTGTGCCAGGCTCTTGGGAACCCTTTCAGGGAAGAAGTTTCTTCTCATGTCCAACCTAAACCTCCCCTAGTGCAACTTGAGGCCATTTCTTCTCACCCTATCACTTGCTACGAGGGAGAAGCTACCAACCCCACCTCACTGCAGCCTCCTTTCAGGGAGTTGTAGGCAGTGAGAGGGTCTCCCCTCAGCCTCTGTGCCACTGGTTGGAAACCTGTCCTCTGAGGAGTGGAGAGGGGCTGCAAGCAGAGCTCTGCTCAGCCAGTGTGGCAGCCAAGCTGTGCTTGCTCTGCTCCTTCCCACTGTGCCCAGCAGCGTGCCCAGCAGTGTGCCCATCACCCACAGCCAGCAGCCCTTCTGCTTTCCAGCTGAAGCTGGGAGATCATCAAAGCCCTTAAAGCTTCCCTGTGTGCATGAGGCAGAACCAGAGCCCTGGGTGCTGACCTTAGTGCCTGGGTTCCTGGAGGTGTGCTGTGCACTGCAGTGGCTCTTAGCCTTTGCTGGGCACACAGCCTGGGTACAAACCTGCCGTGCAGGGGAAGCTGCTGCCTCTAATTGAGCTGCCACCAATGCTCCTCAAATGGCCTGGAAAAAGCTGTCTCCTGGGAGCCCTTGGGATGAATACAAGCTAATAACATGCTGCAAGGAGCCTTTCCCAGCTGCTCAGCTTTAATGGCAGAAGTCATGGTGTGCTGGGCTCACAGGAGCTTTTAATTGCTCCTTTCCTAGCAGGGCTGCCCGGATGGCACTCTGGCTTCTGCCTTCCTGCTGGACATGGACAGAAGGGGCTCTGGTGTGGGGTGTGAGCTGCTGTGCTCAGTGCAGCCCTGTGTGGAGGATCCCTGCCTCCATCTTGCACAGGCTGTGGACTCCACATTCACTTCAGGAGGTGAATTCCTGACCTGTCTGCAGATTGCTGGGGCTGGGCTGAGAGCTGCTCTGAGCCTTACTCAGGGGGGCTGGGAGTGCAAGGGGGAGCCACGGAGCCAGCACCGTGCAGGCTCCTGTCACTTTGGGCAGCTTTCAGCCTCCAGTGGCTGCTCCTAATCCCCAGCTGAGCAGTGTGTTTAAGGGCTGATGTGTCTGGAGGCCTGCAGGGGTGCCCATCTGTGCTGGCTGTTGTGTGTGAAGCTGCAGGTTGTTACCCTCACACCTTGCAGCCCCTTCCCGGCAGCGCCGAGGCAGAGCCACGCTGTGGGCAGCACCGAGCTTTGTTCTGCCTGTCAGCTGCAGCTGTAAATCTTCTTTCTGTGGCCACAGACATCAGAGGGTCTTGATGAAAACATGCTGCCTGTGAGCACCTCCTCTGTGAGGAGTGGAGAACTGCCAGTGCTAGGAGCCCAGCCATCTCTTTGCTGAGGTCTTTCCTCCTCAGTTCCTGTCTCAATCCTTTTGTTTTCTCTTCTCAGGTCACTTCACCTGGGAGAAATACCTGAAAGAGACCTGTGCCATCCCAGCTCCTGCCCATTGCTTCAAGCAGGTGAGAGGCTGAAACAAGAAGGGCCAGCAGTGATGGTGGTGACCCTGGGGTTCTGTTCCTGGGACAGGCCCCCTTTTTTGGCAAGGAAGATACTTAAGGATATCAGAGACTTAAAAAAATCTAAATTTGCTGAAGCACAGATCAAAAAGAGACATTTAGGTGCTGCAGATGTTGGAGAAGCATAGAGGGGTTTCCTCTCAGCTGTATATGGATGAGAACAGGAGAATGTTTGCACTCTGCCAAGCACAGGCCCCTGGGAAGCTGTTCTGAGTGGGCTGTGATCCAGCTGTGGGTGGATCCTGTCCAGCAGGGAGGTTTTCTGCCAAGTTCACCCAGCCTGTGTGAGTGGCACAGCAGGGAGCACAGAGGTGTGGGTGCTGGGTACAGGGGGCACAGAAGGGAGTCCACGTGGTGCAGCTGGGGATGGATGGAGGGGCAGCAGCACAGAGCAGTGGCTGCTTGGGTCCTGGGTGGGCTTGGTGGTTCTCCTGAGGGCTAAGAGAAGAGGCTGGTTGTCTGCTGATGCCATAGTGGAAGATGGTGGTTGGGGCTCCTCCCAGGCTGTGCTTGCAGGACGCTGTTGGACTCTGCTGTGATGCCCCTGGGGCTTCCCGGCAGTGGTGGTGCATATGCTGGAAGTCCTGGCTCTGACTGGCTCCCTGTTTTTCTCCTTGCAGTCATACACTCCACCTGCAAATGAATTCAAGATCAGTATGAAGCTGGAAGCCCAGGACCCCCGGAACACCACCTCCACCTGCATCGCCACCGTGGTGGGGCTGACGGGCGCGCGCCTGCGCCTGCGCCTCGACGGCAGCGACAACAAGAACGACTTCTGGAGGCTGGTGGACTCTGCTGAGATCCAGCCCATAGGCAACTGTGAGAAGAATGGAGGGATGCTGCAGCCTCCTCTGGGTGAGCCGAGGTTCAGCTGTCCAGCAAAGTGCCTGCTTTTCACGTGGGGAAAACCCTGAGGGGTTTTGTAGTTCTGCTCTTGGGCCAGAGCCCTGTGACTGCTGCTGGCATGGGCTGCTAAACACATCTAGAACACAGCAGGTCCATGTGCAGAGGGTGGCATGGATAGGGAGAGGCTTTAGAGTGTAGGAGATGTTTTAAAGTGTAGGGAGATGCTTTAGGGTGTAGGGAGATGCCTTAGAGTGTAGGAGATGCCTTAGAGTGTAGGAGATGACTTAGAGTGTAGGAGGTGTTTTAAAGTGTAGGAGATGCTTTAGGGTGTAGGGAGATCCTTTTAGGGTGTGGGAGATGCTTTAGGGTGTAGGAAATGCTTTAGGGTGTGGGAGCTGCTTTAGAGTATAGGGAGATGCTTTAGGGTGTAGGGAGATGCTTTAGAGTGTAGGAGATGTTTTAAGGTGTAGGGAGATGCTTTAGGGTGTGGGAGATGCTTTAGAGTGTAGGAGATACTTTAAGGTGTAGGGAGATCCTTTTAGGGTGTAGGAGATGCTTTAGGGTGTGGGAGATGCTTTAGGGTGTAGGAGATGCTTTAGGGTGTGGGAGATGCTTTAGGGTATAGGAGATGCTTTAGGGTGTAGGAGATGCTTTAGGGTGTGGGAGATGCTTTAGGGTGTAGGAGATGCTCTAGGGTGTGGGAGATGCTCTAGGGTGTGGGAGATGCGTTAGGGTGTGGGAGATGCTTTAGGGTGTAGGAGATGCTTTAGGGTGTAGGAGATGCTCTAGGGTGTAGGAGATGCTCTAGGGTGTGGGAGATGCTTTAGGGTGTGGGAGATGCTTTAGGGTGTGGGAGATGCTTTAGGGTGTGGGAGATGCTTTAGGGTGTAGGAGATGCTTTAGGGTGTGGGAGATGCTTTAGGGTGTGGGAGATGATTTAGGGTGTAGGAGATGCTCTAGGGTGTGGGAGATGCTTTAGGGTGTGGGAGATGCTTTAGGGTGTGGGAGATGCTTTAGGGTGTGGGAGATGCTTTAGGGTGTGGGAGATGATTTAGGGTGTAGGAGATGCTTTAGGGTGTAGGAGATGCTCTAGGGTGTGGGAGATGCTTTAGGGAGTGGGAGATGCTTTAGGGTGTGGGAGATGCTTTAGGGTGTGGGAGATGCTTTAGGGTGTGGGAGATGATTTAGGGTGTAGGAGATGCTTTAGGGTGTAGGAGATGCTTTAGGGAGTGGGAGATGCTTTAGGGTGTGGGAGATGCTTTAGGGTGTGGGAGATGCTTTAGACCATAGAGCTCTTTGCATCCAGGTGGGCTGCTTGCACTCCTTGCAGCTCAAGCTCAGGGTCAGCAGGTGCTGACTTTCTCTTCTGCCTTCTGAAGCTCTTCCTGTGTCCTTCCAAGCCAAAGCACATTTTCCACATGTGTGAGTGAGTGCCAGAACCACTCCATCTCCCAGAGGACACCAAGCAGTTGAGGGCCAGCCTGAAGTCCTGGTGGCCCAGAGGTGTGAGTGGTGGTGCAGAAGGCAGAGCAGCTGGGATGGCCTGTGCTGGGTGATTGCCTGTGCAAGGAGAGAAGGAGCCCAGGTTCCTTGTGGGGACACCAGGCAGTCCCCTGGGCAGTGCTGGCACAGCTCCAGCAGTGGCTCCATCCCTGGCTGCTGCCCATTGTAAGACTTGGACAGAGTGGTGAGCTGGGCAGAGAGGAACCAAATGAGGTTCAAGAAGGATAAGTGGAGAGTCCTGCACCTGGGCAGGAAGAATAAACTGCAGCAGGACAGGTTGGGAGGTGATCAGCTGGAGAGCAGCCCTGTGGAGAAGGACCTGGGAGTGCTGGTGGACAACAAGTTCTGCATGGGACAGCAATGTGCCCTGGTGGCCAAGAAGGTCAATGGGATCCTGAGGTGCATTAAGAGTGTGTCCAGCAGAGCCTGGGAGGTTCTCCTCCCCCTCTACTCTGCTCTGCTGAGACCTCACCTGGAATACTGCATCCAGTTCTGGGATCCCCAGTTCAGGAGGGACAGGGATCTGCTGGAGAGAGTCCAAGGGAGGGCTGCAAGGATGCTGAAGGGCCTGGAGCACTGCCTGGGGAGGAGAGGCTGAGAGCCCTGGGGGTGGTTAGTCTGGAGAGGAGAAGGCTAAGAGGGATCTGATCAATGTCTGTCAATAGCTGAGGGCTGGGGGTCAGGAGGGAGGGGACAGGGACAGGCTCTGCTCAGTTGTGTCCTGGGATAGGCCAAGGAGCAATGGATGGAAACTGCAGCACAGGAGGTTCCACCTCAACAGGAGGAGGAACTTCTGCACTGTGAGGGTCCCAGAGCCCTGGAGCAGGCTGCCCAGAGAGGTTGTGGAGTCTCCTTCTCTGGAGCCTTTCCAGTCCTGTCTGGATGTGTTCCTGTGTGACCTGTGCTGGATCCTATGGTCCTGCTCTGGCAGGGGGTTGGCCTTGATGATCTCCAGAGGTCCCTTCCAACCCCTAACATCCTGTGAGCTGTGGTCCTGTGACTCCTGATCCTGCTGGTGAGCTCTGCCAGCTCAGAGGAGTGCTGGGCATGGAACAGCTGCCACCCATCTGGGCCCTGCTGGGGATGTGAGAAACCCAACTCAGAGAACAACCCAGAGAGCAGCCAGGGCTGAGGCCTCTGCTCCTCCTGACACTGATTTCAGCAGCACTCAGGTCTGCATCCCTGCTCTCTAGGGGAGCTTGGGCCCAAGTGGCTCTGGGACAAGAGCAGGTGAGCTGAGGCCATCTGATGGGGAAGCAGTGGCTGAAAGGGCTCCCAGTGACTCCAGTCCTCTCTCACCTGGAGGCACACTTGGAATATTCCATCTGTGGGCTTATTTCATGTTGCTTGGCTGCAGCCTTACAAATAACCTGCTCAGTCCTGTCATTAGTCAAACACATCCCCACACACACCTCTGGGGGGTGTTCTTGACAGTGGCCAGGTAGAAGGACAGGCTGAGGGAGCTGGGGTTGTTCAGCCAGGAGAAGAGAAGGCTCCAGTGAGACCTTGGAGCAGCCTTCCAGTACCTGAAGGGCTACAAGAAGGCTGCAGAGGGACTGTTCCCAAAGGCCTGCAGGGACAGGATGAGAGGCAATGGTTTGAAATGAGAGCAGAGCAGATTGAGATTGGATGTGAGGAACAAGTTCTACACCAGGAGGCTGCTGGAACACTGCAACAGGTTGCCCAGGGAGGTGGTTGGGGCCCCTCCCATGGAGATATTTGATGTCAGGCTGGACAGGGCTCTGGGCAACCTGATCTGGTGGAGGATGTCCCTGCTGAGTGCAGGGGGTTGGGCTGGGTGAGCTTTGGAGGTCCCTTCCACCCCAAAGCACTCCGTGGTTCTGTGAGCTGCTCTGCTGCTTATTTCCTGAGTGAGCAGCAGGATGACTCTGCTCTGGCTTTAGTTTTGAAGTGTCTTCATCAATCTCTCTCTCGATTAGCACAGCCCCAGACATTCCCCAGCTGATCCAGAGTGATGCAAGAAACCTTCAGCAGGATGCCTGGAGTTAGGAATCTTTTCATTTGTGCTTTCTCCTGGAGCATCATCTGTGAGCTGTGGTGGAAGCACCAACTAGAGGGCAGTGGAGCACTGACCCTGACCTCCTGGGGAAGGCAGCAGCAGCAGCAGCAGCAGCAGCAGCAGCAGCAGCAGCAGCAGCAGCAGCTGCATCTTTGGCAGCTCACAGCACAGGTTCTGCTTGGAGCCTTGCCCTTCACCACTGCTGCAGCCCAGACCTGCTGCAGCTGTGGGCAGGCTGCCACCATCCTGTGCCCCTCATGCATGCTGCTGGCCCTTTGCAGGCATCCCCCTGAAACCCTGGGCACAGGCTGCAGCTCTCAGCTCACACCCAGGTGTGGCATCCTGTCCTAGCTGGCACTGATGGGTTCCTGGCCAAGCTGGCACTGATGGGTTCCTGGCCAAGCTGGCACTGATGGGTGCCTGGCCAAGCTGGCACTGATGGGTTCCTGTCCTAGCTGGCACTGATGGGTGCCTGTCCAAGCTGGCACTGATGGATGCCTATCCTAGCTGGCACTCATGGGTGTCTGGCCAAGCTGGCACTGATGGGGCCTCCTGGCCTCGTGTGTGTTTTGCCAGCAGATGGCAATAGGTGTAAGGGAGCTGCAGAGCAGAACCCAGCTCTGGCTGTGCCACGGGAGGAGTTGGTGCTGGGGTAGCTCTCAGTGTGCCCAGCTCTGGGCTGTATCTCCTGTAGCCTTGCCCAGAGCAGGAGGCCAGCTCCTGCCCAGCTGGCTCTGCCCTTGTGCTTTCTGCCCAGCATTCCTGGGAGATCTTCCCTGTGTCCCTCTGCCACTGCTCCCCCTCTCTCCAGAGAGCCTTCCCCAGGTTGTTCTCCCCCTGCCGGGACCTCATCTCCCCCTGCCGGGACCTCATCTCCCCCTGCTGGGATCTCACCTCCCCCTGCTGGGATCTCACCTCCCCCTGCTGGGATCTCACCTCCCCCTGCCGGGATCTCACCTCCCCCTGCCGGGATCTCACCTCCCCCTGCTGGGATCTCACCTCCCCCTGCCCCTCAGCTCTGTGTTCCAGCAGTCCCAGGGCTGGCAGGGTGGCCTCGACTGAGCTGGGCGTGCTCTGGCATTTCAGCCCTGGCTGTGTTGCTCATCATGGGATGCTCTCCTCTAGGACCAGTCCCAGGACCACCTTCAAAACAGCACAAGCACCGTGGTCAGCTGAGCAGCAGGAATTGCTCTGCAGGGGGATGGATGTTGAGCAGGGATGGTGTTTTGTGGCAGCAGGGCAGCTGCTCACTCACAGCATCTGGATTGGCTTCTTTCTTCCCAGAAGCTCCTCCCTGTGATTTCTCAGAGGTGTGGAGCCAAAGCCTGACATCCTTGCCTGGACTGCTTAAAGCACAGACTCACAGAATGGGCTGGGCTGCAAGGGACCTCCAGAGCTCCTCCAGTCCAACCCCCTGCTCTCAGCAGGGACATCCTCCACCAGATCAGGTTGCCCAGAGCCCTGTGCAGCCTCACCTTGAATATCTCCAGGGATGGAGCCTCAACCACCTCCCTGGGCAACCTGTTGCAGTGTTCCAGCAGCCTCCTGCTGCAGAACCTGTTCCTAAATCTGTTTCCCAGCCAAGTCCCAACCTCTTTGTTTCTTCAGCTTAGCGTGGCTGAGAGGTGGAGGCCACCCAGAAGCTGAGATCCCCTCTTGGGGTAGAAGTTTCACAGCTCAAGTGAGCTGCTGCTGGAGCTGCCAGCACTGGCACTGCACAAGGGTCTGTGCCTGGATGCTCACTGCAGACTCCTGAGGAGCAGCAGTGTTGCAGCCAAACAGCTGTTTCCAGCTGCTGCAGGCAGTGGCACATCTCCTGTGAGGTCAGCTGAGGGAGCTGGGGCTTGGAGCTTGGAGCAGAGGAGCCTGAGGGCTGCCCTCATTGCTGGGGATAAAGCTGTGCAGGGCTGGAGCCAGGCTCTGCTCAGGGATGTCCAAGGACAGCACAAGGGGCACTGGGGGCAAGCTGGAGCAGAGGAGGTGCCAGGGGAACAGAAGGGAAAACTTTGTCCCTGTGAGGGTTGCAGAGCCTGGAGCAGGCTGCCCAGAGAGGTTGTGGAGTCTCCTCTGGAGACTTTCCAGCCCCACCTGGATGTGTTCCTGTGTGCCCTGCCCTGGGTGCCCTGCTCTGGCAGGGGGCTGGACTGGAGGATCTCCAGAGCTCCCTTCCAGCCCCTCCCAGTCTGTGGTTCCAGAGGTCTCTTTTCAGCCACACCAGGCTCAGAGGATCTGCAGAAGGTCAGAGCTGACTGTCCAGCTTGTGGAGGAGGCTGGTGTGGGGTCAGAAGCTGTATTCCCATGGGAGCAGGCCTGTGCTGCTGGATCCAGGGACCCCACAGCCTGCAAGCCTCCAGCTCTGCTTCCCTCCCCGCAGGCTTCCGGCTGAACGCCTCCTCCTGGCCTATGTTCCTGCTGAAGACTCTGAACGGAGCAGAGATGGCTCCCCTCAGGATCTTTCACAAGGTGAGTTCCTGGGCTCTTGCTGCCATGTCCCCTTTACTGCCCAGCACCAAAAGCACAGCTGGCACCTCCTGCCAGCCCCCCTGAGCCCAGGGCAGATGAACATTGCACAGCTTTGCCAAGTTGCTGCTCCTGCAGGACAGAGTCTGCACCTGTGCCATGGCAGGGGCAGGATGCAGCCAGAGCTCTGCTAACAGGTGAGGGTGGGGAGAGGCTGGCACAGGCTGCCCAGGGAGGCTGTGGCTGTCCCCTCCCTGCAGGTGTTCAAGGCCAGGCTGGATGAGGCCTTGAGCAAGCTGAGCTGGTGGGAGGTGTCCTGCCCCTGCAGGGATTGGAGCTGGATGAGCTCTGGAGTCCCAACCCAACCCATTCCATCAATCTGTGACTCTGTGGAGAAAGAGCTCTGAGCTTCCCATCTTCAGCACCTGGGAGATGTGCTTGGGCTTGCCTTGGGCTTCAGGTGCTCCTCAGAGTCAGGGAACATCAGCACCTCTGGAACTGAGCTCACAAGGAGTGCTGAGGCATCCCTACAGCAGGGCTTTGGAGCTGCTGTTCTCCCACCACTGGTGAAGCCAGAGAGGAACAGGAGCCAGGCTAGAGGCCTCTGCTGTGGTGTGGGATGGTTGGTGTGGGGTGAGATGGTTGGTGTGGGGTGAGATAGTTGGTGTGGTGTGGGATGGTTGGTGTGGGATGGTTGGTGTGGGATGGTTGGTGTGGGATGGTTGGTGTGGGGTGAGATGGTTGGTGTGGTGTGGGATGGTGTGGTGTGGGATGGTTGGTGTGGGGTGAGATGGTTGGTGTGGGATGGTTGGTGTGGTGTGGGATGGTTGGTGTGGGGTGAGATGGTTGGTGTGGTGTGGGATGGTTGGTGTGGGATGGTTGGTGTGGGGTGAGATGGTTGGTGTGGGGTGGTTGGTGTGGGATGGTTGGTGTGGGGTGGTGGTTGGGTGTGGTGTGGGTGGTTGGTGTGGTGTGGGATGGTTGGTGTGGGGTGGATGGTTGGTGTGGGGTGGTGGTGTGGGTGGTTGGTGTGGTGTGGGTGGTTGGTGTGGGGTGGTGGTGGTGTGGGGTGGTTGGTGTGGGTGGTTGGTGTGGTGTGGGATGGTTGGTGTGGTGGTGGTGTGGGTGGTTGGTGTGGTGTGGGTGGTTGGTGTGGGTGGTGGTGTGGGTGGTTGGTGTGGTGTGGGTGGTTGGTGTGGGGTGGTGGTGGTGTGGTGGTGGTGTGGTGGTTGGTGTGGTGGTGGTGTGGGTGGGTGGTGGTGTGGTGGTGGTGTGGTGTGGGTGGTGGTGTGGGGTGGTGGTTGGTGTGGGTGGTTGGTGTGGTGGTGGTGTGGTGTGGGTGGTTGGTGTGGGGTGGTGGTTGGTGTGGGGTGGTTGGTGTGGGTGGTGGTGTGGGGTGGTGGTGTGGTGGTTGGTGTGGGGTGGTGTGGTGTGGGTGGTGGTGTGGGTGGTGGGTGGTTGGTGTGGGGGTGGTTGGTGTGGGTGGTGGTGTGGGTGGTGGTGTGGGTGGGTGGTGGTGTGGGTGGTGGTGTGGGGTGGTGGTGGTGTGGGGTGGTGTGGTGTGGGTGGTGGTGTGGTGTGGGGTGGTTGGTGTGGGTGGTGGTGTGGTGTGGGGTGGTGTGGGTGGTTGGTGTGGGGTGGTGGTGGGGTGGTGGTGGGTGGTGTGGGTGGTTGGTGTGGGGTGGTGGTGGGGTGTGGTGGTGTGGTGTGGGTGGTGGTGTGGGGTGGTGGTGGTGTGGGTGGTGGTGTGGGGTGGTGGTGGGGTGGTGGTTGGTGTGGTGTGGGTGGTTGGTGTGGGGTGGTGGTTGGTGTGGGGGTGGGTGGTGGTGGGTGGTGGTGTGGGGAGATGGTTGGGTGTGGTGGTGTGGGTGAGATGGTGTTGGTGGTGGTGTGGGTGGATGGTTGGTGTGGTGTGGGATGGTTGGTGTGGGGTGAGATGGTTGGTGTGGTGTGGGATGGTTGGTGTGGGGTGAGATGGTTGGGGTGAGATGGTTGGTGTGGTGTGGGATGGTTGGTGTGGGGTGGTTGGTGTGGTGTGGGATGGTTGGTGTGGGGTGAGATGGTTGGGGTGAGATGGTTGGTGTGGTGTGGGGTGAGATGGTTGGTGTGGGGTGGAATAATTGGTGTGATGTGGTTGGTGTGGCCTCAGTGAAGCTCAGGTAGAAAAGGCCAGTAAGAGGAATCCCCAGGGGAGGATGAATGGTGCCTCTTTCATGTCTGGCAAAGCTGCAGCTGAGGGAAGGATGCTGGAGAGACACTGTCATGGCTCAGGTGTTCCTGCTGTGAGGTAAGAAGGTGGCAGTGTCCTCCAGAGGAGCTTTCCTTCAGGGCTGTGGAGCAGCAGAGCTGTCACACAGTGTCTGGGCTGGGCAGCAGCCAGCAGAGCAGTCAGCAGTAGCCTTTGTTGCCTCTTGACTTAAGGCACCTGTGGTTGTGAAGCAGACCTCTCACTGGGGTTCACATCCAGCCCAATAGGAACAAGTTCTGCAGCAGGAGGCTGCTGGAACACTGCAACAGGTTGCCCAGGGAGGTGGTTGAGGCTCCATCCCTGGAGATATTCAAGGTGAGGCTGGACAGGGCTCTGGGCAACCTGATCTGGTGGAGGATGTCCCTGCTGAGTGCAGGGGGTTGGACTGGAGGAGCTTTGGAGGTCCCTTGCAGCCCAGCCCATTGTGTGATTCTTCACCTGCTGGGAGGTGAGTTTGGTGCTGCAGGGGCCCAGCCCCGCTCCGGGTTTGGCCCTGGCAGAGCCTCTCTGAGCACCTGTCCTCCACTTCTCCTTGCAGGAGCCACCATCTCCATCCCAAAACTTCTTCAAGACAGGTATGAAGCTGGAGGCAGTGGACAGGAAGAACCCTCACTTCATCTGCCCGGCCACCATTGGGGAGGTGAGAGGTTCTGAGGTCCTGATAACCTTTGATGGCTGGAGAGGTGCCTTCGATTACTGGTGCCGATATGATTCCCGGGACATCTTTCCCGTAGGCTGGTGCTCGCTGACTGGAGATAATCTGCAGCCCCCTGGAACAAAAGGTAAGGCCCTGGGTGCTGCTTGGCTTCTTCCTTCTCCACTGAGTTCTCAAAGAGCAGCAGGACAGGCAGAGGCTGGCAGCAAGGCCCTCTGGGTGCCTTGTTTGGCTTCCTGCTGCTGCTCCCTGCGTGCTGGGGGTACAGCTGGTGGTAGCTCCTAGCTGTGTGGCTGCAGGGTGCTGAGCAGCAGCCAGCTGTGCAGATAGGCAGGATGAGGGCTCTCAGCGTGGTGCTGAGCAGCAGCTGTGCAGCTGGGCAGGGTGAGGGCTCTCAGTGTGGTGCTGAGCAGCAGCAATGCAGCTGTGCAGCTGGGCATGGTGAGGGCTCTCAGCTTGGTGCTGAGCAGCAGCTGTGCAGCTGGGCAGGGTGAGGGCTCTCAGCGTGGTGCTGAGCAGCAGCAAGCTGTGCAGCTGGGCAGGGTGAGGCCTCTCAGCGTGGTGCTGAGCAGCAGCCATGCAGCTGGGCAGGGTGAGGCCTTTCAGCGTGGTGCTGAGCAGCAGCCATGCAGCTGGGCAGGGTGAGGGCTCTCAGTGTGGTGCTGAGCAGCAGCTGTGCAGATAGGCAGGATGAGGGCTCTCAGCGTGGTGCTGAGCAGCAGCCATGCAGCTGGGCAGGGTGAGGCCTCTCAGCGTGGTGCTGAGCAGCAGCTGTGCAGATAGGCAGGATGAGGGCTCTCAGTGTGGTGCTGAGCAGCAGCTGTGCAGCTGGGCAGGGTGAGGCCTCTCAGTGTGGTGCTGAGCAGCAGCAATGCAGCTGTGCAGCTGGGCATGGTGAGGGCTCTCAGCTTGGTGCTGAGCAGCAGCTGTGCAGCTGGGCAGGGTGAGGGCTCTCAGCGTGGTGCTGAGCAGCAGCGAGCTGTGCAGCTGGGCAGGGTGAGGCCTCTCAGCGTGGTGCTGAGCAGCAGCCATGCAGCTGGGCAGGGTGAGGCCTCTCAGCGTGGTGCTGAGCAGCAGCTGTGCAGCTGGGCAGGGTGAGGCCTTTCAGCGTGGTGCTGAGCAGCAGCCATGCAGCTGGGCAGGGTGAGGCCTCTCAGCGTGGTGCTGAGCAGCAGCCATGCAGCTGGGCAGGATGAGGCCTCTCAGCATGGTGCTGAGCAGCAGCTGTGCAGCTGGGCAGGGTGAGGCCTCTCAGCGTGGTGCTGAGCAGCAGCCATGCAGCTGGGCAGGGTGAGGGCTCTCAGCGTGGTGCTGAGCAGCAGCTGTGCAGCTGGGCAGGGTGAGGCCTCTCAGCGTGGTGCTGAGCAGCAGCCATGCAGATGGGCTGGGTGAGGCCTCTCAGCGTGGTGCTGAGCAGCAGCCATGCAGCTGGGCTGGGTGAGGCCTCTCAGCGTGGTGCTGAGCAGCAGCCATGCAGCTGGGCAGGGTGAGGCCTCTCAGCGTGGTGCTGAGCAGCAGCTGTGCAGCTGGGCAGGGTGAGGCCTCTCAGCATGGTGCTGAGCAGCAGCCATGCAGCTGGGCAGGGTGAGGCCTCTCAGCGTGGTGCTGAGCAGCAGCCATGCAGCTGGGCATGGTGAGGCCTCTCAGCGTGGTGCTGAGCAGCAGCTGTGCAGATAGGCAGGATGAGGGCTCTCAGCGTGGTGCTGAGCAGCAGCTGTGCAGCTGGGCAGGGTGAGGCCTCTCAGCATGGTGCTGAGCAGCAGCCATGCAGCTGGGCAGGGTGAGGCCTCTCAGCGTGGTGCTGAGCAGCAGCCATGCAGCTGGGCAGGATGAGGCCTCTCAGCGTGGTGCTGAGCAGCAGCTGTGCAGCTGGGCTGGGTGAGGCCTCTCAGTGTGGTGCTGAGCAGCAGCCATGCAGCTGGGCAGGGTGAGGCCTCTCAGCGTGGTGCTGAGCAGCAGCCATGCAGCTGGGCAGGATGAGGCCTCTCAGCGTGGTGCTGAGCAGCAGCTGTGCAGCTGGGCTGGCTGAGGCCTCTCAGCGTGGTGCTGAGCAGCAGCTGTGCAGATAGGCAGGATGAGGGCTCTCAGCGTGGTGCTGAGCAGCAGCTGTGCAGCTGGGCTGGGTGAGGCCTCTCAGCATGGTGCTGAGCAGCAGCTGTGCAGATAGGCAGGATGAGACCTCTCAGCATGGTGCTGAGCAGCAGCTGTGCAGCTGGGCTGGGTGAGGCCTCTCAGCATGGTGCTGAGCAGCAGCCATGCAGCTGGGCAGGGTGAGGCCTCTCAGCGTGGTGCTGAGCAGCAGCTGTGCAGATAGGCAGGATGAGGGCTCTCAGCATGGTGCTGAGCAGCAGCTGTGCAGCTGGGCAGGGTGAGACCTCTCAGCGTGGTGCTGAGCAGCAGCCATGCAGCTGGGCAGGGTGAGGCCTCTCAGCATGGTGCTGAGCAGCAGCTGTGCAGCTGGGCAGGGTGAGACCTCTCAGCGTGGTGCTGAGCAGCAGCTGTGCAGCTGGGCAGGGTGAGGCCTCTCAGCGTGGTGCTGAGCAGCAGCCATGCAGCTGGGCAGGGTGAGGGCTCTCAGCATGGTGCTGAGCAGCAGCCATGCAGCTGGGCTGGGTGAGGCCTCTCAGTGTGGTGCTGAGCAGCAGCTATGCAGATAGGCAGGATGAGGCCTCTCAGCGTGGTGCTGAGCAGCACTGCTGAGCTCTGCTCCTCCAGGCACTGCCCTGGGGTTCTGATGTCCTTGGAGCACTCTCCCAGCGGTGCTGTGCTGGGGGCTGGGCTCCCACTGGGCAGTGCTGAGCTGTGGGGCTGCACCCACTGCACTCTGGCGGTGCCTGGCGCTGTCAGCTCCGCGGTGAGGGTGAGCAGAGCAGGTCTGCCTTGGGTGCTGCTTGCCTTGCTCCTAGGGCCCTGCTTGTTGGTCGGGAGCAGGACTTGCTGCCTCCCAAAGCTCTGAGCTTGGGCTGGTGCAGCTCTGAGGTGTCTTCAGCTGGCACTGCAGGTGTGCTGGGGTCAGGGCAGCTCTCACTGTCCCCAGGCACATCCCTCTGGCTTTGCTGCCTGGCCAGCCCAGCACCTGCCTGCCAGTGAAAGGAGAAGCAGGAGAGCAGCTTTGCAGCTGAAGAGCTGCTTAGCAAAGGTGTTTCTCTGATGAGACTGTTCCAGCTGAGACCCCAGGCTCAGCCTGTGCTGCCCATCAGGCTGCAGCTTTCCTGCTGTCCCTGAGCTGGTTCTGTCCCCTGTGCTGCTGGGGGGGTTGCCTTAGGTCATGCCTGGCCTGTGGGCTCCCCTGGGGTGGAGGTGGTTGCTGGTGTGGCTGGGAGGTGAGGAGCAGTCCTTTATCTTTGGGTTTCTGATGTGGTCTCTCCTTCTCTTCAGCTCTTGGTTTGTGTCCTGCCCACTGCCTCCCAGCAGGCTCCACAGAGCTGCTGGGGACCTCCCAGCTGGTGGCCAACCTCTGCAGTGGTGCCATGGAGTCAGAGGCTCTTGCCCTGCACAAGTGGCTGAAGATGTGCTTGTGCTGGGTGGGAGCTTTCCTGACAGTAAGCTGGAGGGGGAAGGCTTCAGGACAAGGAGGAGATCAACTTCCTAGCAGGAGAGGGAAGCTCTGTCTGACCCCTAGCACCCAGCACAGGCAGCTCTGCTGCTCTCCAGCCTCCCTGTGCCAGGGCCTGAAGCTGGGAGTGGGCAGAGCATCCAGAGGTTGTGCCCCATCCCAGGGGTGACTCCATGGTGACTTGGGGCCATGGTGAGAAGGATTTGCCTCCCCCCCTGGCAGGCAGCAGTGGGAGGCTCCCTGGCTCCCATCTGCACCAAGTGCAGCTCCTGCTCATGGGCAGAAGGAGTGAACCCCCAGGCAGGGGCAGCCCTTGTCTCAAGCTGAGGTCCTCTCCCTTTGCCATGTTTGCTGAGTGCTGGGGCAGGAGCAGGGACTGGGAGAGGTTACAGGGGCCATGGAAAAATGTCCTGGAGTTGGGATCAGCCTTGTTTCTGTGGTATTTCACTTTCCTCCTTGTGGCTCCCCAGACTTTCTGATTTCCACTCTGGCATTCAACCAAAGGAAGGGAGTGCTGGGAACTCCTCTGGGCTGTAATTAAATTCCTCCCCTGTTCCCTGACTCCTCAGCCCTGCTTTGGAGGAGGGTTGAGCACAGTCCTCTCATGACCTGAGAGTGCTGCTCCTGGTAGGCTTGGAGGATCCTTCACCACAGAGAGATCCTCAGTTCCTTCAGTAAATCTTCCCTGTGTGCCAGCCTGGAGCCTGCAGGATCATGCAGTAGAGTCAGGCAGGTTCCCTTTCCTGGTGGGAATTCCCCTTCCATCAGAGAGGCAGCAGGAGGTGGGTGCTAGCCCTGCTCACACTGGGATGTGTCACACCCTGGACTGAGCCTTGCCCTGAGCTCCTGGGCACCCAGGATGGGGTTCCTGGGGCAGCTGAGGAGTCCTGTGAAGAGTTAACTCCATCGAGATTGGTACTTCCTGGGGCTGAGAGGGGAGAGGCCTCCTGGGATGAGCTCATGATGAAGGGAAGCAGAACTTCAAAGAGGCCAAACATGTTGGTGTGATGCTGAAACTTCATTCAGCTCTGACCTGTCCCCTCTGCTCCTACCAGCAGAGGTGCAGGAGTGAGGGGTGTAGGAGTGAGGGGTGCAGGAGTGAGGGGTGCAGGAGTGAGGGGTGCAGGAGTGTGGGGTGTAGGAGTGAGGGGTGTAGGAGTAAGGGGTGCAGGAGTGTGGGGTGTAGGAGTGAGGGGTGTAGGAGTGAGGGGTGCAGGAGTGAGGGGTGCAGGAGTGAGGGGTGTAGGAGTGGGGTGCAGGAGTGTGGGGTGCAGGAGTGAGGGGTGCAGGAGTGAGAGGTGCAGGAGTGAAGGGTGCAGGAGTGAGGGGTGCAGGAGTGAGGGGTGCAGGAGTGAAGGGTGCAGGAGTGAGGGGTGCAGGAGTGAGGGGTGCAGGAGTGAGGGGTGCAGGAGTGTGAGGGGTGCAGGAGTGAGGGGTGCAGGAGTGTGGGGTGCAGGAGTGAGGGGTGTAGGAGTGAGGGGTGCAGGAGTGTGAGGGGTGCAGGAGTGAGGGGTGCAGGAGTGTGGGGTGCAGGAGTGAGGGGTGCAGGAGTGTGGGGTGCAGGAGTGAGGGGTGTAGGAGTGGGGTGCAGGAGTGTGGGGTGCAGGAGTGAAGGGTGCAGGAGTGAGGGGTGCAGGAGTGAGAGGTGCAGGAGTGTGAGGGGTGCAGGAGTGAGGGGTGCAGGAGTGTGGGGTGCAGGAGTGAGGGGTGTAGGAGTGGGGTGCAGGAGTGAGGGGTGCAGGAGTGAGGGGTGTAGGAGTGGGGTGTAGGAGTGAGGGGTGCAGGAGTGAGGGGTGTAGGAGTGAGGGGTGCAGGAGTGAGGGGTGCAGGAGTGAGGGGTGTAGGAGTGAGGGGTGCAGGAGTGAGGGGTGCAGGAGTGGGGTGCAGGAGTGAGGGGTGCAGGAGTGAGGGGTGTAGGAGTGGGGTGTAGGAGTGAGGGGTGTAGGAGTGGGGTGTAGGAGTGAGGGGTGCAGGAGTGAGGGGTGTAGGAGTGGGGTGCAGGAGTGAGGGGTGCAGGAGTGAGGGGTGTAGGAGTGGGGTGTAGGAGTGAGGGGTGCAGGAGTGAGGGGTGTAGGAGTGAGGGGTGCAGGAGTGTGGGGTGCAGGAGTGAGGGGTGTAGGAGTGAGGGGTGCAGGAGTGAGGGGTGCAGGAGTGAGGGGTGTAGGAGTGAAGGGTGCAGGAGTGTGGAGCTTCTCCCAGGCACATCCCTGCTGTGGCTCCAGGGCCTCCCACTCCCACAGGGTTTGCTTAGCTGGGCCCAGCTGGGCTGGGTGCTGCTGGAGCTGGGGCCTGGCCAGCCACACCGAGGGGCCACTGAGTGAAGGGAGGAGAGGGAGGTGAGCTGGGCAGGAGGAGCAGCTCAGTGCCAGGTTGGTGATCCCCTGGCTGTCAGGATGTGCTGGCACAGCCCCATGCAGCTGCTGGAGCTCCTCTGCTGCAGCACAGCCTGGGGCTGGGGGTGCAAATAAGCCTCCTCTGCAGGGATGTGTAGCTCTGGGGGAGGCTGTGCAGGTCCTGATTCCCCCTGCTCTGCAGCAGCCCCTGCTGGGGTGGGAGGGAGGTCCCTGCTGGGCTTGCAGAGCAGAGTGAGGCATGGCAGAGCTCATCCTGTGCATCCTCAGCTGCTCCACAGCAGTGTGGCAGCCGTGGGGAAGGGGCTCTGTGGCTGTCCCAAAGGAGAGAGGTTGCTGTGGGGGTGCAGGAGGCTTCCTGCCAGTGGGGCACTCCTGGGCTTGTCTCCTGGCCAGGAATCCCACATGCAGTGTGCATGACTTGTGTGCCTTTCCATACCTTCCACAGGGCTCTTTGGCCCTTGGAGGCATCTTCTGGGCTTTTAGGAGTACAAGGTGAGGTGAACTCCCTGAAAGGGAGTGGGGATGGCAGCTGAGGGCTCTGCTGCAGGTCAGGCTGTGCTGCTGGCAGTTTCTGCAGTACCTTGCACAGGAGGTGCTCAGGACTCGTGGGTTCACTCCAGAGCTTTAGAAGCTGCCTTGCTTTGGCTGTTTCTGGGGGAGCTGTTGGCAGCTCTGTTCTCACTGAGCCAGGCAGGAACCTGGAGATGCTGACTGAGAAATGTTTCTCTGTCCCAGCCTCCTTCAGCTTGCCTGGGGCATCAAGCCCAAACTCACTTTGGGATTTCCTGTTGGCAGAAGAGGGTGGTGGCTCCTCATCCTTAGCTACTGCAGCGCACAGCAGTGGTGCCAGGGCACCCTGGGGGCACAGTACCACCCCTGGGTTTTCCCAGCAGAAGCCCTGCAGGTGTGTTGGGTAGGGCAGGGATTATCCCATCCCTGTGAGCTGCATGGTGCTGGATCCAGGGCAGGAGGTGGTTGGTGTTCCTCAAGCTGAGAGGAACTTGTGACACACCTGACAAGTCTGTGCAGTGCAGTGGTGAGAGGTAGAAATGTGAGCTGGGAGAGGAGAGCAGAGAGTGAGGGAGTTAAATGCACAGACCAGCTGCTGGGGGTTGGCCCAGCGGGCAGCTGAGCCCCCCCCCTCCCCCCCAGGTGCTCCCCAACCTCCTCAGTGGGGTGGAGGGGGAATGGGAAGGGTAGAGGTGTGGGAGCTGGTGGGTGGAGATGCAGGCAGTGTGACAGCAAAGCCACAGCTGCACCTTCAGGGCAGAGCCAGACACCAACTCACTGCTGCCCAGCACAGCCAGGCTGCAGCAGGCCTGAGCTGACTCGGGAAGGCAAATCCAGAGCTCCAAGCAGCCTCCCCTCCCTCTTTCCTCCAGTGTCTCTTGCTGAGCTTCATGTCAGCTGCTCTGCACTGGCCCTTTGGTTAGCTGGACTCAACAGTGCCTGTGTCACCTCCCAGCAGCTTGTGTCCCCTCCCAGCAGCTTGTGTCCCCCTCAACACACTCACTGGTGAGGTGGGAGACGCAGACCCTGACCCAGCCCAGCCCAGCTCAGCAGCAGCTGAACCATGGCTGTGTCACCAGCTCTGGGTTGGGCACAGATCCCAAGCCCAGCCCCCTAGGAGCTGTTGTTAAAGTTAACTCCAGCCCAAGCCAGTGAAGTGCTTCAGGGGAACCACTGGCATTTGTTTTGCCTTCTCCCTGCTCCTTGGGCAGCCCCTGGGCAGCCCCAGCTTTCACAGCTCTTCAGGTGACTGAGGTGAGTGGAGCATGGCTTTGGAAAGCTGCTCTGGAGAGGCCTCCTCTGTTATCAGCAGTGCAGGAAATGGACCTTGAGGACTGACCTAAAGCAGGAGGATTGCTGCTTAGGTATTTGAACTCCTGTCTGGAGAGAAGGAGAGCAGGGGAGGTGCACACACAGGGGAGGTGCTGCTGCTGCCCAGGTTCAGGGCAAAATGAAGAGGGAAATAGGAGACTGGTCAAAATCCCTGAGAAGGAAGCAGCAGCTGAGAGCCTGGTTGATGATTGGAGCTTCTGGGCCAGCTGCCCTCAGCAGGGAGCTGGGATGAGGGAAGTCCTCTGCAGCCTGGGCCTGTGTCTGCCTCTGACAGCCCTGGTAGGGCTGGGAGCTGTTAGCCCCATCACAGGCTGGAGGAGAGGTCAGCTCTCAGGGAAGCAGACTTTGGAAGAGGAGCCAGGAGAAGTTCTTTTTCTTTCTGAAGTGGTTTGTGGGGTGGAGAAAGAGGAAGCAACTTGGGGACTTCTCAGGTACCTCTGGAGGTAAGGTGGCTTCCAGCTCAGCTCTGCACTCAGAGGTGATGCACTGAAGAGTGTCTGCACCAGGCAAAGAGCCCCAGGCTGGGAAAAAGGGACTGAGCCAACAGGATCAGGCCTTAGGTGCTGATTATAGGTGCAGGAGTCTGGGATTTCCTGCAAGCTCCAGGTGCCAACACCAGAAAGCAGGACCAGCTCTTGCCTGAGCACAGCTTTGCTGGGCAAGGGAGTGCCTGCCTTAAGCCACAGCACTGCCTTGTGCTGGGGCTTGTCTGCAGGAGCCTGAGCTGGGATTTACCTCCCCAGGTGAGAGGTGTTTCCAGGAGCCCTCCTTAGAGCTTAGTGCTGCTGGCTTTGTGCATGATCCCAGCAGTACTGCTGCTGCAGGATGCTGTGGCAGGAGCAGGCTGGCCTCCTGCAAAGCTGCTGATTGGGAAATCCAGACCTGATCCATGCCTGCACCAGCACCTTCCACACACACCTCTTCCACCCTGGTCTGCTCCACCATGCTCTGTGCACCACTGCTGCAGGGCAGGGAGATGTTGTCACTTGGAAACAAGGATGCAGGGACACTGCAGCCTGCAGTGACCTGCACAGGGTCACAGTACAGCCCTCAGCTCCTTGTGCCCACCCTCCTCTCGGCTGTGCCTCCTATGCTCCTCACATCTGTAACCTAGGAGGTCCCTGTGCCATGCCTCCCTTTGGGCTGTGCCTCTGGCTGGTGCTGAGTTCCTCTGGTGCCCCTGGTGGGCTGGTGCCCCCTTTGCCCCCCTTCTGGATGCTGCAGAGGGGTGATGTGCTGGTGTGGGAGAGGGCAGCAGTGGAAGCATTAAGGCTGGGCAGACACAACTGGGGGCAGGTCTGGCGCTGGAACTGGGGGAGTGGAGTCACTGCCTTGGCACCAACCTAGCTGGCAGAGGCCCCTGGCCCAGCAGGGTCAGGAGAGCTACTGTGGAGCACGTCCTGTCCACTGCTGTGCCAGGGCTGGTGGGCAGCTGCCTCGTGCTCAGCAGGGTTAAGCAGCAGGCATTTGCCTTGCCCACCTTTGCCTGGCTCTGCTGCGAACTGGCAGCACCCTGGTGCAGAGCCAGAGGAAGCTGATGGTGTTCCATGGTCACCATGGCTGTGGTGAGGTGCAGCTCACATCCACTCCTGCACTCCCATCTGCTGCATGCCTTACCCAGCCCTTGCAGGCCTGGCCTGACTGTCCTGGCATGGTGGCTATGCCAGGAGGGGGTGGTGAAGCTGCCTTGTGGTTGAGTGGTTCGGATGATGGTCAGGTGCTCGGTGTCCTGCCCGTGGCACCTGCAGGCTGTGTTTTCTGACTCTCTTTTGGATGTTCCTTGGTTACTCTTCCTCCTGTGGGGTGAGAAGTTGGCAGTGGGTGGGGAGGCCTCAGCAGGTGAGCTGCTGTGCTGCACTGCTTGGAGGAGATGGACAAATGTGACTTACAGGACTGGGCTGGGAGCTGGAGCTGCTGTGCCAGGCTGGCTGTTTGTGTTGGGCTGGCTGGATTTGGGGCCATGTAGACAGAGCTTGGGCACCAAGGGTGGGGAAGGAGATGCGGAGGAGTTCAGCATTGCCTGGAAGACCACTGCCTGGGAGACCCAAGCTCCAGGCTTGGGGCAGAGTGGCTGCAAAGCTGCCTGGCAGAAAAGGACCTGGGAGTGCTGGCTGACAGCAGCTGAAGATGAGGCAGCAGTGCCCAGGTGGGCAAGAAGGCACCAGCAGCCTGGTCTGGATCAGCAGTGGTGTGGGCAGCAGGAGCAGGGCAGGGATTGTGCCCCTTGGAGGCCACACCTTGAATCCTGGGTTCAGTTCTGGGCTCCTCACTCCAAGAAGGACATTGAGGGCTGGAGCAGGTCCAGAGAAGGCCAACAAAGCTGGGGAAGGGTCTGGAGAACAGGGCTGGGGAGGAGCAGCTGAGGGAGCTGGGGGTGTTCAGCTTGGAGAAGAGGAGGCTGAGGGAGACCTCATTGCTCTCTACAGCTCCTGAGAGGAGGCTGCAGTCAGGTGGGGGTTGGGCTCTGCTCCCCAGTGTCAGGTGATGGAAGGAGAAATGGCCTGAAAGTGTGGCAGGGGAGGGTTAGGTTGAAGATGAGGAAAAATGTCTTTGCTGCAGGAGTGGTCTGTATTAGTTTGAGTTAAATTAACGAGGCAGGAATTATAAAATCTAGTTACTTTTATTTCCCCAAAACCCCACCCCAAAACTCTGTACAAAACTGATAGAATTATTGACAGGTTCTGTTGGGTCCTGAATTCTTCCAGGATGCTTGTGGCAATTTTGACACAATTTAGAGAGTTCAGAGACTGGAAGAAGCTATGACACAAAAGCTTCACCCCCTGAGAAACCAAAGGCCAACCAATAACCCTTAGGAAGATATGATCAGGCCAGGATTTACTCAGGAGGATCAGAGTGGGAATTTGGAGAGGGTCCCTGGTTTGCTCTCTCTGCTGACAGGCTCCAGAAACTGTTGGTTTGTAATCCAGTTGGAGGCTCAGGCTTTGTCCCAGGGCCCTGGAGCAGGCACTGGAAGCAAGGCAGGACACTGGAGACGACAAGGCTTGGAGTGAGGAGAGGCTGCAGCAGATGTGAGCAAGGCTTGAGCAAGGCAGATCTGAGTGAGGGGATCTGAGCAAAGGGATCTGAGCAAGCCCCCAGGCTCCCCAGCCACTTGCATACATACAAATGCCAGAGGTCACTTGGGCCAATGGGCACTAAAGCTAACATGGAGCCACCCAGTGGGAAGCCTTCTGCCAGGCTGTGACCATCAAAGGCAGAGGCCAGGACCTTGTCTCTGGGGAAGCTTTTGTGCTCTGACCCCAGCTGGCATCTTGGTTACCAGACGGGCAAGGGCCTGGCCCCTTTGTTCCTTTTCCCACCTTGTCCTGTTCTTGTGGCAGGAAGGAGGGGAGAGACAGGACCTGTCCTGACATCTTGAGGCCTGTCTGGGTTTGTACTGGGCCATGGGTCATGGCCTTACCACCACATGGTCAGGGACTGGCACAGGCTGCCCAGGGAGGTGGTGGAGTCCCTGTGCCTGGAGGTGTTCCAGAGACCTGTGGCCATGGCACTTGGGGCCAGGGTTTGGTGGCCATGGAGGGGTTGGGTTGATGTTGCACTGAGACCTTTTCCAACCCAAACCATTCTGTGATTCTGTGTTTCCATAAGATCTCAAGAAGAGGCTCTTGTGCCTTTCTCAGCACAGAGCCAAGGCTCTTGTCTCAGCTCTGGTCTGTGCCCTGGCAGACAGGTTGGTGTGGGAGGTCTGGGGGCTTGGCCAAGCTCTGCAGGAGGGGGAGCTGCTCCCCCAGCCTCTCTGGGCTCAGCAAACAGCAGGGCTGTGGCTCAGTGCCTCTGGGCTGGTGTTGCTGTGTGATGTCTTGGGGCTGGCAAGAGGCTAAGCAGAGGAGCTGACCTGGACAGAGTTTCCGTCATTCCCCCAGCCTGTACCTGATGTCAGTGTCTGAGCCTTCCTCCCCACTTGACTCTTCCTCCTGTGTTTTATTCTGTCCTGTTTCCTGACCCTGAGATGCTGGGCTGCACTCAGGCTACTTGGCCCAAACAGGGTTGCAGGATCTCAGGGCATTGCTGAGTCTGGCCAGGATGTTTCCAGAGGAGCCTCACTGCTGGGACCTCCCTCCCTTTGGGTGAGGAGTGCTGGGATCACTGACCCCTGCTGCAAGACCTCTGACCAGCAACAACAGCTCTGCTGACAGGACCTGGAGCAGGGCTGAAGGTCCAAGCTCTCTCAGGGTGGAAGTGGACAAGCTCCAGGCAGAGCAGAAGGCCTGGGTTTGTATTTGCTTCTTACCCTTCAGGCCGAGGGGCACTGGGCACAAACATCAGAAGTTCATCTGAAGAGGAGGAGCAACTTTGTAATTGAAGGGTGGCAGAGCCCTGGAGCAGGCTGCCCAGAGAGGTGGTGGAGTCTCCACCTCTGAAGACATTCAAACCCTTCCTGGTTGTGTTGCTGTGTGAGCCTCTCCAGGTGACCCTGCCTTGGCAGGGCTTGGATTGGATCATCTCCAGAGTCCCTTCCAACCCTTTGTGATTTCTGGAAGTCTAAAAGTGTCTGGCTGGGGATGTCCTGAGCTGCTGGGCACCAGCAGGGCTGGTGGCTCTGCCTAGCCATCCTCTGTTTGGAAGCAGCTCAAGTCTGCTCAGTGTAGCACTTGGTGCATCTTCACTGGAGCCACCAGGAGAGCAGTTTCCTGCCTAGATGAAGTGTTTGAAACAGTACTGAGAGGCTTCACATGGAGGATTTAGGGCTCCAGGCCTAGTTTCTGCCTGTCAGCAGCAGACAAGTGCCAGGTGTTGGTGACAGGAGCATGGTCCCTTGTAGGGAAGCTGCTTCTGATGCAGGCAAGTGCTGGAGGAACCAGAGTGATGGAGCAGAGCCTTCTCAGATAGGTCTGCAAGGGCTGTTCAGGGTTAAGGAGGTGGTTGTGATCAGAGCAGCTCATGGCAGAGCTGGGCCCCTTGGGGAGGGATTTGTCACAGTGCCTGTGGGAGCAGCAGCCTTGCATCAGCTCCTCATGGCCTGCTGGCTGCTTGCTTCATTCTTTCATTTCCTCCCTGGTTTTTGGAGGGGGGAGGTGAAGGGAGCTGAGCCCAGCTCTGGCCCTGGCGGTGCTGAGCAGGTGTCTTCCCATGGCACACATTTTGGTTCCATCAGGGAAGCTGGTCCTGAACATGCAGCCCCTCTTGTTAGAGGGATTGGCCCCTGGGGGCTTGGTGTGGTTCTTCTCTTGGCCTTTGGGATTTTTATAACTTCTGAACAGCTTTAAAGGAGAACAAAAGGTGGAATAAACCTGACCCAGCCTGCAGGCTCCTTGTTCTCTGGGCACTGCTGTGTTGAAGGTGTTCTCTAATGTTCACAACCAAGAAGCTGAAGCTAAAATAAGAGCTCCAGAGAAGATGAGAACCAGCAGAAAGCCCAGGAGCTGTCCTGAGTAGCCTGACTACAGCAGGAGCACAGAACCATTCCCAGCACAGGGCTTTGGAACCCCACTGGGGATGAACTGCCAGGATGTGCTCAGGCAGTGGATTGACTCTGGTGGCCTCTCTTGCCATAGAGGTTCTTCAGCCTCTGATCATCTTCATGGGCTCCTTTGGACCCTCTCCAGCAGCTCCAGGTCCTTGTGCTGTGTCCCAGAGCTGGAGGCAGTGCTGCAGGTGGGGTCTGAGCAGAGCAGAGCAGAGCAGAGCAGAGGGCAGAATCCCCTCCCTGTGCTGCTGCTCTCCCTGCTCTGGATGCAGCTCAGCACACAGCTGCCTGCTGGCTGCCCCGGACCATTGCTGGCTCCTGGGGAGTTTGTCACCACTGACACCCCCAAGGCCTCCTCCTCAAGGCTGCTCTTGAGCCTGGATTTGTGCTTGGGATTGCCCCAACCCAGGTGCAGGACTTTGCACTTGGCCTTGTTGACCCTCATGAGGTTGGCTTGGGCCCAGCTCTGCAGCCTATGCAGGCTCCCTGCCTGTCCCTGGTGGTGTGGTGCTGCCCTGTGGGTACAAAGCAGTTAACTTCTTTCCTCTGCGGGGAGAAATAAGACCTGGGTTTGGGGAGTGAATAAATCTGTGTGCTCAGCACTGAACTGGAAATGACTTTTGCTGAGGACAACATTTTGGCCATCCCTGCTCTTCACAGGCTGTCAGTGGCTCTGGCTCTGAGCCTGTCACCCAGCTCTGCACACTGGGGGCTGTGCTGGCCCCAGGGCACTCTGCTGAAGGAGTTCATTGTGCCCCATATCCCTCAGCTTGCTCTGCTGGGTCTCACTGCAGGAGAGCTGTGAGGAGAGCAGTGGGCTCTGAAAACAGGAGGGGCTGCTCTGCATTGTGTGCAGTGCTGTGTCCAGTTCTGGGCTCCCCCAGTTCAGGAGAGACAGAGATCTGCTGGGGACAGTCCAGTGGAGGCTATGAGGATGATGAAGGGACTTGAACATCTCTGCTGTGAAGAAAGGCTGAGAGCCCTGGGGCTGAGGGGATCTGATCAATGTCTATCAGTAGCTGAGGGGTGGGGGTCAGGGTGCAGGGGCCAGGCTCTTTCTGGTGGTGCCCTGTGACAGGATAAGGCACAACAGGTACAAACTGAAACCCAGAAAGTTCCACCTCAACCTGAGGAGAAACTTCTTTGGTGTGAGGGTGCTGGAGGCCTGGAGCAGGCTGCCCAGAGAGGTTGTGGAGTTTTCTTCTCTGGAGAACTTCAAAACCCACCTGGATGTGCCCTGCCCTGGGTGCCCCTGCTCTGGCAGGACTAGGTTGGACTCAGTGATCTCTGGAGGTCCCTTCCAACCCCTAACATTCTGTGATTCTGTGATCTGGGAGACTCTGTGGAAGGCAGCCAGGCTGTGTCACATCTGTGGGGGTCCCCTCCAGCCCTCCTCCCCATTCTGGGATCCTGTGAGCTGAGCAGAGGATCCAGAACAGTGTGGAGGAACTCCTGGAAATGCTCCATCAGCAGAGTTCTCTTGGTAGGCTCAGAGAAGGGCAGACTCGAGGTGGCTTTCATCTCACAGCAGGGCAAGGCAGAGCTTAGCCCAGGCTGGACCTGTGGGAGTGAGAATGCAGAGGCTGCTGCAGGCCTGGGGCTTGCTGCTGGGTTTGTCAGCTGGGTAAGGAGGGTTCCTGCTCAGCTCAGTTCTGCAGTGGTGTCCAGCAGCCTCATCTGGCGTCTTTCCAAAGTGGAATCTTTTTGCCCTGGCTCTTTGTGGCCACTGCTGTCCTTGTGCAGTGAACCTCAGAGCCCAGGCTCTCGTGCTGAAGGGGCAGCAGGCAGCTCAGAGCCCATCTCAGGGGTGGTTTTCTCCACTCCTGGCTTTGTCTGTTGGTGTCACAGTCACCTGCTGCTTTCTTGCCCTCAAACTCAGCCTCTTTGCTTCAGTCTGGAGCTGCTCACAGGCTGCCTCTGTCCTGCCCACCCTGGGACATGTGAGTCCTCAGACAACTTTCTCAGCACATTTCTCCTCTCACCAGGGGAGTGCACTGAGCAGTGCAGACCCTGCTGCAGATCCCTGTGTCCTCCACAGGACCAGCTCCTCCTGCCTCTTCTGACCCTGGATCTATCCCCACAGAGGCCACAGACCTTTAGCCTTTGGTCAGCATCTCTCTTCCGAGGGAAGGCTGAGTGCTGCAGGCTGGGGACAGAGTGGCTGAGAGCAGCCAGGCACAGGTGGCCAAGAAGGCCAATGGCATCCTGGCCTGCATCAGCAATAGTGTGGCCAGCAGGAGCAGGGAAGTCATCCTGCCCTGTGCTCAGCTCTGGTGAGACCACACCTTGAGTGCTGTGTCCAGTTCTGAGCTCCTCAATTTAAGAAGGACATTGAGAGACTGGAAGGTGTCCAGAGAAGGGCAATGAGGCTGGGGAGGGGTCTGGAGCACAGCCCTGTGAGGAGAGGCTGAGGGAGCTGGGGGTGTTCAGCCTGCAGAAGAGGAGGCTCAGGGCAGACCTCATTGCTGTCTACAACTACCTGAAGGGAGGCTGTAGCCAGGTGGGGGTTGGGCTCTGCTCCCAAGCAAGCAGCACCAGAACAAGAGGACACAGTCTCAAGCTGTGCCAGGGGAGGTTTAGGCTGGAGGTGAGGAGAAAGTTCTTCAGGGAGAGAGTTGTTAACCGTTGGAATGTGCTGCCCAGGGAGGTGGTGGAGTCACCATCCCTGGAGGTGTTCAAGAGGGGATTGGACGTGGCACTTGGTGCCATGGTTTAGTGGTCATGAGGTGTAGGGTGACAGGTTGGACTTGGAGATCCTTGAGGTCTTTTCCAACCTTATTGATCCTGTGATTCTGAGAGCCCTGGGGCTGTTTAGTCTGGAGAGGGCTGGGAGGGATCTGCTCAGTGCCTACAAACACCTGAAGGGTGGCTGCCAGGAGGATGGAGCCAGGCTCTCTGCAGTGATACTCAGGCACAGGACAAGGGGCATTGGATGTAAACTCAACCACAGGCAGTTCCACCTCAGCAGGAGGAGAAACTTCTGTGGTGTGAGGGTGACAGAGCCCTGGAGCAGGCTGCCCAGGGAGGTGGTGGAGTCTCCTTCTCTGGAGGTGTTCCAGACACCTGTGGCCATGGCACTTGGAGACAGGGTTTGAAGGCCATGGTGGTGTTGGACTGTGTGACCTACCCTGGGTGACCCTGCTCTGGCAGGGGGGTTGGACTGGATGATCTCCAGAGGTCCTTTCCACCCCCCAGCATTCTGTGGTTCTGTGGTCTTGGATGCTGTGGAAGGCAGCCAGACTGTGTCACATCCATCCACTGCTCACTGACCAGCCCAGGCCCTTCTGGGGTCACAGATCTGAGTTTCTGTTACAGAAGCTGCATTGACACTGCCTGAGGAGGTCCAGCTCCTCCTGAGGGACCTGCTCCTGACACACCAGAGGTCGTGCTGCCATTCAGTGGGACTTGGACAAGCTGAGAGTTGGGCAGGAAGAAATTTAATGAAGTTCACCAAGGGCAAGGGGAGAGTCTTGCACCTGGGAAAGAGCAACCCCATGGAGCAGGACAGGTTGGGGACTGAGCTGCTGGGGAGCAGTGAAGGAGAAGAGGCCCTGGGGGTCCTGGTGGATGGGAGGTTGACCATGAGCCAGCAAAGTGCTCTGGTGGCCAAGGAGGCCAAGGGCAGCCTGGGGTGGATTAGAAGGGCTGTGGTCAGGAGGTTGAGAGAGGTTCTCCTCCCCCTCTGCTCTGCCCTGCTGAGGCCACATCTGGAATATTGTGTCCAGTTCTGGGCCCCTCAGGTCAAGAAGGACCTCAGGGAACTGCTTGAGAGAGTCCAGCACAGAGCCACAAAGATGCTGAGGGCAGTGGAACATCTTCCTCATGAGGAGAGCCTGAGGGAGCTGAGGGCTCTGTAGCTTGGAGAGGAGGAGCCTGAGAGGTGACCTCATTGCTGGTGACAAAGATGTGCAGGGGGAGTGCCCAGAGGCTGGAGCCAGGCTCTGCTGGGTGATGCCCAATGCCAGCACAAGGGGCACTGGTGGAAGCTGAGGCATAGGAAGTCCCATGGAAACAGGGGGAAGAATTATTTCCCTGTGAGGGTGACAGAGCCCAGGGGAGATGTGTAGTCTCCTTCTCTAGAGGTATTCAAGCCCCACCTGGATGTGTTCCTGTGTGCCCTGCTCTGGGTGCCCCTGCTCTGGCAGGGACTTGGACTGGGTGATCTCTGGAGGTCCCTTCCAGCCTCTAACATTCTGTGACTCTGTGATTCCTGGGTGCAGCCTCAGTTGTGTTCCAGAAAAGGTTTCAAGCAGATGTGGTTTCTGCCTGAGTCCAGCTGGCAGCCTGGCTTGAGCAAAGGCCTGGCTGAGTGGCGGGGTGGGGGAGTGTGGAAAAGCAACCTTGGTGATGGGGTTGGGAGTGCCTGATCCATGCAAGCAGGCCCTGAAGATGCAGAATAGGGCTTCTGGTCTGCAGCTCCTGTAGCACCAGCTGCTGTCCTCAGCTGCTGGCTCTCAGGGCTCCCTGTGTGCTCCCAGTCACGGCTGGGAGGTTCAGCAGTTCTGTTACTGGGCTGCACTGGACGCAGGTCACTGCCCTGCAGCTGTGGGAGTGCTGCAGGCATCCCTGAGCTGTGCTGCAGGGTGCAGTGAACTTCTGGGAGGGTTTTTTCCAGCCCTGGCTGTGCTCAGTGCAGTGAACATCTGGGAGGGTTTGTTCCAGCCCTGGCTGTGCTCAGTGCAGTGAACATCTGGGAGGGTTTTTTCCAGCCCTGGCTGTGCTCAGTGCAGTGAACATCTGGGAGGGTTTGTTCCAGCCCTGGCTGTGCTCAGTGCAGTGACCAGCATGGTTCAGGGCACACAGCAGAGCTGTGCAGGTAAGGTTTGTGCAGAAGGCAAGCAGCTGGTGCTGGTGTCCCTGGGGCTCTCTCCAGACCCTTTTGTTGTGTTCAGTTGTTGACTGTTTGGTTTTGTTGTAAATCAAACACCCATAAAGATGCCACAGCTTGTGCCAGGAGGGTGTGCAGAGGCATCTGCAATGCACAGAGCTCAGCCCAGCACATCCAGACAATGGCACTGAGCATCACACAACTGACAGGGCTGGAAGGGACCTCCAGGCTCAGCCAGTCCCAACAGTCCCAACCCCCCTCCCATGGGCAGGGACACCTCACACTACAGCAGGTTGCTCACAGCCACATCCAGCCTGGCCTTAAACACCTCCAGGGATGAGGCTTCCACCACCTCCCTGGGCAACCTGTGCCAGTCTCTCACCACCCTCATGGGGAACAACTTCTTCCTAACATCCAATCTGAATCTCCCCATTTCTAGTTTAGTTCCATCCCCCCCTGTCCTATCACTCCCTGACACCCTCAAAAGTCCCTCCCCAGCTTTCTTGTAGCCCTCTTCAGATACTGGAAGGTCACAATTAGGTCTCCTCAGAGCCTTCTCTTCTCCTGACTGCACAACCCCAACTCTCTCAGGCTGTCCTCATAGCAGAGAACATTGCTGCTCCAGCCCAGGCACACTGCTGAGCCTTTAGGCCATGGGCAGTCCTGGTGGATGTCCAGAGCCTCCTCAGCTTCACAGATGTGTGAGGCATTGCTTCCTACTTCTAACTGTCTGCTCTTCTTCTTGTGCCTTGTGCTCTTCTTCTGCTGGTCTGAGCACAGGGTGAGCAGGGTGGGGACAGCTTTGGGCACTCTGCTTTTGCTGCTGTGTAGCCACTGGGCAGTGAGGTCTGGGAGGGCTCGGTGAGCAGTGCTCCTCATGGCTTCCAGCCAAAGCAGCAGCATGCTTCTGTGCTCAAAAGCTGGAGCTACCAAACCTTGTGTGGAAAGGGAAGGATGTTTGGGAGGTGAGATAACTGAGAACATCCAGGAGATGCTGATCCACACAGTGCTTGCTGGCTGGATCTTCTCACTGCCAGCCTCAGGTCCTGGAAATGCTTTAGGCTGGAGAGCAGGAATCCTTGCAGGAATTCAAGCCAAATGATTCCATTCTGACTTCTAAACTCCAGGCTCTGGAGGATTGTTGCCAGTCCCTGTCCTTGCCAGGAGCACCCCCTGCCACTCGTGCTCTGACCTTGGCTGTCTGCCTGGCCTGCTGAAAGCTCAGCACACACCCAGGCCTGAGCCTTCCCACAGCCCCTGGATGTGTCCCATTGTGCTGATGATAGCCAGTGCTGGTGGGCTCTGCTTTGGGAAGAAGCTTTGAAGCTTTCCCATCTTGCTCTCCAACAGCCCTGAGCTCTGGTTCCTGCCCAGCTCCAGCCTTCAGGATGCTGAGGTTGGCACTGCTGCATCCAGGGCAGGATTCAGCCAGATCTCAGCAAGGCTTCTGTTCCTGGCAGACCTGCTCATCATAAACATGGCTCTGAGCCACCTCTCTGAGCCTTGCTGCTGAAGGTGGGGCAGGGGGCAGCTGGAGCACCTAGGAGCCATGGCATGGGTAGCCTGCAGGGCCTTCCTCGTTGGTGCTTTCAGAGGGCTGTGAGTGGTGTGCTCAGTCCCTGTCCTTTGGTCAGAGCTGGCATCTCTGGAGGGAAGGGCTGGGAGTTAGAGCAGTGAGAAGGAGATCCTGGGCTTTGGGGGCCAGCAGCTGTTGGGCAGTGCAGAGCTGGTGGAAACCTCTCTCCATCTTCTCCTCTCTTGCTTTACATCTTCCTGCGTATTTTGGCGTTGTTTTTCTTATGCCTAGGACATAGTTTTGTCACCTTCAGGCTGTGACAAGCCTGAGATAAGTTGGTGAGTGACAAATGGTGCTTCCCAGTGTTGGCTAAGCCTCAGAGTGTGGACAGCAACTGTAGAGAGCCTCCTGTAAATCAAGCTAGAGTCACAGTGTGGTGGGCAGCTGACAGGGGACATTGTGGCCCTAGAAGATCATAGAGTCACAGAATTGTCAGGGTTCGAAGGGACCTCAAGGCTCATCCAGTCCCAACCCCCCCTGCCATGGGCAGGGACACCTCACACTACAGCAGGTTGCTCACAGCCACATCCAGCCTGGCTGCAAAAACCTCCAGGGGTGAGGCTTCCACCACCTCCCTGGGCAACCTGTGGCAGTCTCTCACCACCCTCATGGGGAAGAATTTCTTCCTAACATCCAGTCTGAATCTCCCCATTTCTAGTTTTGTTCCATCCCCCCCAGTCCTGTCACTCCCTGACACCCTCAAAAGTCCCTCCCCAGCTTTCTTGGAGCCCCCTTCAGATCCTGGAATGCCACAAGAAGGTCTCCTCAGAGCCTTCTCCTCTCCAGACTGCACAACCCCAACTCTCTCAGGCTGTCTCCAGAGCAGAGCAGCTCCAGGCCTCTGCTCATCCTCCTGGCCCTTCTCTGGACACCTTCCAGCCCCTCCAGATCCTTCCTGGAACAGAGGCTCCAGAACAGGACACAGAGCTCCAGGAGTGGTCTCAGCAGAGTGGAGCAGAGGGGGAGAATCCCCTCCCTGGCCCTGCTGGCCACACTTCTCCTGCTGCAGCCCAGGCTCTGCTTGGCTCTCTGGGCTGCAAGTGCTCCCTGCTGGCTCCTGCTGAGCTTCTCCTCCCCCAGCACCCCCAAGGCCTTTCCTTCAGGGCTGCTCTCCAGCCATTCCCTGCCCAGCCTGAAGCCTGTGTTCTCTAACAAGTCTCTGTGCCTGCAGGAAGCTCAGACCTTGTGTTCAGACCTGTCCTTCAGAGACCCTCGAGCCAGGCAGTGGTGCCCAGCTTTGCGTTGGCTCTAAGCTCAGCAGTGGTCAAGGCTGTATTTCAGGGTGGTGTTCTCACTGCAGCCAAGCTGATCCCAGGCCAGAGAGCCCTCCAAGGGGCCAGCCCATTCCCCCATGGCTGCTGAGTGCTGTCTGACCCAGGGCAAGGCAGCTCAGCCAGCAGGAGAATTTTGTTGCTCAGTTTTCCATTAACAAGCTGCAATGATAGACCATGAGTTCAGATCACAGAGTTATTCAGGCTGGGAGGGTTCTTTGGAGGTTACATGACCTAAAGCAAGGCCAACCTTGGAGATGATGCTTTGGATTGCTCAGAGCTCCTGTGAGCACCAAAGCTGTGGGGCAGAGACTTTTCACAGTGACAAGCAGCTTCAACTTTTAGAGTCCCATTTGGTTATCTGCAAGTTGGGCTCTTCCCAGTGGCTCACCATGGGGTGAGGACAGGGGTACAGGGAAGAACAAGGTGGGGACATCCCTGGCAGAGGCTCACTGCAGGGCAGGCACCATCCCCAGCTGAACAAGGTGAACCTTTGGGCAGTTAAAGGATGCATGGGCAAAGGTTTGTAGCTGTGAGATGTGTGCTGGGCACAGCTGCTGCTGAAGCTCAGCTGGGGGTGGCTGGGTGCAAGCAGGGCTGAGAGCTCTGTGCTGCTCCTTGCTGCAGCAGCCCTGTGCTCCTTGACCATCTCCTTGGAACCCAGGGCTGCAATCCTGAAGGAGAGTTAACAGGCACCTGGCACAACCTTTAGGCTTGTGTAGGAAGCATCCTGTCACCAGAGGTGGTCAACAGCCACCTGAAGATGAGGCAGCAGTGCCCAGGTGGGCAAGAAGGCCACCAGCAGCCTGGCCTGGATCAGCAGTGGTGTGGGCAGCAGGAGCAGGGCAGGGATGATGCCACTGTGCGTGAGTGCCACACTGTGTGTGTGGGTGAGGTCACACCTTGAATCCTGGGGTCAGTTCTGGGCTCCTCACTCCAAGACGGACATTGAGCAGATCCAGAGAAGGGCGAAAAAGCTGGGGAAGGGTCTGGAGAACAGGGCTGGGGAGGAGCAGCTGAGGGACATGGGGGAGTGTGGTCCAGCAAAGAGGAGGCTGCGAGGAGACCTCCCTGAAAGCTCCCTGAAAGGAGGCTGCAGTCTCAGGTGATAGAAGGAAAGGAAATGGCCTGAAATTGTGGCAGAGGAGGGTTAAGTTGGAGAATTCCTGGGACAGGCTCCCCCAGGGCAGTGGTAGAGTCCCCATCCCTGGAGGAACTGAAAAGCTGTGCAGATGTGTTGCCGAGGGACTTGGATTAGTGGTGACCTGGCAGTGCTGGGTCAGTGGTTGGACTCCATGATCCTAAAGGTCTCCTCCAGCCTAAGCTGGATGCCATTCACTCAGTCTGTGCTTTGCCAGCAGTGAAGGAGTTAACAGAGCTGCCAGCTCCCTGGCCTGTCCCTGGAGGGTCTCCTGACTTGGGGCTCTCTGCTCTCACCTCACAGCCACAGATCTTCTCCAGACCTTAGGAAGCTGCTCCTGGCTCAGTTTGCTGCTCTGAGCTGTGGGCAGGAAATGGTGTCTGTGTGCCCAGGGAATGGGTCCCTGCTCATAAACCCTTAGGAAAACCTGGAATCTCCCTTTATGCAGCCCCAGGGATGCCACCCTTGGGTGCCTGCCAGCCTGGCAGCAGTGTGCTGCTGCACTCTGCTCCCTTGGCCAGCACTTTCCCCTGCAGCAGAAAGCCTCTCACTTCAAGAGGGAGTCCTTTGCCATCAGCCCACCCATGCTGAGCTCAGAGTGAGGTTGCCAATCCTGAGGATCAGCACAGCACAAAAGTCACCACTGTGCATTTCTCACAGCCCACAAGGGTTTGGTTTGTTCCAGCAGAGCTGTCAGTCTCCAGGTTTGCTTTCTGCTGAGCCTGGGCAGCTCAGATCTGGCCTTCAGCAGGACAAATTGAGGGCACCTGTGGGCAAAGAAAGCAGGAACCTGGCTTTGTGATGGGAAGCATGAGGAGATAAGAGGGACTGGGCTGTGCTGGCATCACTGACAGGTGAGAGGAGCAGCTCAGCCCATCCCTCTCAGCTGGGCTGTTGCTTAGGGCCAGCAGCAGTAGTTCCTGCAGGCAGGGAGGATGGAGCCTTCCCTTGCAGTTCACTGGTGAGGCAGGGACAGAGCAGCTTGGACTTTGCCTGGAGAGAGGGAATTTCCAGGGCAGCTCTGGCACTGTGACTGCCAGGCAGGTGAAGACTGGTTCCTGTTGCAGGAATGCTGTCAGAGCATCTGGCAGAGCTGTAGGTGCCAGTTCTTTTGAGGAAGGAAGGTGGCTGGAAGCAGGAGCCTTGTGGAGTGCAGCCCCTCCAGGCTAAGCCAGTGTCCCACGGCTCCAGTGCTGTGCCCAGGGGCAGTGTGTTTGGTTTTTCCTGCTGGCATGGAATCTGTGAAGGCTCCAGGGTTTCCCATGTGGCACTATCTAAAGGTGGAGGCTGCTGTTGCTCTGATTCTCACCTGATTGAATTACCTTTGCTTCTCTTCTTCTCATTTCAGTTGTGATTCCAAAGAGCCCTCTGCCTGCCTCTGAAGTGGGCTCGGAGAAGCCAGGGATGCAGAGCAGCACAAAGGCTGCTCTGGGGCACCAGCAAGGGCAGAGGCGCCGCAAAGCAGGCAAGAAGCGTGGGCGAGCGACCAAAGCGCTCATCCACCACCCCATGCCTGCACCCTCCAAGTCAGTGGAGCCTTTGAAATTCCCCAGAAAGAGAGGCCCCAAGCCTGGCAGTAAGGTAAAAGCTGATGGTGGTGCAGGTGGGGGTACAGCAGGGGCTGCCAGGGGTTGCTGCATGCTGGTGTCTGCCGTGGGGCAGCCTCTGGCACTAAGGCTGCAGCAAGTAGGAGCCCCAAATGGTGCAGGGGGGGAGTGGTTCCTCAGAGGCCAGCCCCAGAGTTGCAGAGAATGTCTGTGTCCTAGAGACCATTTCCATCCAGAAGCTGTGTCCTGGGAGCTGCAGAGATGGGTGAGCTGTGCTGTAGCATGCCAGATGCTGTGACCATGAGAGGATGGTGGTCCTGCAGGGGAGCAAACTGCTGTCCATGGTGTATGGCTGGTCTGGGCCAGGCAGAGGTGGCAGATCTCAGGCTTGTTGCTTTTTCAGGGTTGTGGTTTATAAAATGCACACTAAGTGAGGTTCTTGTGGCTCCCCCTCATCACCATCAGCAGTGTGTCGTGTCCCACAGGGCAGGGTCTCTTGGATGCAGAGGAGAGAGTGTAGTGAGCAGGGGTGGGGAAGGAGAGCAGGGCTAAAAGGAGAAATATCTCCTCTTTTTCTGCAGAGGAAACCTAGGACATTGCTGAACCCAGCACCCACCTCTCCTACAACCAGTACCCCAGAACCAGACACAAGCACTGTGCCCCAGGACGCTGCTACAATCCCCAGCTCTGCCATGCAGGCTCCCACAGGTAAGGGTCTCCAGATGCAGTCCTGGCCAGGTCGCAGAGTTAGGAGCTGCACCAGGCAGAAGGTGGCACCAAGGCTCTGCCCTTCCTTCCTGCTCCTGTGCACAAGCAAGGCTGGCCTGGCAGAAAGGGAGGGAAGAGGCACTGAGCGCAGAGCTGCTGCTTTGTTCCCTCTGGTTTGGAAACAGTGAAGTCATGGAAAGGTTGCAAGTCCACCTGCTCAGGACAGGGACCTCTCTCCCTGAGGTACCTCATGTATGCCAGTGACTCCCCCACTCTGAGGACTCTTCCCATGCCTCTTGTGCCCAGGGGCCCAGTGTGTGCAGCACACCTCCTGAGTCTAGAACCGTGCCAGGCACAGCTGCTGCAGCCACAGCCAGGCACAGCAGCTCAGCAGCTATGCCCTGTCTACCTGCAGCCAGGGAACCCAGGCAGAGAGGGGCAGGAGGGAGTGGGGTGGGGAGCAGCAGTGTATGCTCTGCTGAGGCTGGGAGGTAGCTGAAGATGAATCCAGGCAGGAAGGTCTAATGCAAAGCTGCATTCTCTGTGTTGGTCAAGCACAGGACATGGGCTGAGCCCTCCATCTGCCCAGAGGAGAGCTGGCCAGCTCTCACAGGAACCTAAAGAAGGCTTTTCCCTACAAGGTGGGGGCGGGGGGAGGGGAGGGCTGCATTCCTTAATCCCCTTGGAACGTGGTGGCCACCTTACCTGGCTGGCAGGGGAACCCCCTTGGAGCCTGCCTTGGGGAGCCTGAGTGCTGGAGAGAGTGTAGGGGAAACAGCAGCAGCTTGGGAGGTGAGTGAGAGGCAGGAGGATGTTGGAGGTGATTCCCCTCTCTGCCGTTGGGATGCAGGCAGGAGGCTGTGGTGGACTCCCCCCTGTGAGTGATTGTGAGAGACACAATCCCAGCATCTCCTGGGCTGGGCTTTAGGCACCTGTGTCTGGCTTTCTGGAGTAGGTTAATGGCCAACATGTTTCTCATCTTGGCAGTTTGCATTTACTTGAACAAGAATGGCAGCACTGGGCCCCACCTAGACAAGAAGAAAGTTCAGCAGCTGCCTGACCACTTTGGACCAGCTCGAGCCTCTGTTGTGCTGCAGCAGGCAGTGCAGGCCTGCATCGACTGCGCCTACCACCAGAAAACAGTCTTCTCCTTCCTGAAGCAAGGCCATGGGGGAGAGGTCATCTCAGGTGAGAACTGGCACACAGCACTTGGCCTTCAGAGGTCTGACTGCAGGAGTTTGCTGCTCGGGAGCATGGTGCAGTCGTGAACCGGGGACAGACAGAAGATTTCTGCCTTCTCTTTCTTGCCAAACATCTGTGGCAGCAAAGCGATGGCCAGGGACTGGCCCAGAGCAGAGCAGCTCAGGCAGAGCTGCAGGAGCAGGCAGCCAGAGCAGAGCAGAACAGAACAGCTCAGGCAGAGCTGCAGGAGCAGGCAGCCAGAGCAGAGCAGAATAGCTCAGGCAGAGCTGCAGGAGCAGGCAGCCAGAGCAGAATAGCTCAGGCAGAGCTGCAGGAGCAGGCAGCCAGAGCAGAGCAGAACAGCTCAGGCAGAGCTGCTGGAGCAGGCAGCCAGAGCAGAATAGCTCAGGCAGAGCTGCAGGAGCAGGCAGCCAGGGCAGAGCAGAACAGCTCAGGCAGAGCTGCTGGAGCAGGCAGCCAGAGCAGAGCAGAACAGAACAGCTCAGGCAGAGCTGCAGGAGCAGGCAGCCAGAGCAGAGCAGAACAGCTCAGGCAGAGCTGCTGGAGCAGGCAGCCAGAGCAGAATAGCTCAGGCAGAGCTGCAGGAGCAGGCAGCCAGAGCAGAGCAGAATAGCTCAGGCAGAGCTGCTGGAGCAGGCAGCTAGAGCAGAATAGCTCAGGCAGAGCTGCAGGAGCAGGCAGCCAGGGCAGAGCAGAACAGCTCAAGCAGAGCTGCTGGAGCAGGCAGCCAGGGCAGAGCAGAACAGCTCAGGCAGAGCTGCTGGAGCAGGCAGCCAGAGCAGAGCAGAACAGCTCAGGCAGAGCTGCTGGAGCAGGCAGCCAGAGCAGAGCAGAACAGCTCAGGCAGAGCTGCAGGAGCAGGCAGCCAGAGCAGAGCAGAACAGCTCAGGTAGAGCTGCTGGAGCAGGCAGCCAGAGCAGAGCAGAACAGCTCAGGTAGAGCTGCTGGAGCAGGCAGCCAGAGCAGAGCAGAACAGCTCAGGCAGAGCTGCTGGAGCAGGCAGCCAGAGCAGAGCAGAACAGCTCAGGCAGAGCTGCTGCAGCTGGCAGCCAGAGCAGAACATCTCAGGTAGAGCTGCTGGAGCAGGAAGCCAGAGCAGAGCATCTCAGGCAGGGCTGCTGGAGCTGGCAGCCTGCAGCCCTTGGCCCAGCCCTTCGGCCCTAGCACTGCCCCAGCCCCCAGGAGGAGGCAGGCTCTGGGGGACTGCAGAACTCCTGCTGGAAGGACAAGGATGCCCTGGTGCTTAGCTTTGCCTTTAAGGCTGCCTCTCCCTAGTGCTGGAGCACACCCCCTGTTGGATCCCTTCCCTCCCTCCCCTGGCAGCAGCAGGCTGGTTGTGGCCTGTCCCGGGGCAGGCAGTGGCTGTTGGCTGGCTGCAGAGCAGCGGTGCCGAGATACAGGAGCTGGCAGCGCAGCCCTGGGCGTCGGCCCTGCCTCGGCTGGGGGTTTACGTGTTGGGCTCTGTTTGTTTCTGTCTCCAGCTGTGTTTGATCGGGAACAGCACACTCTGAACCTGCCAGCAGTAAACAGTATCAGCTACGTGCTGCGCTTCCTGGAGAAGCTGTGCCACAACCTGCGCAGTGACAACCTCTTTGGGAACCAGCCCTTCTCCCACTGCCCCATGCAGCGCCCGCACCAGTACGACCACGACAGGTATCTACCAGGTAGGAGCTGGGGCGGGGGAGGCCTTGTGGGGACCCCAGGTGCTCCGTGTCCTACCCCCACTGTTGCCTTCAGCAGGGCAGGCAGGCGGCGTCCAGAGCCCTCTGCAGGGCTCCTTGCATCACACCCAAGTGCCAGGCACGTGCCCCTGGGGCTCTTGGTGTGCAGGATTCCAGTTGCTGTGCTTGCTGCCTGTCGCTCTGGTTCCCATCGCTGCCTGCAGCTCATCTGTGCTGTCTCCTTGTCTTCCCTCCTCTCCTTGTCCCCAGCCCTTCCTGCTTCCTGTAATCCGATTATGGTGACTTCACCCGGTTAGGAATTCAGGTGAAAGCCTGCAGGAGAGGTAGAAGAGTGCTAAGGTGCAGCAGGCAAACTGTAATCAGCAGTGGAGCAGTGGAACCCCAGCCCAGCAGAGGAGTTCCTGCACTGGCCGTGGCTCTGCTGCCAGCCCAGCGCCTCCAGCCCTCGGTGAGCGCCCAGCCGGCTCGGGTGGTGCCACACTGCAGCCAGCTCAGCCAGAGGTGACTGAGTTCTTCTTGGCATGGCTTCTCTCCCTCCATTCTGCTGAAACAACACATCCCTGGCAAGATTGTTCATGCCATGGTGCAGATCACCAGGCTGCAGAACTACTCTTGGAGAACAAGAGGCCCAGCAGCTTTCCCCACACTGTTCCCTGGGGCAGAGCTGCCTGCCAGGGCTGGCTGGGGGGCTCTGGAGGAGCTGCTGTGGTAGGAATGCCAGTCAGGGAGAGGGCAAAGCTTCCTGCACCCTCTTTAGGTAGCTAAGAAGTGCATTGTGCTGGTTTGCTCTCCTCTCTTGCTTCCTCCACTACCTTTCCTCTCTCCAAGCCAGCAACAAGCTGTGGCAGTGTCTGAGGCCTTTCCAAAGGGAATCCTTTGGCCAATTGTGGCTCTGCTGGGGAAAGCAGGAATTTCTGATGGGAACTGAGAGGCACTTGGGAAGAGCTGGTTAAGGAAAAGTTGCTAAGCATGAAACTTGGGAGCAGCAGCCCCATGGCACTGTGCTGCATGGCATCTCACAAGGCACCCCTGCTTGGGGAAGGGATTCACAAGAGGCTGACAATGAGGAGGGTCTCAGACTGACTGCCCTCAGCTTCCTCCATGGCTGATCACCTCCAGGCTGGGTCTGTGCAGAGCCATGCTGGAGCCAGCAGTGCCAGGAGCAGGCACCTGTGCTGTGCTGGAGGAAGTGGGTTGGTTGCTGTGGCAAGTGCAGGAGCAGCATCTCTGGTTTCTGGGACAAGAGGCTGCCCCTCTGGGGAACCCTCACCCTGCTGTGGTGAGACAGGGAAAAGTCAGAATGGGAGGGAGAGGCTAACAGGGTCTGGGCATGGCAGCAGGCTTGGATGGAGAGGGTCCTGTAGCTCACCCATGGTGTCCAGCCACCATGAGAGGTGAGTGGTGGTTGTGCTAAGAGCTGGGCTGCCTGGCAGTCAGAGTTCAGGGAAAGTCAGAGCATGGTGCTGAGCCCTACCCATCCTGATGCTGAGCCCTGCCCATCCTGAACTCTCCTTCTGAGTGTCTGCAGGGATCACAGACAGGTTAAGCACAGCCCAGAGCAGTGGGAACCCCGAGTGCTTCCTGCTGATGACTTGGGCGTCAGTGGGCATCTGGTCATCTAACACCTTCCTCCAGCACCTGGGAGAAGACATTGGACATTGTTAGCCACAGCTGGCAATGCTGTGGCCCAGGAGCAGTGCTGGTGACTCAAGAGGTTAGGGCTGGCCCTGGCAGAGTGAGGCTGCAGCTGTGCAGCTCACACCACACCAAGTGCCCAGGCTGCCCTGGGCTCACCTTCAGCTCCCTGTGTCCTGCCTTGGTCCCTCTGCAGTACAGCTGCTTGTGTGCCCGAGTGGGGCTGGGGCTTCCAGCAGAGACCAAACCTTCTCTGGCTAGAGCTGGGAACTGCTCTCGTTCCCAGATGCTGTGGGGAGTTCATGTGTGTGCTTGAGGCAGAAGAAGGAAGGTCTGCAGCAGCCATTAGGCCAGCTGCATCCTGGCCTTCTGCCTTGCTGAGGCATGATCCTGGAAATCAGGGAAGTAGACCCAGTTGTACGTCAGGGAGCTGTGGACTTGCAAGCAAACAGGAAGTTGACTGCAGGTCTGGAACAGGCAGGGGCTGTGAAATGTGAGCAGGTAGATCTCATCTGGAGCCATCTGAAGACCCAGGGCTGGAGGGACCTTCTGGACCTGGCCTCCAGTCATTACAGGCCCCTCAGCATTTGGAGTTGCTTTAATTAACCCTGGAGTTGGGGATTTTGCTTTCCCACTGCAGGCTGCTCCAAGGTGTTTTGCTGAACCTCTGCCCATGTTTGTTCTTGGGCAGCTTGGTGTCCCTGCCTCCTTGTCTCAATGTTGTCTTCCAGCTGAACTTAGTCCTTCTTCTTCTGAGAGTAGTCAGAGAGCAGCTGCATCCTTCAGGGGAGCTCAACTTTGGCTGCTCTGTAGGACAGGCTCCCTGCTCTCCTCCTCTGTGGTTGACTGCAGTTCATCTTGCTGAGGTGAGCAGAGTGGTGCCCAGCAGTCTGGCACCACCATGTTCACAAGAAGTCTGTGGGAGGCACTTTTCACTGTGGTGCCCTTGTAGCTGGTGATGAGCAACCTGTCCTGGTCACACCTCTTGTTCTTCTCACCTTGCTCTTGTCAGCTGCAGCTCCTGAGCCAGTGCTGCCAGTGCACGTTGGTGCTCTGCTGCTGGGCTCCTCCCTTTCTGGATGTATTCTTTTCTGCTTCATTTCTGGCCTGATGTGGAAGGCCATCAGCAGCTCTCAGCAGTGAATCCTTAACATGTGTGTCAGAGTAATTAATAAAAGCATGAAATGAGCCTGGGCTCAAGAATGAGCCTCAAGAGACCTCCTTGGCAAGTGCGCTCTAAGCTGATGCTCTTGCTCAGTGCCCGGCCACTGCTGGTCCCTCCAAGCAGATGTTTGTGCAGGTAACAAGGCTCTGGGAATCCCAGAATCACAAGATGGAAGGGCTTGGAAGGGAGCTCTGGAGATCATCCAGTCCAGCCCCCCTGCCAGAGCAGGGGCACCCAGGGCAGGGCACACAGGAACACATCCATGTGGGTTTGGAAAGTCTCCAGAGAAGGAGACTCCACAACCTCTCTGGGCAGCCTGCTCCAGGCCTCCAGCACCCTCACACCAAAGAAGTTTCTCCTCAGGTTGAGGAGGTTCCAGCTTGTACCTGTTGTGCCTTGTCCTATCCCAGGGCACCAGAAAGAGCCTGGCCCCTGCATCCTGACCCCCACCCCTCAGCTATTGATAGACATTGATCAGATCCCCTCTCAGCCTTCTCCTCTCCAGAAGGGCTCTCAGCCTTTCTTCACAGCAGAGATGTTCAAGTCCCTTCAGCATCCTCGTAGCTCTGTTGGACTCTCTCCAGCAGATCCCTGCCTCTCCTGAAGTGGGGAAGACAGAATGGGACACAGCATTCCAGGTGTAGAGCAGAGAGGGAGGAGAAGCTCCCTAGCCCTGCTTGCCACACTCTGCTGAATGCAGCCCAGGATGCCATTGGCTCTCTTGGCCACAAGGGCACAGTGCAGGCCCATGCAGAACTTGCTGCCCACCAGCACTCCAAGGTCTTTCTCCGTGGAGCTGCTTCCCAGCAGGACCACCCCTAGGCTGTACAATCCTCACCTCCTTGCCTCCACTGGTGGCTCTCCATGGCAGCTGCCTTGCTGAGCTCCAGGTGGAGGAGTGCCCATCTGTGTATGGCACATCAGCGCTGTCCCACCATAAGGAAGCTGTGGGGTCAGTGTCCTGAGGAACCCCCACCACAGGGTGTGCCAGGAGTAACTGCAGTCTTGTCCCAACCCATGCCCTTTAGGGCTTCTTGAAAGCCTTGGGGTACCTCTGAGCTCAGACTAAAGCAGACTAAGGACTGCTGAGGTGTGGCAGTTTAGGCTGGGTGCTCCCTGCCACTGCCACATGAGATACACCTCTGGTGTCCTGGGTGCCCACCTAATAGGGGTGGACACAGGAAGCAGCATATTTCTACCCATGAATCCTGCGCCCTATAAAGCCATCTGCAGAGTCATCCTCTGCCTCTTTCTTCCCTCTCTGCCCCCGTGGGAGATGCTCTCTCTCTTATTGGGTAACGGTGGGGGAGTATCTCTCTAGGCCTCTTAGGCCTGACTAGCCCTAATGCCAGGAGGAGAATGGAGGGGGAGCAGTCTCAGACCTGGCCAGCCTGAGACTTGCTTAGCAGTGAGAGGTGGGGGAAGAAAGAGCCCTGGGGGGTTCTGGGTAGACCCTCAGGTGGGAGGAGGGAAGGATTGGAAGCCTCTGGGTACTATGTAAGGGACTCTGTATGCTTTGGGATGTTCTTTGCCACTATGCTTTGTAGTTTGTAGTTTTTTTGTAGCTTCACCAATTGCTTTTCCATTTAAACTTTCCATCACTCTCCAATCCGTTTGTGTGAGTCTCATTCTTTTGTCCCTTTCGGGGCAAGAGAGGATCTGTCTGGCCCCAAAACAGCACATGAGGTCAGACTAAATCAGACTAAGGACTGCTGAGGTCAGACTAAATCAAGCTAAGGACTGCTGAGGTCAGACTAAGGACTACTGAGCTCAGATTAAGGGCTGCTGAGCTCAGACTAAGCTTTCTGTTGCCAAAATCACTTTTTCAGTTTCTTTTTTGAATGTTAGCAGCATGTTGAAGCAGGCTCTGAGCAGCCTGGTCCAGCTGAGGGTGTCCCTGCTCAAGGCTGGAGAGTTGACCTAGAGAACCTTTGAAGGTCCCTTCCAGCTCAGCTCTGTGACTCTGCTCCCAGTCACCCTGGGCTGTGCCTCCCTGGGTTTGTGAGGATCTGCTGCAGCAGGCCCAGGGCTTCCCCTGCATTTCTTCCACTGGGTTTTAGCTTCCTCTGCACTTTGAGTGTGCTCAGTGGACATTTTCATTCCCGACCCATTCCCTGCCCTTTGAGCCTTGCCCTGGTGTTCAGCATGGCTGCAACTGGAAGCAAAGGGTGGACCACAGGTGGGTGCCACCAGGGCATCTCCAGCTGAACTGCCAGGGTCTTAAAGTTAGACACCTTGGCTTTGAGTGCTGAGCTGAGGTGAGCAGACTCTGACTGACTGGCAAGGCCCAGCCCAAAGCCCAGCAGGGGCAGAGGGAGTTCTCTTACTGCCACCAACCTCCCAGCACAGGGGAGGTGTCCTCCAAGCTGTCCCATCCTTTGCAGGCAAGGAGAACTCTGGCTCAGTCTGTCCCTTTCTGCACTGCATCCTCTCACCCTGTCCCCAGTCAGCTCTTCCTGCTGTGGCTGCCAGCATGGTCCTGCACCATGTCAGAAGACAGAAGCAGTTGCAGTCCCTTTGTGCCTGCCTCACCATGGCTGAGCTGTGCAGCTGCATGCTGAGCATGGCCTGTTCAGAACCAGGGAGTCACAGAGTGCCCTGTGTTGGAAGGGACCATCCAAGGGCATCTTGTCCAACAACCCTGCAGACAGCAGGGAGATCTCCAACCAGAGCAGGTTGCTCAGGGCCACATTGAGTCTGATCCTGAATGTCTCCAGGGATGGAGCCTCCACCACCTCCCTGGGCAGCCTGTTCCAGTGTCTCCCCAGCCTCACTCTGCAGAACTCCCTCCTGAGGTCCAACCTAACTCTGCCCTGCTCCAGTTTCAAACCCTTGCCTCTCATCCTATCCTCACAGCCCCTTCTGAACAGTCCCTCCCCAGCCTGCCTGTAGATCCCCTGCAGATACTGAAATGCAGCTCTGAGGTCTCCCTGCAGCCTTCTCCAGGCTGCACATCCCCAACTCTCAGCCTGTCCCATGGCAGAGGTTCTCCAGCCCTCTGATCACATTTGTGGCCTCCTCTGGACCCTCTCCATCAGCTCCAGGTCTCTCTTGTGTTGAGGGCTCCATATCTGTTCACAGCCCTGCAGGTGAGGTCTCCCCAGAGCAGAGCAGAGGGGCAGGATCCTCTCTCTCCAGCTCTGGCCACACTGCTTTGGATGCAGCCCAGGCTGCCCTTGGCCTTCTGTGCTGCCAGTGCCCATTGCTGGCTCCTGGCCAGCTTTGATCTGCTGCTCTCAGCATCCTTCTCACAGTGAACATTTCTGCACCTGGATTTGGGGTCCTTCCCTCACAGGGGTTCCCTCACTGCTCACCCACTCCATGTTCAGGGCACTTTTGAACTCCAGCTGTTTCCTTCTGTTCCACTGGTGCCTGCTGAGTGCAGCTATGTGTGTTGCTCCATTGCTTTACTTCCTTCTTGTTCCTCCTTTCAAATCAGAGACCCTGACTACTGCAGAGCTACTTTTGGTTTACCCTTCCATTCATTTCCCTTGACCTGACTCCTCATTCCCTGGGTTGTCTTCTGCAGCTGACCTCCTGTGTTTGCATTGCTTTAGACTCAGGCAATCTTAACAGCAGCCCAACCCAACGCCTGACAAAACCTTCTCAAAGCATCACCCTTTGCTGTGCTTCCAGGACTCTTTGGAGCTATCCAGAGACGTTTCTAAGGGCATTTTTTTCCCATCCCTGCCTGTGGAGGGCAGTGGAGGTTTGTCACAGGGATGTGTCCTCAGGGCAGTTTGTCCTTCTCATAATGTGACAGAGGGTTTGGATTGGAGTCCGGTGGAGTCCCAGGGCCTCAGCACAGGAAGCTTTACATAGAACTGTTTGGGCTGGAGAAGCCCTCAGAGGTCACTGAATCCAACCATCAACCCAGCACCACCATGGCCACCAAACCCTGGCCCCAAGTGCCATGGCCACACTCCAGGCATGGGGACTCCACCACCTCCCTGGGCAGCCTGTTCCAGTCCCTGACCACTCTTGCAGCAAAGAAGTTTTTCTTCATCTCCAGCCTAACCCTCCCCTGGCACAGTTTCTGGCCCTTTGCTCTCCTTCCATCAGCTGATAGCAGGCAGCAGAGGCCTCTTTCCCTTCCCCACAGGACTGTGGCAGAACAGACTTTTCCTTTGTGTTTCTCTTTAGTTAACCAAGGTGTGACCACCTGATGCTTCCCCCTCCCTGTACCTTTGTTTCTCTGTTGGCTGTGATGCATCTCCTGTGGTTTCTGGTCCCAGTCACCCCACATTGTATTGCCCCCCTTCAGCACCTGTTCCTACCCCTGCTCCTGGGGCTGCTCCTTGCTGTGCTCCTGGCATTTGTCAGCTCTTCCACCCCTGCTCCCCACACACTGTGGCTGCTGCAGTTCACACAGGGCACCCGAGCTGGGCCAGCTGCAGGGGCCAGCTGGGAGCTCTGGTGGCCTGCATGGGCAGGCAGGGCTGGTGGGTGAGCTCTCCATTGCTTCCAGCTGACCATGCCATGGCCAGATGGGTCTTGTTCTGACTCCCAGGGGTGGCTTGCCTGCTGCTGTCCCCATCGTGTGAGCACTTCCATTCTGTGTCCATCCATCCTGACCCTGCCTGTGCAGCCCTTGCCCAGCTGCACAGAGGAATCTCACACCACCCCAGCTGCTTCCTGCAGAGAGCCCCATGGCTGGGAAGCATTGGGAGAGGAGCAGCAGCAGCAGCTGGGGCACTTGAGGGATCCCTTTGGGGCAAGATTGAAAACCTGAGCACAGTTCATGAGGCACAGCAGATGGCACCAAACGTTGGTCATCACCCAGGGGCTGTCTGCAGGGCACCCAAGGATTCCCTGTGCCTGGAAGGGAAAGAGTGGGGAGGAGCAGGATGAGCCAAGGGGTAGAAGGAGGAGACATGGAATGGAGCCAGTCAGAGGTGATATTTGGGGTGCAGCACAGCAAAGCATGGCCCAGGGCCTTCGCTGGGTTGCTCTGCTCAGTTCAGCCTGCGGAGCACTGAGGAGTGCTGGATGCCCTTTGCACAGCTTCCCCCGGGCTGGTGGCACAGGGGAGGCTGGAGTGACTCTGGCAGGGCTGGAGTCACCAGGCAGGCTGCACTCTAAAGAGGGCTTCTTCTCTTTTCCTAGACAGAAGCAGCTCCTTAGACGTCTCTCTGCAGGGACCGGGCCGGGGGGCCAAGCGCTATTGCCAAGAGTCCCCTCCATACAGTGCTCCTCTCTCCCCCAAGGTACCAAAGAATGACCGGCACCCCCTGGAAGGTGAGCACTCTGCCCTCTGCCCAAAGCTGCCCCTTCACACAGCCCTCTGATGGGCACAGCAGGGCTGGGCCTGCCCTGCCAGCCGTGCTCCAGCAGGCTGCTTCGCTCTGTCTCTGCCCGGGGCCACGCTTGGTGTGTCAGAGAGAAGGGAGGAAGCCCCTGGGTGCCAAGGCAGAGTCTCCAGGGGCTGTGTGAGGATGTGGAACACAGGGAGGGTTCATAGAGTCACAGAGTGGTGGCGTTGGAAGGGACCTCCAGAGATCATCCAGCCCAACCCCCCCTGCCTCCTCTTCTCCAGCCTAACCACCCCAGCTCTCTCAGCCTCTCCTCAGATCAGAGCTCTTCCAGTGCCCTCAGCATCTCAGTGGCCCTGTGCTGGACTCTCTCCAGTAGCTCTTTGTCCTTCTTGTTCTGGGGAGCCTTCCAGCCCTGGCAGCCATCATCTAGTACCACATCCTCTGGGGTTCGTCACCCACACTTCAGCTTCCCTTGCTCTGTGTGGTATCAACCATCACAGAACTGCCTGTTTGCTGCAGTCCATCTTCCCCCAGTCTTTCCCATACTGATTTGCTGCAGTGTGTTGGACAGATGCTGATGTGCAGCTGGACAGCCAGGAGCCTGCTGCCCTTGCCCAGCATCTCATCTTGTCCTCCCTAAAGAGCAGGGAGGGTCTCAGGAGCTTGTGCTCCACCAGCTCCCCCAGATCAGCCCTGTCCTGCAGCACCCCTGCTTCCTGCAGCATCCTGCAGCACTGCTGCAGGTGAGCTGTGCCATGGCCTCACAAGCAGCTGCAGAAATGTCCTCTTTGCTGTGTGTCCATGAGCAGCTGGGAGATTTCCAGGGAGTGCAGGTGGCTGGAGGACTACCCAAGCCTGAGCAGGAGTCTTCTGTAACTGCACTTCCACCTCCTTCATTTTGAACCTCAGACACCCAATAATGCCACCTGGAGACTTAACCTTGCTGAAGCCTTTTAATGCATTGGTGGTGGAGTCTGCCCAGGTGTTGGTCTGAACCCTCTGGCATGTGCCTGGGAAGCTGCTGGAGGCTCTTGGCCAGGCTCATGGTTCAGTGGCCCTGTGCTCTGCTGCTGTCCCTGTCCCTTCCCCTGCTCCTTGCTGAGTTGGCTGGGCTGGGGTGGTTGTGGTGGGTTGAAATTCCCCCCAGCATAAGACTGCCAGACCAGCTCAGTGGAAAGCAAATGAAGCTCTATTTGCAAGCAGGCTAAAGTCTGGAAATAGGGAATGCAATGAACGTGTGCAAAATGGACAATATTTACATGCATTTACCATTTGTGAACAGCACAAGAAGCCCCCTGGACAAAACCAGGGAGCTAACAACAGCTTCCCACTCCCTGCTGCCTTCCCCCACCCCAGACAAGGGAAAAAGAGCAGAAAAGCAGAGAGTAGCTGGTAGTACTCAGCCAGAACAAGAAGGCAGCCAAGGGCAGCAACAGCCAAGCAAAAGCCACCAGCTGGCATCAGCTAGAGCCAAGAAGCCAAAAAGAGCAAGAGTTCAGTTCCACAACTAACTTCCTGTTAGTTACCAGACCAAAGGATTGCTTAGACCTTAGCATTGTTTTCCCTTTTACATCCAGTGGTCATCTACTGACATTCTCCTTTCTGCTCAAGCTGTGAAAAAGCTTCCTAGGCACAGCCTAAAACTGCCACAGGGGTTGATCCCAGATGGGAGTGCAGAGCCTGCTGCAGGCTGAGCTGTGCCTGCTGCAGGCTGAGCTGTGCCTCCTGCAGGCTGAGCTGTGCCTGCTGCAGGCTGAGCTGTGCCTCCTGCAGGCTGAGCTGTGCCTGCTGCAGGCTGAGCTGTGCCTCCTGCAGGCTGAGCTGTGCCTGCTGCAGGCTGAGCTGTGCCTCCTGCAGGCTGAGCTGTGCCTGCTGCAGGCTGAGCTGTGCCTCCTGCAGGCTGAGCTGTGCCTGCTGCAGGCTGAGCTGTGCCTGCTGCAGGCTGAGCTGTGCCTCCTGCAGGCTGAACTGTGCCTGCTGCAGGCTGAGCTGTGCCTCCTGCAGGCTGAGCTGTGCCTGCTGCAGGCTGAGCTGTGCCTCCTGCAGGCTGAGCTGTGCCTGCTGCAGGCTGAGCTGTGCTGCTGCAGGCTGAGCTGTGCTGCTGCAGGCTGAGCTGTGCCTTGTGTATGCACCCAGCACTGTTCCTGTGCTCTTCAGCCTCACTGAGCTGCACTAAGCTCAGCTGCCCTGAGCTTGCAGCCCATGGGGGCAGTTTCTAGTGGCCTTGGTGTGTCACACAGCTAGAGCAGCAGGTGACACCTGGGCTGCCTCCTCCATGCCACCACACTGACAAGGCAAAACCAGTGCCCTGAGGCTGTTTCTGACCCCTAGGTGCCCATCCTCATGACCTCCTCATTGTCCTTTCACCATCAACCACTGCACTCAGGTAACCACTAGCAAAGGGCACCAAAGGAACCCCAGCTCCTGAGCCAAGGCCTGTCCACTCCTCCCCCATCTGCAGGAGGGACAGGCAGTGCTCAGCCTGCTGCTGAAGCAGTGATGTGCTTGGGGGTGCCTTGGTTAGCTGGTGGATGCTGCAACTCTCTGCAGGGGCAGGGAAGAGAGAAGGCTCTCTGCTGGGCAGTCCCAAGGAGGAGCCTGCATTGGGATTGATCCTGAGTCTGCTTTAGAGTCTCTTCAGTTATCTTTTGGCCTTTGAGTGGGACAGAGAAGCATGGAATGGTTTGGGTTGGAAGGGACCTTGGAGATCATCCAGTTCCAACCCCCCTGCCACGGGCAGGGACACCTCTCAGCCAGACTCAGCTGCTCAAGGCCTCATCCAGCCTGGCCTTGAACACCCCCAGGCAGGAGGCAGCCACAGCCTCCCTGGGCAGCCTGTGCCAGACTCTCACCAACCTCACACTGAAGAACTTCTTCCTCAGCTCCACTCTAACCCTGCTCTGCCTCAGCTCCAAACCATTCCCCCTTGGCCTGTCTCAGACACCCTCAGGAAAAGTCTCTCTGCAGCCTTCCTGCAGGATCCCTTCAGGCCCTGGCAGGCAGCTCTGAGGTCCCCCTGGAGCCTTCTCCTCTCCAGGCTGCACACCCCCAGCTCCCTCAGCCTGTGCTCACAGCAGAGCTGCTCCAGCATGCCCAGAGTGCAAGTGGAGAGCAGTGAGCAGAGGGAGTCCTTCCTGTGAGGGTGCTGGCCTGCTGGGGTCTACTGTTGTTGGCCCAGGCAGGGGCTGTGCAGGGCAGGGACTAATGAGATGCAGTTCCAGATTTCATCTAGAAATGAGCTCTTCTCCCACAGCTAAAAGCCTCTTCCTCCTCCTCCTCCTCCTCCTCCTCCTCTTCAGGGAAATCCCAGCCCAAGCAGGAGGTTTGCATCTCAGAGGGGGTGTGTGGGGACCAGGAGCCTGCAGCAGGCAGCTCTGGAATGTTTCTGGGGCTGCTCCCAGGGCTCCCTGCAGCTCCCCAGCAGGACAGGCTCTGGCTGCAGCACTGTGACACACTGGTGCCTGGACAGTTCCACTTTTCCAGGCTGGAGGCAGTGGGTGGCAGTGGGAAACCTTCCCTTGCCTTTGGTGGGGATGAGGAGGGGATGAGGAGGGGATCTTCTCTTGCATTGCTTTTCTCAGGCATCCAGGGGCTTTTCTGTCACCTCTAGCTGAAGGGCTGCAGTCCCAGCACAGTGGGGACCTGTCCTTCAAGGGCTGCCAGCTGCTGGGAGCAGTGGGAGCCTGCTGGGGAGATCAGAGCTCTGCTTCTGGCCACACTCCATGGCCTGGCAGTAACTCGACTCTGGAAGGCACAGCACTGTCTGTTGAGCTACCCTGGCGTTCTCTGCCCCCTGCCTCTCCACCACTGATGGGGGCAGGTTCTCCTGCAGAGTGCTCAGCACAGGGCTTAGCTGAGAGCCAGCACTTTGGGTAAGCTAATGGAGCAGCTCTGGTGAGGCTGCTGGGCAGTGGCTGTGCCCAGGCACAGCTGTGCCCTGCCCCTTGCAGACCCTGGTGCCTTCTGCCACAGATGATGCACAGGGCGGGGGGTCTTAGAACCACAGAACCATTGAGGTTGGGAGAGACCTTGGAGCTCACCCACAGCTCCCATCCCACCCCTGCTGCTGAGCCACCACCACTGAACCAGAGCCCTCAGCATCACATCCAGGCAGCTCTGAGACCCCTCCAGGGCTGGGGACTCCACCACCTCCCTGGGCACAATTTCAGGCTCCTTAGCACCACACTGACATGGACCATAGAATCAGACTCACAGAGTGGTTTGGGTTGGAAGGGACCTCCAAAGCTCCTCCAGCCCAACCCCCTGCACTCAGCAGGGACATCCTCCACCAGATCAGGTTGCCCAGAGCCCTGTCCAGCCTCACCTTGAATATCTCCAGGGATGGTTCCTCAGCCACCTCCCTGGGCAACCTGTTGCAGTGTTCCAGCAGCCTCCTGCTGCAGAACTTGTTCCTCACATCCAATCTCAATCTGCTCTGCTCTCGTTTCAAACCATTGCCTCTCTCCTGTCTCTGCAGGCCTTTGGGAACAGTTCCTCTGCAGCCTTCTTGTAGCCCTTCAGGTACTGTGCAGATGGTCTCTGAGCCTCCCAAGCTGTCACTGGCTGAACCCAGAAATTCCTTGTGCTTCCACAAATCCTCTCTGTGTGAGCTCTGAGGCCTTCACAAGCAGTCAGCTGCTCCTGTTTGCCTGCCCCAGCACATCTTGGGCAGCTGTCCCAGGGCTTCCTGGCACCTGGAAGCTGTGTGCCCCCTTGCAGAGGGTGGTGGCTGTCCTTGGAGGGTGGAGATGTGCAGCACAGAGCTGTTGCTGTGCCTGCAGTCACTGTTGTGGTACAGAACATCAGGGCAGAGGGCTCTGCCCACTGACTCCTCTCCTGCCTCTGTGCTTCCCTGTGAGTCAAACATCCACTATGCACAGATCATGGAATCATGGAATGGGTTGGGTTGGAAGGGACCTTAAAGATCATCCAGTTCCAGTCCCCTGCCATGGGTAGAGACATCTCCCACCTGCCTCAGGTTGCTCAAGGCCTCATCCAGCCTGGCTTTGAGCAATTCCAGGCTTGGAGCCTCCATAACCTGTTCCAGTTTCTCCCCACCCTCACCCTCAACAATTTCTTCCTCATCTCCAGCCTCAATCTCCCCTCTCCCAGCTCAGAGCCATTGCCCCTCATCCTGGCACTCCCAGCCCTTGTCCAAAGTCCCTCCCCAGCTCTCCTGGAGCCCTTCAGGTACTGGAAGGCTGCTCTGAGGTCTCCCTGGAGCCTTCTCTTCTCCAGGCTGATCAGCCCCAGCTCTCCCAGCCTGTGCTGTGCAGTGGGAGGTGGTTTCAGGGGTTTTAAGCAGAAGTGTCCTGTTGCCCATTCTCGCTGTGAAGAAGCTCCTGTGGAGTGCCACTGGTGCTGAGCACATCTCCTGTGTGAGCCTGAGCCAGGGAATCTCCAGCCAGCCAGCTCAGCACTGGGTTTGCATCCAGTCCTGTGCTGAAAGGGGATGTGGGAAGGTGGTGTGGGAGTGAGGGAGGCCTCCAGGGCTGTTCAGAAAGAGTCCTGAGTCAGCAGGTGCCAGCACACCTACCCCCAGGGGAAGCTGGTGCCACAGGGGCAGCACACAGCACAGTCAGCAGGGCAAGACTGAGGCTTGCAGGGTGTGCTGCTGGGTCCTGAGAGCATCCCAGAGACCTCAAGGAAAAGAAAGGCAGAAATGCCTCAAGTGCAGAGTGCCAGAGCCCAGGAGATGGAGGCTGGCAGTGACACAGCTGCTAGCCTGAGCTCTGCTCCACTGGGTGCCCATCAGACACACCTGAGGGGAGCCTCAGTCCTGCAGCCTCAGCAGAGGAAGTTGTGAGCTGGCTGCCTGCAGCTGACTCAGCTCTGGCACCTCTGCTGCAGCAGGGGCTCTGAAAGCAGAGGCTCCCAGGCCACAGCAGAGTCCTGGCTCACTGAAACCAGAGCTGACAGAGCCTCCAAAGCTGACAGAGCCTCCACAGGAGGTTGCCCCAGCCTGTGGGGCCCAACCTCTGCAGCACTCAGGGAGCACTTCAGGCTCTGCAAGCTGCATGGAGCTTCACTGGAGCGTGGCAGCATCAGCTGCAGCTCTTGGGGCTCAGGGGCTGCAGCATTGACTCTGCACCCCAACCACCATCCCAGCTCAGCACAGCCTCCCTGTGCTCTTGTGGTCTGGGAGGTGCCAGGGAAGAAACCTAGGGCCTGGCTGGGCCAGTTCAGGTTCCTTCACCCTTGTCACCTACTGTGGTGGTTGAGTGGCTGCAGCTCAGGCCTGGGAGCTGCCCTCAGGCTCTCAGGCACTGGCAGAGGAGCTGCAGCTCTCAGCCTTGAGTGCCCAGGCATCACCCCTGGCTTTCCCCTTGGCTGCACAAACTTGCCAGGGAGCTCATAATGAAGGCCATAGGTATTGGAGGAGCAACCCTGGACTGCCACTGGGCCATGCCACAGTAAAATCCACAAACAGCTGTGGGCATGGGGTGAAGCTGTCCCAGCGTGGCAGCAAAGGGACATCCTGCTGGCTCAGCCAGTGCCATCTGTCACCCTGCAGAGCTTCTTCAGCCCCTCCACCCTGATCCTGCCACTGACAGCTGAGCACCAGATGTGTCTCTGAAGTGACAACTCAGTCTCACACTGGGCCCAGGAGAGCCCTCTGCCCTGTCCTGCCTGCCCATGTGCCAAGGTGGTGACCTTGGTTAGGCAATGAAACAAAACCCATGGGGCAGTCAGGAGAGGTCACCAGCACCTGGCTTTTGGGGCTGGAGGAGCAGCAGGGGGTGAGAACATTTCCTGGCCATGCTGGTACAGCTCAGCAGCTGAGAGGAGCCTGCTGCTCCCTCCAGCTCCACATCTGCTGCTCTCCTGGCTGCAGGACTCTCACCCTGTCCCCCATGGTACCCAGTGCCTGGGCTGTGACCTTGCACACCACTGCCAGTGCCAGGCAGTGCTTGGCCCCTCGGGGAGCCTCCTCTGCCTCCTGAGGGCTGTGTGTGACACCTGTGTCCACTGGCACCCAGCACAGGCAGCCCTCCACCCACTGCCACCTCCGTGTCCCACTGCCACCCCCATGTCCCACTGCCACAGAAGGGCCTCTGGAGGGGGTGAGGCCATGGGACTGCAGGCTGGAGCTGCTGGTGGCATCAACAGGGAAGCTGCTGCTACAGTCTGGGTAACAGCCATCACTGCTGACTGGTTGGGCTGGCTTGTGCCAGGTGTGGGCCAGGTCTGCCCTGGTTCCCGTGCTCTGGAGCAGCCCCCAGGCAGTGTGGCCCTGCTGTGGGTACTGCCTGTGCTGCCGTGGGGCTGCCGCTGCGTTGGGTGCTCTGACCGCAGCTTGGTGTGTTCCAGGTGAAACCTTTGTCCTGGGAGATGGCCTCCCAGGGCCCTTGGAGCCTCGCCTGGACCCCATGGACTCTGCCTTGAACTCTGTGCATTCATCCAGCCACAGCAGGAGCTGCAGAGACTTCCGCCTGCAGGGATACAGGCACCAGCACCAGCACCAGCCCTCCAGCCTCAGCCCAGGCACCGCCGCCCTGCGCAGGATGAGCTCCGGGGGTAAGAGCTCATAGGCCTTGGCCAGCAGAGGCCTCTGCCGACTCCAGCTGCACCTTCCTGACTTCAGCGAGAGCCAGAGCCTGGCCCTGCTGTGGAGCAGGGCTCTGGAGGGCTGAGGCTGGCTCTGGAGACCTGGCCACGGGGGGTGGAAGGCAGAGAGGCCACTGCAGGGTCGCACTGTGGTGTGATGCACGGGGAGACAGAGAGGAGGAAGGAGGCAGGAGCTGAACGTGCCAGCATGGGCAGGGGGCTGGCAGAGTCACAAACAGGCATCTGTGAGTCCATGGGGATGGGTCAGGAGTGGGCAGAGAGCTGCCTGGTGAGGCCAAGACACTCCAGCAGCACTGCTCTATGTGCAGGAGCAGGGGCAGGAGAGCTGCAGTCTGGCAGCACGTGGCCAATGCAGCTGTTTGCACCACAAGTTGCAATTTTAGGTGCATGGCATCACTGAAAGCCTCTGGACAGCTCAGGCTGCTGCCAGGGCATGGGGAGCAGGGCTGGGCTTAGCTCAGGCCATGCTTCAGGGCAGCAGTGTCCCACATGGGCTCAGGCCAGCAGAAGATGCAGCTGCTGGAAACCACCGAGCTCTGCATGGGAGCCATCAGCAGATGGACAGGGGGGAGTGGGAATGGGAATGGGAATGGGAATGGGAATGGGAATGGGAATGGGAATGGGAAGCAGGGGGGAAACGCAGCTCAGGGCAGGCAGGGGAAAATTCAGATCTAGAGAGAGGAAGAGGGCTCAGGGTAAGGGAGGGCTCTCCCTCAAGCAAGGCTCGAGAGAGCTTGAGCTCAGCAGCAGAGCTGTGCTGCAGGAGGCTGTGGGGCAGGGCTGGGTCTGTCCCTGCCAGCGCTTCGGGAGCGGACAGCGGTAGGTGAGGGGTGGCTGAGTGCTGGGAGGTCCTGGGCACAGCTGGAGTGACCCTGCTGCCTCCATCCCTCCCGCAGGCTCGGACAGGTACCTTGGCTCTCGGGACGTGGCGAGGCCGGGCGGCCGCGACCCCTCCTGCTGGACGGTGGAGGAGGTGATGCAGTTCATCCGGCAGGCAGACCCCCAGCTGGGGCCCCACGCAGACCTCTTCCGCAAGCACGTCAGTACCCGTGCCGGCCCCGGGGGGTGCGGGCTGGGGGGGCAGAGCCCTGCAGGGGGAGCCGGGAGAGCCAGAGCAGCAGCACTTGGTGCCTGCAGAGTTTGTGCTGAGGAAAAGGTCCTGCAAAAATCTGCCCTCACCCTGGCCAGTTTGGGGCTCCTCTTACTCAGACATCACAGCCCAGCTCAACTCCTGAGCTGCAGCTGAGCCCCAGCACTGAACACAAACCCCTCTCCATCCCTTCCATCCTCTCTCCATTTTCTCTCCATCCCCTCTTCATTCTCTCTCCATCCCCTCTCCATTCTCTCTCCATCCCCTCTCCATCCCTTCTTCATCCCTTCTCCATCCCCTCTCCATCCCTTCTCCACTCTTGCTCCATCCACTCTCCATCCTCTCTCCATCCCTTCTTCATCCCTTCTCCATCCCCCTCCCATCCCCTCTCCAATCCCCTCTCCATCCCTTCTCCATCCCTTCTCCATCCCCTCTCCATCCCCTCTCCATCCTCTCTCCATTCCCCTAGCAGATTTCCCCTGGCAAGGGGCACGTTCCAAGGGTGGTTCATTGGGTGCCCTGCTGGACTCCCTGTTTCCAATGCCAGGGAGTCTCCCCAGGCTCTGGTCCTTGTGTGTGTCTGGGAGTATCCAAGAGGTGCAGACACAGCACTGAGTTTATGCAGTGAGAGCTGCACAGGTTTGGGCACCTCCACTGCTGATTCCTGCCAGCTTGTCCTGCCCATGTTACAGAATCAGAGAGGGGTTGTGTTGGAAAAGCCCTCTGAGATCATCCAGTGCAGCCACCTCAGGGGAGGTGGGGAGGAAGGACCAGAGGTGGGGAGGAAGGACCAGAGGTGGGGAGGAAGGATCAGAGGTGGGGAGGAAGGACCAAAGGGAGTTTCTCTGATAGGACAAGAGGCAATGGACACAAACTTGAACACAGGAAGTTTCATCTAAACATGAGGAGGAACTTCTTGACTGTGAGGGTGCTGGAGCCCTGGAGCAGGCTGCCCAGAGAGGTTGTGGAGTCTCCTTCTCTGCCCCAGCTGGATGTGTTCCTGTGTGACCCTGCTCTGGCAGGGGGTGGGACTGGGTGATCTCCAGAGGTTCCTTTCAACCCCTAACATTCTGTGACTCTGTGATGGGCAGGATGGAGGCAGAGGCAGTGCAGGGCAGCAGTCCCTCACTCAAGGGCACCATCTCCCCACTGCAGGAGAAATCTCCTGGCAGAGGCTGTGCCCACCCTGCAGCTTTTCGTGCCATGGCACACAAAACCCTCAAGTCAAGGCTGAAGCAGGAGTCAGGGGACCCAACTGTGCACCCCAGGAGGCTGCCACGGTGCTGCTGCTGCCCATGGCTCCTGGCTGCTTCTCACCCAGCAGATGTGCCCCCACCCCGCAGGGGTCCAAGCTGCCCTCGTGCTGCAGGCAGGGTGGGAGGCAGGGAGGGGCTGCTGGTGGTGCTGTGGCAGCCGGCTGGCAGGGCCTGTGGCAGCGGGCAGCGTGTGGCGGGCAGGGGCAGTCAGCAGCGTCCCCTCCGGCAGGAGATCGACGGCAAGGCCCTGCTGCTGCTGCGGAGCGAGATGATGATGAAGTACATGGGGCTGAAGCTGGGCCCAGCCCTCAAGCTCACCTACCACATCGACAGACTCAAGCAAGGCAAGTTCTGAGGGGCCCTGGGGCTCTGCTCCAGCCCCTGCCCACGCGCCAGGCACGCCTGCAGCACCCGCTGCCGGCAGGGAGGAGCCTGGCACACGGCTGCCTGGCACACAGCTGCCTCCCAGGCCTGGCACTGGACTCCAGTCGTGGCTCCCGTTGGAAGCGGAGGGTCTGTTCCTGCTGCCCAGCCAGCACTGCTCCGTGGACTCCTGCTCCTGGCCCTGCGGTGGGCAGCAGCTGTGGGCAGAGCCCGTGGGCGCCAGGTGCGCTGCTCCCCCTCAATGTGGCTCCTGTGCTGCGAGGCAGCCAATGGCTCCCATCCCCTCGCAGGGGCAGGGGGCCAGGGTGGGGGCTGGGTGCTTTGTGCTTCACAGGGCAGCCCAGCTGAGAGGGCACAGTGCTCCCAGCCCACGCTCGGTGCCCCCAGCCCCTGCTCATACCCTGTGGCACTGTGTCAAGCTTCCAGCAGCAGCCCCAGCCCTGTCTTCCACTGCCAGGGGAGCCTGGCCCTGGCCACTCACCCCTGAGCTCTGCCTGCCCCCCAGTCCCCAGCAGCCTCCCCGGGACTGCCAGGCTGCAGGCTTCGTGTTCATGGCTGATGGGGAGGCCATGCTAGGAGCAGCTGTGGAGAGCCAGGAGGGGGCAGCTGGGCCTGGTGTGCCCTGGGCACAGCCGGGCCGGGGCCAGTGTTGGAGGCTGGTTGGGTGCTGCAGGATTCCACTAGCCCTTCCCACCTCCTGTCCTTTGGGATTTGTTTTTTTATGGCATTGTCTTTGAAATGCTGAAAGGATTCTTTTCTACCTGTTGAACTCGCAGCTCCTGGAGCTTTGTAGCCAGAGATGGAAAGGTCTTCCCAGGGGCTCCCCTGCTGCTCTGGTGCCTGTGCCAGGCTGGTGGGGCTGGCAGGTCAGAGGAGCCCAGTGTGACCTGTCTCTGTGCTGCCCTTCCTGCCAGGGCTGTGCAGGGGACACCTCTTTGTCTCAGACCCTCCCATGTATTTATTTCTGATGGCACCTGAGCACTGTCCTGCAGTCCCAGGCACTTGGCTGCAGCTGCAAGAGGCCACCCAGCCCCAGGCCATGTCCCCTGGGCAGCAGCTAGCAGGGCCAGGGCTGCCTGCAGGGACAGGGCCATAGCTGTCCCCTGGAGATTGCCTGTCCTGGGCCCACAGCAGCTGGGGAAGGGCTGACTGGAGAGCAGGAGGCATGGCAGAGAGCAGGGCTGTGCCAGGCTGTGCCCATGCATGCACCCACTCCACTCCTGCTTCCTTCTGCAGTGGCCAAAGGGCTGGGCCAGGATCTTCACTGCAGGCACTTCTTGTCCTCCTGCCTTTAGCTCACCCTCTGCCCCCAGAGAACATCTCACAACCACACCCCTGCCAGCTCCAGGGCCCGGGCCAGCAGCAGAGCAGCTCCATGGTGGGCGCCCTCCAGGCTCCCATCTTTACCCCGAAGGGGAAAATTGAACCCTCTCAGAGTACTGAAGAGGAGCTGTGCTGCCTGCCCTGCTGCTGCCTGCCCTGCTGCTGCCCAGCATGGTCCAGGGGAGCTGGGCTCAGCCTCTTGTCTCACAGCATCGGCCCCAGGATCCCCTCCTCCCCCGCACTGCGTCCAGCCGATGCTGCTCCCGCCGGCCGCTGGAGACAGCCCTGCGCGGGGCCATCAGAGCTTTCCTCTGCACTTCTTTTACCTTCAGTTGTTTATAAATAAAAGGCTAACCGAGGCCCTCCCCGGCCCTGCGTGCTCTGCTGGCAGCATCGCCCCAGGGAAGGGGCACAGGACAGGGGCTGCCCGAGGACAGGCTCAGGCTGCCGCAGCCCCGCGCCTCCAGGGCTGTTAGTGGAAGTGCTGGGCTGAAGCTGGGCTGAGAGGAACCAGCTCGATCTGGTGATGGTTTAGTGCCAGGAAGGAGAGGAATCAGCCTCTGCCCACCCTCTGCTCAGCCCCTCTGCCGCCCCCCAGGCCTCTCAAGAGCTGTGAGCATTGCTTGGTCCCACCCAAGGCAGCTGCTGGCTGCTGTCAGGGATGGTTTGCCCCAAGCAGCCTGGGCAGAAGTGCTGCAGGTCCTGGTGCTGCCCCACGAACAGTGCAGGGGATCCCAACACCTCCTGCTCCTGCTGCAGCAGCCCCCCAGCACCTCCTGCTCCTGCTGCAGCAGCCCCCGGCACCTCCTGCTCCTGCTGTAGCAGCCCCCAGCACCTCCTGCTCCTGCTGCAGCAGCCTGGGTGCTCAGGGACGTGTGGCAGTGCTGTGGGCAGAGGCTCTGATCCTGCCTGGAGCTTCTGGGGCTCCCCCACACCTGGGGGATGTTGGAGCAGGGAGCAGTCCCTGGTGGGATTCCCTGGCCCCACTACTCTGCACTCACAGCTCAGAGCTGCTCTGCCATGGTGCCCTGAGGCAGGAGGCAGGGGAGGGCAAACACCACCCCCAGCCAGTCATGGGCACATGGTGGGGGGAAGCTGAGCCCTGAGCCCCCCATTGCCTGCCACAGAGCATTGCCAGGGCCACAGGCTCCACATCTGGACAGCTCCAGAACACCCAGGAGCCACTGCAAGCTGTCAGGGGCTGCTGTCCCACAGGGAGGGGTTGGTGGCATGGGCTGGGGCAACACCGAGTCCAGGGGTCCAGCCAGGCCCCACCCTGGGCATGGGGCACCTGCACCCACAGCACTCACTGGGCTGCTCTGCAGCTGGCCCAGCTCAGCAGGGCTGGTCCTCCAGCCAAGGTGGTGACGATGGAGCCAAGGTGGTGATGAAGCAGCCAAGGTGGTGATGAAGAAGCCAGGTTGATTATGATGGAGCCAAGGTGATGATGATGGAGCCAAGGGGGATCTCACCTTCATGTGCAGTGAGCCAGGGGGGTTCATGCCTTGGCTCACACTGTGCCTGGAGCACCTTGAGACATCTCCTCAGGGGCTGGTGGTGAAGGGGAGATGCTGGTGGTTGGGGAAGGCAGGTGAGAAGCAGCAGTGGCAGGGGGGCAGCAGGGTGAGTTCTGCTGGGGAGAAGGGTTTGTGGCTGGCCTTGAAGTTATGGCAGCACTGAGAGACCCTCCCCAGCTCTGCCCTTGGCCTTGCTGCCTTGGGGCTCACTGGGCACCCCAGGAAGTCTGTTCGGGTGCCTCTGGCCCAAACTCACCCAGGACCACTGTGGCAGCACCTAGCTCTGTGCCCCCCAGACCTCCTCCTGGCACTGTGTGGCAGTCAGGGTGTCCCTGCCCCCAGCCCCACGGCAGCAGAGCCTGGGTGGCAGCTGGGGCCACCCTCAGGGCTGAGCCTTGGTGGCTGAGCCAGGGGCCAGGGTGCCCAAAGTCCCAGGCCTGTGTGCAGAGCCCAGGGACCCTGCTGCAGTCTCCCTTCTGCAGCCCCAGCCCAGGAGCTAAAATGCAGCACCTAAGGGTGGAGAGAAAGGCAGAAGCCACCTGGCACCCAGGGGCACACTGCCCAACCCTGCCTGGGCACTGGGACTGCCTCCTCCCTGCCCCACCACAGCAGGAACCCAGCTCCAGGGGGGGCAGATGGCTCAGGGGAGGCTTTACCAACATGGCCACGAGTGGGGCTGCAGCCAGCCAGGCCCTGCCTTAGGGCAAGAGCTGGGCTGGCACCAGGTGCCCAGGGAGGGCTGCTGAGGTGGTGCAGGGCGGGGGGGGGAGCAGCTGAGCTCTGCACCCTGCAGCTCCCAGGGGCAAACAACTCTCTCCTGCTGATCAGGTGAGGAACAGCCCCAGAGGATGAACACCCAGCAGGACACAGCTGGGGGGCATGAGGACAGCACAGGCACAGAGCAGGATGGGCCCAAAGGGAGAGATCCTTCCCCAGCTCTGCAGCCTGAGGGCAGCAGGCAGGAACCAAAGGGCACCACAGGCCCTGCCCCCAGGCTGGAGTGGCCCTGGGCCACTCATCCCCAGGGCAGCTTTGGGTGCTGGTTACTGACCCCCAGCTGAGGTGAGGCTGGAGCAGGGACAGCCCCACACAGCTCAAGGCAATGGTTTGAAACTAGAGCAGGGGAGGCTTAGAGTGGAGATTGGGAAGTAATTCCTTAGAATGAGGGTGGGGAGAGACTGGCACAGGTTGCCCAGGGAGGCTGCGGCTGTCCCCTCCCTGGAGGTGTCCAAGGCCAGGCTGGATGAGGCCTTGAGCAAGCTGGGCTGGTGGGAGGAGTCTCTGCCCATGGCAGGGGGTTGGAGCTGGATGAGCTTTAAGGTCCCCTCCAGCTCACCACCCATCTATGGCAGTGCTTCACCCATCAGAGCTCCTGACACCCTCAGCCACCCTCCCACCTGTGCAGGAGGAAGAGGAAGAGGAAGCACATCCTCCATCAGACATCTTGCAGAGTAAGTGCAGTGACACGTGCCCTGCAGGGGCTGGGGGGCTCAAGGTTTCTCCACTGCAGAAGGGAAGCAGGGAGGAAGTCCCAGGAGTGGAGGCAGACTTTGGAATTGAAATCCATAGGAAACAGAGCTGGGGAACCTCCAACCCCCGGGGGGTTCCTCTGGAGCAGGGCTGGTCCACTTCAGTCCCTTCCCTCCCCCAAGCTACAGAAGCAAGACAGCAGCTCCTGGCCAGTTCCTCCTTTTATTACCAACCACCCCTTCCCGGCGAGGCAGCTGCAGTTTGGGCCCAAACAAAACCATATCAGGGGAGAAAAAGGTAAGGAAGGAGCCTCCCTGCTGAGGAGCAGTCGTGGCCAGCAGGAGCTGGAAAGGAGCAAGGAGGGCACTGCAGCTGCTGCAGGGCATGGGGAGGGGAGCTGGCCTCAGCTGCACAGGCTCAGGGCTCAGCCAGGCTCAGACCTGCAGCATCTCCATTGTGAGCCCCTGGAGAGCTCTGCCCAGGGTCAGATAAGTTCCTGCCCCTGGCTCCTGCTGACCCAAGGCCAACCCTGAGGCTGTTTGTACTGCAGCCAGAGCAGGGGAAGGGCAACAAAGCAAGAAGTGCAGAGCTGAGCCTGCAGGAGAGCAAGGAGCTGAGGGCTGAGCCAGGGACTGCCTCAGGAACCAGCTCTGTGCTGTGTGGGCAGCTGGACTTGAGGCCCTCCATGTGGAGAAGGCAAGAGCAGGGTCCAGGCAGGGAGAGGAAAGCACCAAGAGCTGTGCAGGCTGAGGCCATGCACACACAGGGGAGCAGGGCAGCACCTGAGAGCAGCTCCCTGCTGTGCCTCCCTGGGCTGCCAGCTGCCATTTCCCAGCCAGCACTGGTCCCAGGAGCTCTGCTTCAGGGTTTGCTTTTGGAGTGCCCCCACCTCCAGCTGCACCCCTGCAGTGCTCCAGGGAACTCCACTCCAGGAAGATTTTCCTGGTTAAATCTCATTGCTGGCAACAACTGCCCCAAGGGCACCAGTGCCAACCATTCTTAAATAGTGCTGAAAGAGACACCGAAGAGCAAAATCTTCCCTCTGCCCCCCAAGAAAGAGACTGCATGAAGCTGAGCACTCCTCCCCTGCAGCACAGCTCAGGAACAGAGCAAGCCTCCAGCACCTCCTGGCCTCCAGACACCTCCCCAGAGAGGGCTGTGGGGCGAGCAGAGGCTGGAGGAGGCAGCTCAGCAGCCAGGCCAGGCCGGGCCAGGCCCAGCTGCATTCTCCCCTCACATCCAATCCCACCCCCAGCTTGCTGTGGATCTCCAGGATGGTGCCAGCTGAGGACAGCCTGGACCTGCTTGTGCTGGGCTGAGCTGCCCTCCAGAAGTGAAGTCTGCAGAGGAAATGAACCAAGGACAGAGGAGCTGAGAAAAGAGAGAGGCAGGAACTCAGGGGGGAAATGACCAACCCTAGGGTAGGAAAGGCCAAAGCCAAGGGTTCAGTCACTCTATTGCTGTAAGAACTCCTGGGGGACCTGAGGACTTCTTCTCTTCAGTGGAGACATCTGGGGAGAGAGGAGGGGAGCAGGAGTGAACTGGGAGTGAAGAGCCACAGCTGGACCTGCCCAGCACACTGCAGGCTGAGCCCAGCACAGCTCAGCCCCACCAAGCACAGCCCAAAGCTCCTCTGCCCAGGGCAGAAGATGTCCTCACTCCACGGTCCCCCCAAGCCCTTCCAGCCCCCAGAGCTCCAGGAGCTGTAGGCAGTGAGCCCTGCCCAGCCAAGAGCAGCTCCAAAGGGAAGCCCTCATGGTGGTGCAGCTGAGCTGGGCCAGGCAGCAGCAGGCCAGGCAGGGGACACAGCAATGTCACTGTCCCTACAGCTTCCTCTGGGGACAGCCTCCAAGCCATCAGCACAGCACCAGGACTGGCATCTGGGCACTGCCAGCGAGCCAGAGGTTCAGAGCTGCCCTCAGGATGCAGACAGAAGGTTCCTCAGGTGGTTCCTGTTCCAGAGCTGGACGAGGCCAGCACCCTGGGACCCCTGGGACCCAGCCCCACAAGCAGGGCTGGGGAGGTCCTGGGTTAGGCTGGGAAGCATCTGCTGTGGGGAGGGGAGGGTGAGGGCTGCCCATCCCCTGGCAGTCAGCCCCCAAAGCCAGCCAGAGCAGCAGGGACAGGGTCATAGCCTTGCTGCTCAGCCTTTGCTGCTGTGACTGCTGGGGTCCCCTGGCTTGGCTGCACCCCATGGCCCACACCTGCAGCAGCTGTTCCAGCTCAGGGCTCAAGCTGCTGTCCCAGGAGATGGAGGAGCTCAGCTGCTCCCAAGCTGCTGTCAGAGGCCAGGGATTGCCTCCAGAACACCAACCCAGGGACCCCAGGCTCAGCCCTGCCCCAGCCTCAGGCCCTGCTAGTGGAGCTTTGTTCCTGTGTCTCAGCTGAAGGCCAGACTCCCCCATGGGCTTTGGGGTCAGTTTGCTGAGGCAATGCTGAGGCAGGAGGCACTGCAGGGCCCTCAGTACAGCTGGGGCACAGCTGGGAGCACCTCCCACCAGTGCCACTTCTCTACCAGCTGCTGTCAAAGGTTCAACTGCCAGGAGGAAGCCTGGGCATAGAGTTTTGTCTGCAGGAGAGGTTTGAGGTCAGTAGAAGTTACCAGGACTCAGTCATGGTTCACTGATGGAAACTTCAGCTCTGTGATCTCCAGGTCAGGGGAGCTGCTGCCACTTCTGTCACTGTAGGTGTCCCTGGGGAGTGCAGAGAGGCTCTGGCTGAGCACAAGTGGTGATGGAGCTGGGCCTGGCCCAGCAGCCAGCAGGGCTTGGTGCTGAGTGCTGCTGGCTGAGGCTGAGCACACAGAATCCTGAGGGTCACCACCCCCTGAGGCTCCATCAGCTCCAGGGCTTGGGAAGTGGTCACCCATGGCTCAGGCAATGCAGCAGGCAAAGGGACTCCACTGAGCAGGGAGCAGAGGGTGGGTGAGCACCTACCAGGCACCCACCAGGCACAGCTCCCCAGAGCCACCTGATGGCCTCCAAGCCCTTCAAGAGCTTTTCCAGAGTCCCAGAGCAATTCAGAAGGGAAGTGACCTCAGCAGAGCTGCACCACAGGGACAGCCTCCAGCTCAGACACAGCTGCTCAGGGCCTCCTCCAGGCACCTTCTGAAGCTCTCCAAGGACAGAGACCAAGCAGCCCTTCACCCACAGCAGTGCAGCTGAGCTCATGCTGACAGATGTTCCTTATAGCCCCTCAGGACCTCTCCTGTGTCTGTCCCCTGGGTCTCCTCCTCCCCTGCACAAGGATCCTGCCTTCATCTTCCTGCTCATGGCCCTGCAGGCTGCTCTTAGCCCCCAGGAAGTCTTCCCTTTCCCAGGCTGAGCAAGCTCAGCTCCTTCAGCCTCCACTCACTGGGAAGGTCTCCAACCTCCTGCCCTCAGCAGCCCTGCACTGACCTCCCTCCAGTCCACATCCCTGTTGCACTGGCACTGCCTGACCCCAAACCCCCCAGAGTGTTCTGGATGTGCTCAGCAGCCATGATCCCTTCTCTCCAGCCCTGGCTCTGCTCTCACACAGCCCAGGAGCTGCTGAGCCTCCCTCTGCCCCCAGCTGCTTCACACTCAGCTTGCTGCTGAGCAGGGCTGCTCCCCAGCTGCTCACCCCCAGCCTGTGCTACTCAGGGGGTTCCCAAGATGCAGGACTCCCCTTTGTCCTTGTCAAGCCTCCCCAGGGTCCTGCAGCCCAGCCCAGGCCCTTGCAGTGCTCCCACCCTGCAGGCACAGCCTGCACCCCTTGCTGGCTGCCACCTGAAAATGTGCTGAGAGCCAGAAGGGTCCAGGGACAGAGGGGAGCAAGGCACAGAGCTGCCACAGAGCTTTCAGGCCATGTGCTGCCCATGGGACTATTTGTGAGCAGAAGCAGGGGCCTGCAGGAGCAGTGACACTAACTCAGGGTGCTGCAGTGCAGAGGGAACCTCAGCTGCTCTGCTGGGAGAAGCCCTTCAGGAGAGCAAAGCATCCCTCAGCCCCTGGCAGCCCCAACGTGAGGCAGCTTCAGGGCAGTGACATGGCCACAGCAGTTCCTGGGGAGCAGCTGCACTGCAGCCTGACCCAGAAAGGCCAACAGAGCCCTTCCTGCCCTGGTGAGCTCAGGGCATCCCCTGCCAGTGCCCCTGCCTTTGGTTTGTGCTGTTCAGTGCATGCTGCCACACAGCTGCTCAAGCACCCTCTCTGTGTCCTCCTCTGTGTCTGCAGCAGCCTCCCTGCAGCCTTCTCTTCTCCAGGCTGCACAGCCCCAACTCCCCCAGCCTGTCCCCATAGCAGAGGTCCTCCAGCCCTCTGATCATCCTGGTAGCCTCCTCTCAGGACCTCCCTGTGGGGCAGCTCTACATTCAACCTGAAAATGAAGCCAGGAGGTTTCCAAGACACTGCAGAAAGAGGAGGTGCTGCAGACCCCCCTTGGCTCCCCCTCAGTGCCAAGAAGTCTCTCTGGTTTACCCTGTAGGAAGCAGCCCTGCCCTGGTGCCTCCAACCTACCTGGGTGAGAGCCTGCAGCCCTTCTGCAGGTAATGAGTGAGTCTGCCTGCAGATGCCAGGAGGAGGCCAAAGTAAGGGGGAGATGGCTTGATGGGCCTGGAGAGGAACTCGGGGTGGTACTGGACCCCAACAAAGAAGGGGTGCTCTAGGAGACAGAAAGGGACAGGGTCAGGGTCCTGCAGGCAGTGGCTGAGCTGCAGCTGGATGGTCACAGCTCACAGGGTGTCAGGGGTTAGAAGGGACCTCTGGAGATCTTCCAGTCCAACCCTCTGCCAGAGCAGGACCATAGGATCCAGCACAGGTCACACAGGAACACATCCAGACAGGGCTGGAAAGGCTCCAGAGAAGGAGACTCCACAACCTCTTTGGGGAGCCTGCTCCAGTGTTCTGTGACCCTCACAGTGAAGAAGTTCCTCCCCATGTTGAGATGGAACTTCCTGTGCTGTAATTTGTATCCACTGCCCTTTGTCCTATCCCAGGGCACAACTGAGCAGAGCCTGTCCCTGTCCCCTCCCTCCTGACCCCCAGCCCTCAGCTATTGATAGACATTGATCAGATCCCTCTCAGCCTTCTCCTCTCCAGACTAACCACCCCCAGGGCTCTCAGCCTCTCCTCCCCAGGCACTGCTCCAGTCCCTTCAGCATCCTTGCAGCCCTCCCTTGGTCTCTCTCCAGCAGATCCCTGTCCCTCCTGAACTGGGGAGCCCAGAACTGGATGCAATATTCCAGGTGAGGTCTCAGCAGGACAGGGCAGAGGGGCAGAAGAACCTCTTGATGCACCCCAGGGCCCCATTTGGTACCACTGGTGCTGCAGCCCTGCTGCTGTCATTCCCACCCTGCCCTTAGTGCCCACATGGACAGGCACATGGGGCTGTTTCTGGGAGTGGGCTTATGGATGGAGCCATCCCAGGATGAGCCACAGGAGCTCCAAACACTTCCCCTTGGCCCCCCCCCCAGCTGCCCAGGACTCACCTTCCAGCTCCACCACTTCCATTCGCTCTCCCTCCTCGTCCTGGCCTACAAACTTCAGACCCTGCTCTTCAAAGCACTTCTTCAGCTGTGGGTTGACCTAGGAGAGCAGAAGCAAGACCCCCCCTGATCTCTTGTGTTTGGATCAGCCAGAAGAGCTCCCTGCCCACAGCAGCTCCCTTACCTCAAACCTGTGCCTGTGCCTCTCCTCCAGGAAGTCATGGTCCCCATACAGCTTCCCTGCAGCAGGAGCACAACAGCCAAACACCTCACACAGTGCCAACCTCACACAGTGCCAACCTCACACAGTGCCAGCTGGCAGCAAGGCCCCTGGAGGTGTCCCCCACGCTCTGACACTTCTGGAGGGGACCACAGCTGGGGCTGTTCAGCCTGGAGAAGGCTCCAGGGGGACCTCAGAGCTGCCTTCCAATCCCTGCAGGGATCCTGCAGGAAAGCTGCAGAGAGACTTGGCACGAGGGTGTCTGAGACAGGCCAAGGGGGAATGGCTTGGAGCTGAGGCAGAGCAGGGTGAGGCTGGAGCTGAGGGAGAAGCTCTTCAGTGTGAGGGTGGTGAGAGTCTGGCACAGGCTGCCTGGGGGTGTTCAAGGCCAGGCTGGATGAGGCCTTGAGCAGCTGAGCCTAGCTGAGAGGTTGGAGCAGATGAGCTCTGAGGTCCCTTCCAACCTGAGCCATGCTGTGATTCCCATTTCACTACCAGAACAGTCAGCAAACACCTCCCAACTCAGGGACACTCCCAGGCCCCACTTGCCACCCCACCATCCCTCATCCCAGGAAACACTTCCAGAAGGGGTAAGCAAGGCCTTACTCATGACTGAGTTCTTGGTTTGGAAGAGTGTCCTCCTCTTGCCAAGCCTCATGGTGCCACCCATCTGCCCAGGATTATGCTCTGGCATGTCAATGACCTGCAAAGAGCAGCCAGAGAGCAGGCTGAGACTCAGGAGGAGTAACAGCCCTGGGCAGGCTCTGGAACAGCAGTGAGGAGAAGAAAACATCCCCACAGCAGCTGAGCCAGGGCACACTGTCTGGACAGGGTACCCCAAGTGCCCAGGGAGGGCAGCTGAGCTCTGGTAAGGGCTGTGCAGAACACACAGAAGGGCTGAAGGTGTTCAGGAAGCTGTAGCTGAGGAAATGGTCTCAGCCAGCATCTAGACAGAGCGCACACCACTGCTGGGCTGCTGAACAATGACAGACAGAAGCAAAAGCCCAAATCCAACTCATTTCTGCTTTACCACCAACTCCAGAACCTGGGTTTGGCATTTCCCTGTGGAGCATTTCAAAGGACAGCAGAAGCCAGCCCTGAGGGTGGACCCTGGAGCCTGCAGCTAGGAGAGACTGGTTCCAAAATCCCTCCACAAGTGTTCCAAGGAATTCCTTTCTCTAGGGGGACCTCAGAGCTGCCTGCCAGCACCTGAAGGGATCCTGCAGGAAGGCTGCAGAGAGACTTTTCCTGAGGGTGTCTGAGACAGGCCAAGGGGGAATGGTTTGGAGCTGAGGCAGAGCAGGGTTAGAGTGGAGCTGAGGAAGAAGTTCTTCAGGGTGAGGGTGGTGAGAGTCTGGCACAGGCTGCCCAGGGAGGCTGTGGCTGCCTCCTGCCTGGGGGTGTTCAGGGCCAGGCTGGATGAGGCCCTGAGTAGCTGAGTCTGGCTGGGCATGGCAGGAGGTTGGAGCAGATGAGCTCTTGGCTGCCAGCCTGAGCCATGCTGTGAGTCTGGGATGATTTCTGGGCTCACCATCAAACACCTGTGCAGTGGAACCTGGGCATTGCCAAATCTTTAGTATTTATCCTGTGGGCAGTTAGCTCCCCAGCTGCCCTGTCAGCAGCCCTCACTCCTCACCTGATGAAGGGCAATTAAAGCTAAACAAACCCTGCCAGAGGTTCCCTGCAAGCCCTGCAGCCTCTGTGGAGCAGCAGCTGCCACAGTTAACTAGGCAGAGACATTTGCTTTTCAGAGGAGTAGATGATGGCAAGCAACCCTAAAAGCCACCAGACACTAATCCAAGCTCCTAACTGCACCCAAGGGTAGGTGCAGAGCAGCCTGGCACAGGATGGGTATCACAAACAAGCAGAAACTCACCACAGGATGAGCAGTTTTGGGGTCAAACTCTGTTGAGTTGGCATCTGCAAGGGAAGGGTCAGCAGTTGGAAGCAGCAAGGCCCTCCCCCCCTGAGGTGCCTTTACAGGACCCCTCCAGGCACTGCTCTGTCTGCCCCCCACACTGCTGGTAGCAGCCACCTGAACCCTGTGTGCTGAGAGCCTGCAGAGCAGGGCTGGCAGCAGCTCAGGGCAGTCAGTGCCCTGCAGGCAGGGCTGGGCAGGGGGCAGCAGGCACTCAGCAGCTCAGAGTGTCCTGAACACACCCAGCCAGGGGCAGGCAGCAGAAGTGCTCCCAGAAACTCATCCTGCCCTACCCAGTGAGAGCCAGAACCAGGCTGAGAAACTCCCCTTGGCACTCTGCCAGCAGGGACCCCCCCAGGGCAAGCAGCAGAGCCCAAAGGGCAGCAGAGCACTGTGAGTCCTGGCTGAGCTGCCTGGGCAGCTGCAGTGCTGCTTGGGCTCCATCCCTGCCAGCTGGGGGCACTGAGGATGTGCAGCACACAGACACAGCTCCTCTGGGGGGCTTGGGTCAGGAGCTGAGCCTTCCTCTAAGCAAAGCAAGCTCCTGTCCCTGCAAGCTTCCCTCCATGCTTCCATGCCCTGCTCCCTTCAGTTGTGTTTCATTAGGAAGAAATTTCCTGTTCCCTTTGAATGAGCAAAGGGGATGAGGAGCTGCACAGGCCTAGGAAATGAAACCCTGAAAATCCCAAGCATGAAAATAGTCAGAGGCACCCCTCAAGCAGGCAGAGGGGTGCCCAAGGGCCAGGAGGTGCTGTGCAGTTACCTTGCCAGCCCAGGACGCTGCGTGCAAACTCCACCACTGCCAGCTGCATGCCCAGGCACACTCCTGTGGGGGACAGAGGACCCAGGGTCAGGCCAGCACAGGGAGCCCTGAGCACAGCACACAGCCCTCAGGCAGCACAAAACCTGCAGCAGCAGGCAGCTCTGAAGAGGTTTGTTCCCCCCCTGCCCCATCCACCCCACCCCAGCTGCTCCCCCTCTCCATTCACTCACAGGCACACATCCTGCTTCCTGCCCACAGCACCACAGCCTCCCCAGAGACTCCCAGACAGGGATCCCTTGGCACCACAGGCAACCAGCTCCAACCACCCCAGAGCTAAGCAGAGCTGGCAACTGTTGCCCCCTGGGCCCTCCTCAGCCAACCACCTTCAGGAGTGGACACTGCAGACCCTGATGCCAATGGGTGAGGCTCTGGCTGAGGGCAGAGAGGCTGCCCCACAACCTGGGGCTGAACCACTTCTCACCTAGGAAGGGCTTCTTCTGCTTCCTTGCCCAGGAGATAGCTTGGATTTTGCCTTCAGTCCCCCGAACACCAAATCCACCAGGAACCAGCACCCCACTGTGTGAGGATGAGATGATCCTGTTCAGAGGGGGCTCAGCATGGGGGCTCCCCACAGCCACCCACACACCACCTCTCCTGGAAAGCCTTGGACTGCAAGACCTCACTCCTGAAAAGGTCTCAGAAGTGCCCTGTCTCCAGCATGGCTTCCATGAGACTTCACCTGAGCCAGCACCAGCACCTGGTGCCAGAACCACTCCAGTGCCTGAAGGGCTCCAGGAGAGCTGGGGAGGGACTCTGGACAAGGGCTGGGAGTGCCAGGATGAGGGAGAATAGCTTTGAGCTGGGAGAGGAGAGACTGAGACTGGAGATGAGGAAGAAATTGTTGAGGGTGAGGGTGGGGAGACTCTGGAACAGGCTGCACAGGCTGGATGAGCTTTGAGATCCCTTCCAACCCATTCTGTGGTCACATCACACATCCCAGACTGGCCAGGAAACAGAGGTGACCTTCCCAGCAGATCCCAACCACCACAGGTCACAGCACTGCAACACTCAGGTTGCACAGCCCACAGGTGGTTGCCAACACTTCACCCAGCCAGGCTCATGCTGAGGAAGCTGCTGGCTGCAGGGCCAAGTTGTCCTGACCACAGACACAAGGACCCCAAGTTCTGCAGGAGGTTCTTTACCCCTGGCCCCAGCCCTCCTGCCTCCAGGCCTAACAAACTCCACTGGGTCTGTCTGCTGGGCTGACTCCTGGCCCTCCTCTGCATCCCAGGGCTTTTCCCTTCTCACACTTTCTCCTTCTAGACCTTTCTCCCATTCTCTCTGTGGTCAAAAAGCCTTTCCCACACCTGACCTTCCCCCTGGCTTCCCCACCTGCTCCACAGCTGCCTCTCACCAACCCCTTCACTCATTCTGCATTTTCCACCTTATCCCAAACAGCCTTCAGAGGGCATGTGGGGCACTGCCAGAGTGCTGCTGCAGGGCCCAAGAGGAGTCTCCAGTGAGGCTCTTCCTCCCAGAACTGCCAGCAGCAGCAGGCTCCAAGGCAATGCCAGAGGCTGGGAGCCTTACTCAGCACCACAGAGCTTCTGCCAGGCCTCGTGGTAGCGCACAGGCTCCTCCTGCAGAGTGTCTGGCTCCAAGTCAGCAGAGTCAATGTACTGGGAAGAAATCCAAGAAAGGATGATGAGAGACTGCCACAGGGGGCACAGGGTCTCCTTCATTCAATTAAGACATCACAGCTCCTCCTGGAGAGCTCTGCATTTGTTTCCTACTGGCTGCTTGCTTGTGTTTTTTGCTGGGTTGATCTCTTGTTAGTCAACAAACCTCCCATCAGCCACAGGCAGGACCTTTCCTGTCTTTGTGCTTCAAATGATGCAATTCCAACCAACTGGAGAAGGCTCCAGGGACACTCAGAGCTGCATTTCAATATCTGCAGGGGATCTACAGGCAGGTGGGGAGGGACTGTTCAGAAGGGGCTGTGGGGATAGGATGAGAGGCAATGGTTTGGAACTGGAGCAGGGCAGAGTTAGGTTGGACCTCAGGAGGGAGTTCTGCAGAGTGAGGCTGGGGAGACACTGGAACAGGCTGCCCAGGGAGGTGGTGGAGGCTCCATCCCTGGAGACATTCAAGATCAGGCTCAATGTGGCCCTGAGCAACCTGCTCTAGCTGGAGGTGTCCCTGTTCACTGCAGGGGGTTGCACAAGATGCCCATGGAGGGTCCCTTCCAACCCAATGCAGTCTGTGACTCTTAGAGGCTGAAAGGTTTTCTCTGAAGCTGGTTCATGCCTCACAGGAGATGCTTTGAGATGCTGAAATCCAAAGGCAGTTTCCAAGTTCCCTGCCTGACTTGCCTCTCCTTGCCTGTGGCTCTGTGCTGATCCTAACCCAGCTGGGAAGGGCTGTGGGTAGCAGGAGTCTGTATGTGGATCTTTCCCTTTCTCCCCCCCAGACAGCTCCATTCCTACCTTAATGTCAAGTTTGTGGTTGATGGCCAGTGCAGAGTGCTCCAGGGCCTTAATGACAGAGGCATAGGAGTCTGAGAACTTGGTGTACTTGCCCACCAGGGCTATGGAGCAGGTCTCCAGGAGCCGGTCGTACCTGCAGGGAGCAGACTCAGGAGGGGGCCCAGCAGTGACACAGCATGGGGCAAGGGCCCCCCCCACACGTGACAGCAGAGTCCACCCAGTGAGATGAGGACCTGTTACAGTAATTGTGACTTTAAAACACCAAAGCAAGACTGAAAGAAAGGGAGAAAGAAATAATGAGAGAGAAAAGCAGCTGCAGAGAGTCCCCCCACAAGGGAACACATCTCTGCTTGGGCTCAACAGCCAAAGGAGGAGATCCAAAGCCTCTCCAGGAACCTCTCCTAGATTCCAGACTGCAGGAAGCTGTGAGGAGAGGATCAAAGCCCTGCAGGGGTCTGCACTGACCAACAGCTGCCCAGGCAGATCACCTCAGCCCCCAGCAGCAGGGCACTCAGGCAGCAGCCCTGGCTGCAGCCAAGGGACCCTCCAAGGTTCAGTTCAGCCCTGCCAAGCACCTTCACCCACCTGGGCACCCAGGGCCTTGCCCAGGGACAGGGAACCCTTGCTGCTAGTGCTGGGTGGGCAGTGCCAATAAAGGGAGGTGGTGGAGACATTCAAAGTCAGAGCTGACAGAGCCCTGGGCAGCCTGCTCTAGCTGGAGGGGTCCCTGCTGCCTGCCTGCACAAGGGGACCTTGGAGAGTCCCTTCCAGCCCAATGCTTTCTGTGAATCTAGACCTTGGTAATTAATTTCTCAGAAGGACAAAGACATTTCAGTCCTCAGAAGGGGCCTGAGTGGTGCCTGCAGAGACTCAATTCACCATTTCCTCACAGCTAAAAACGAATCTCTCTGTGCTGGGAGTCTCAGAGCAGCCACAAGCAGCTGCAGTGCTTGCTTGCAAGCACACTCCAAAGGGTCATTTGGAGGGACACCCCTGAGGCCTCCCACACAGGCCTACAAAAGGTTTAGACCACCTTGGAATGGCACTGGGCTCTTTGGTAGAAAAAGGGGAGGGCAGAGCTGTCCACCTTCTACTGGCTTCAAACTCAAACACAAGGTAAGGATCCCAGGGATGTGACCTCACAGGATCTTCTGAAAGCATGGAGAAGGCTGCAGGGAGACCTTCTGGTGGCCCTTCTGCACTTAAGAGTCACAGAAAGGATGGGGACAGACTTTTTAACAGGACCCATTTGAGTTTTCAACCAAAAGAAGGAGATTTAGAATAGATAAAAGGAGGACATTGTTTGCAGTGTCCCACATTGCCCAGAGGTGGGAGATGTCCATCCCTGGAACCATCCCAGGTCAGGCTGTTTGGGCCCCTGAGCAACCTGCTCTAGTTGAGGATGTCCCTGCTGGCTGCAGGGGGTTTGAACTGGGTGAGCTTTAGGGCCCCTCCCAGCCTCAAATGCTCCAGGATTCTATGATCCTCACTTGCAAAAACTTTTGGGTAAACATCAAGAACAAAGCAGTAAAAGAAAACCATTTCAGCAGGTTAGAAGAGCTGAGGAAGATGAAGCAACACTCAGCACCTAAGGAGCCAACAAGCAGGAAGAGAAGCTCAAGAGGAGCTTAGCTCAGGCTGTGCCCAGCTCTGCAGCTCACCTGTCAGCCATCTCCTTCCACTTCAGCAGCATCCTCCTGGGCTGCCTCTCAATGGGGAGGTCAAGCCTGTGCCTGAAGTAGTCAACCACTCCCTGCTCCTCTAAGAGCAGAGGGACTCTGTAGATGGAGGAGACATCATGCACACAGATGACCTGGCAGAGGAGAGAAGGGCATCAGAACAGAGCTAGGGGCCTCAGCAGTTACCTTAGACAGACATCAGAGCTTCTGTCTCTAGCAGGCAACCCAAGGAGCACCTAAACAACACACAACAAACAGCTCCACAGCAGCTTCCAGGGCCTTGGAAAGGTCACAACTCTGCTATGGGCACAGGCTGGGGGCGTTGTGGCTGTTCAGCCTGGAGAAGGCTCCAGGGAGACCTCAGAGCTGCATTTCAATATCTGCAGGGGACCTCCAGGCAGGCTGGGGAGGGACTGTTCAGAAGGGGCTGTGGGGATAGGATGAGAGGCAATGGTTTGGAACTGGAGCAGGGCAGAGTTAGGTTGGACCTCAGGAGGAAGTTCTGCAGAGTGAGGCTGGGGAGACACTGGAACAGGCTGCCCAGGGAGGTGGTGGAGACCTCATCCCTGGAGACATTCATGATCAGCCTTGCTGTGGCCCTTGGGCAGCCTGCTCTGGTTGGAGGTGTCCCTGATGCCTGCAGGGGGTTGGACAGGATGCCCTTGGAGGCTCTCTTCCAGCCTGATGGAGGATCTGTGAATCCTCCAGGAATGCCCAGGGATTGCTGCTCCCCAAGCTCCTTGGGTTCTACCAGCACAACCTAGCAGTGAGAGCCAGCTGCTGCCAGGCTGGGGAGGCACACAGCAAAGGCCAGAGAACACTCTGAAGAGACCTCCTGTGGTGCAGCCTTCCTGGGAATCCTGACTGGAACCAGACTTCATGGCAAGCCCAGCTCCTCACTTCCCACCACTGCCATGCCTTACCAGGGCCCCACAGGAACAGCCAGGGAAAGCTGAACTCTCCATACAGCAAGAGACTGTCCAGGATTGCAGGGGCCTGCAAGGAGGCTCCAGAGAGCTGGGGAGGGACTCTGGACAAGGACTGGGAGTGCCAGGACAAGAGACAATGGTTTTGAGCTGGGAGAGGGGAGACTGAGACTGGAGAGGAGGAAGAAACTCTTGAGAGTGAGGGTGGGGAGAGACTGGCACAGGTTGCCCAGGGAGGCTGTGGCTGTCCCCTCCCTGGAGGTGTTCAGGGCCAGGCTGGATGAGGCCTTGAGCAAGCTGGGCTGGTGGGAGGGGTCCCTGCCCATGGCAGGGGGTTGGAGCTGGATGACCTCTGATGTCCCTTCCAACCCAACTACTCCATGAATTAATCAGCTGTGAGCCAACAACCCTCAGGTCAGTAAGAAGCAGCAGGTCAGCAGCTCCAGGTCAAAAAGGGCTTCCTCAGGAAGGCAAAGACAGCTCTGGGCAACTGCTGCCTGTCCATCAAGAGCCAGGCTGTGCTTTAAGGCTCACAAACACACTGGCACAACTAGTTTTGAGTCCTCATTCTCAAATGAAAGCAGAGTTCAGAACTGCAGCAGTAAAGCTCCCTAGTTGCCAACTTTCCTGCTCTAGTCAAGAGCATTTCCTTCACAATCCAGCTCCAACTGCAGGCAGGGAACTGCAACACTGCTCTGAACACCCCAGGAGGTGACTGACAAGAGCCAACTGCCAGGTCCCAGCCAAGATTGTTCTGCTGACACATCCACACTGTGGCCAGGTCACTCTGAATGCAAGACTGGAGACTGCAAGGCTCATCTAGGAAAGGAATAAAAAGCACTGGACAGAGCCTGCAGCTGGGAAATGATTCTCAGACCTTCACCAAAACTCCAGCTGGATTGGGAAGAGTTAATCTCTAGGCTACAGACAGTTTGGCTGAGGGTCCTGGGCTTCTTTAGTCTGCAGAAGAAAAGGCTGAGAGAGACCTCATTGCTCTCTACAGCTCCCTGAGAGGAGGCTGCAGTCAGGTGGGGGTTGGGCTCTGCTCCCCAGTCTCAGGTGATAGGAGAGGAAATGACTGAAATTGTGCCAGGGGAGGGTTAGGTTGGAGAGGAGGAAAAATGTCTTTGCTGCAAGAGTGGTCAGGGCTTGGCACAGGCTGCCCAGGGAGGTGGTGGAGTCCCCATGCCTGGAGGTGTTCCAGAAACCTGTGGCCATGGCACCTGGAGCCAGGATTTGGTGGCTGGACTGGATGATCTTGGAGAGCTTTTCCAAATAAACAATTCTATGATTCCATCACTATTTGTCAAGCTCTTGCTCAGACTGTGCCCTGCAGAGCCCTCTCAGCACAGAAAGAATGAAGCCAAGATGGAATTTTTGCCTATCCCTACCACATTCCAGTGAAGCAGTGCTCCTCTCAAATACCACTTCAGTTTGGCCCTGCAGTGTCTCCTCATGCCATCCTGGGCAGAAGAGCAGCATCCAAACACATCCATGTCAACTTTAAATCTCATTCTGGGCCACTACTCTTTGGCCTCTAACTACTGAGCAGCCTCAGTCTCCTGTGTTCACAGCAGGAATCTGGAAGGATAACTAAGGTCAAAAGCAGCTACTCAGGAAATCCCTTGGATTCCACAGGATTCTCTGGGCCTCAGCCAAGTGCCTTACAAGCAAACCTGAGTGCTGGCATGAAAAGGCCTCTTCTGGCACAATGACATGTGTAAGGAAGGTGGGTGAGACAGCAGCAAAGGAATTATGCAGCAGAGCCAGAACACAAACACCCTCAGCTCAGGGCTCCTGACAGCAGCCAGGGGAGTGCAGACAGCAATCCTCACCTGTTCTGGTTCCACATGACAGAACATGGAGATCTTCTCTTTTACTGAGGTATCCAGGGGAGTGGAGCACCTGCAAACAATCTGAGAGCAGCAGAGTCAGGGCTGGGAAGCAGAAGAGCAGCACTCAGCCAGCACACAACCAGCCCCCAGCAGAGCTGTCCCCACGCAGGCTGGGGCTGGGGCAAGCCCAGCCCTGCTGCTCTCACCCTTTCAGCACAAGAGCTCTCCACTCAGCCAGGGTGTAGAGCAGGATGTTGTTGGAACACTCCAGCAGAGCATTGTTAGATTCCAGTCCAAGGCATGCAGCAAACCTTACCAGGTCTGGTGAGAGGCCAAGGCCCCGGAGCTCTCGAACACTGTTCTGGGTGGGTTTAGTCTTCTGCTCCCCCGTGGAGCTTGGCTGCTCAGGGAAGAGCAGAGGTTGGAAAATCAGATGATGATGATGATGGTGATGTGTGGCAAGGACTCATCAGGCTAACCAGGAAGCCCCCATCCCCATCCATCTGGTAAAAACTCTAACTCAGGTCCTGGCCAATTCCCATCAGCTTTAAACAGCCCTGCAGACCCTTGCTTGACTCTGAAAGCAAGAGGCAGAGACCAGAGCTCAGCTCCACAGTGAGGGAAGGAGAAAGCAGACATCCCAAGGGCTTTCTCCACTGCTCCCTCCAAACACCAAATATTTGTTGGGTTTGATATTTTTCTCCATCAATCACCTGGCCTAAAGACAAGGGGAAAGAAACAGGAAGAGAACAAAGATTGATCTGCACTCCATTAACCTCTGCCAAACCCCATTCCAGGACAAAGCTCCTGCTCTCCAGCACTGCTGAGTTTGGTCAGCAGCCACTCCTGCAGCAGACACTTAAGACCGCAAATTGTCTCCCAAACCAGAGGAGAGAACACAGCTGAGCCTGTAGCAGTGTGGGCAGGGGAGGGGATTCTGCCCCTGGACCCTGCTCCGCTCAGACCTCACCTCCAACACTGCCTCCAGCTCTGGTGTCCCCAGCAGAAGGACACAGAGCTGCTGGAGAGAGGCCAGAGGAGGCCACAAAGATGATCCAGGGCTGGAGCAGCTCTGCTGTGAGCACAGGCTGAGGGAGCTGGGGGTGTGCAGCCTGGAGAGGAGAAGGCTCCAGGGGGATCTCAGAGCTGCCTGCCAGCACCTGAAGGGATCCTGCAGGAAGGCTGCAGAGAGACTTTTCCTGAGGGTGTCTGAGACAGGCCAAGGGGGAATGGTTTGGAGCTGAGGCAGAGCAGGGTTAGAGTGGAGCTGAGGAAGAAGTTCTTCAGGGTGAGGGTGGTGAGAGTCTGGCACAGGCTGCCCAGGGAGGCTGTGGCTGCCTCCTGCCTGGGGGTGTTCAAGGCCAGGCTGGATGAGGCCTTGAGCAGCTGAGTCTGGCTGAGAGGTGTCCCTGCCCACAGCAGGAGGTTGGAGCAGATGAGCTCTGAGGCCCCTTCCAGCCTGAGCCACTCTATGGTTACCTGGCACACAAAACCCTTCCCTCACTTCTGATATTAACTGGGGTCCCTCTCACCTCCTTGGCACATCAGGACATTTTTCTTTTCTTTGTGATTCTCCTGAACTGATTCTTGTCACAGCTCTGCTTCATGAAGCCTCCTCTGAGCTGAATCTCTGAACCAAAGGCAACTGCCACTCAGAGTGCCAGGGCTCAGTCACATGTGAGGGGCTGTGAGGTCCAGAGAGCTTCTCCTCCCCCTCTACTCTGCCCTAGTGAGGCCACACCTGGAATGCTGTGTCCCATTCTGGGCTCCCCAGTTCAGGAGAGGCAGGGATCTGCTGGAGAGAGTCCAATGGAGGCTATGAGGATGATGAAGGGGCTGGAACATCTGCTGTGAAGAAAGGCAGAGAGCCCTGGGGCTGTTCAGTCTGGAGAGGAGAAGGCTGAGAGGGATCTGATCTATGTCTGTAAATATGTGAGAGGTGAAGGTCAGGATGCAGGGGCCAGGCTCTTTCTGGTGCCCTGGGATAGGACAAGGCACAACAGGTACAAGCTCCTCAACCTGAGGAGAAACTTCTTTGGAGGAGGGTGAGAGAGTCCTGGAGCAGGCTGCCCAGAGAGGTTGTAGAGTGTCCTCTGGAGACTTTCAAAGCCCTCCTGGATGTGTTCCTGTGTGCCCTGCCCTGGGTGCCCCTGCTCTGGCAGGGGGTTGAACTGGATGATCTCTGGAGGTCCTTTCCAATCCCAACAATCTGTGATTCTGGGATTAAAGAACCCCAGGAAGAACCTGAAACATGATCTTATTAGCAAGCCCAAAGGGCTGTGGAGTGTGGCTCTGAATTTCCTGTTAGCTCTGAAGAAATGAAATTTTGCAAATGAAGATAAACAGAAAGGCCTAGAAAGCAAATTCAGCTGCCAGAGCCAGGAGACAAACCCACAGAGAAAAACAGCACAGAAGGATGCAGAGCTGCATCTTCAACAAGGCCAAGAGCAAGGTCCTGAAGCTGGGTCAGGACAATCCTAAGCACAAATCCAGGCTGGGTGAGGAGTGGCTGAGAGCAGCCTTGAGGAGGAGGCCTTGGGGGTCTCAATTGGTGACAAACTCCCCAGGAGCCAGCAATGGTCCCTGGCAGCCAGCAGGCAGCTGTGTGCTGAGCTGCATCCAGAGCAGGGAGAGCAGCAGCACAGGGAGGGGATTCTGCCCTCTGCTCTGCTCTGCTCAGACCCCACCTGCAGCACTGCCTCCAGCTCTGGGACACAGCACAAGGACCTGGAGCTGCTGGAGAGGGTCCAGAGGAGGTCATGAAGATGATCAGAGGCTGCAGAACCTCCCCTGTGGGGACAGGCTGGGAGAGTTGGGGCAGAGACCTCAGAGCAGCCTTCCAGTACCTGAAGGGCTGCAGGAGAGCTGGGGAGGGACTTGGGACAAGGGCTGGGAGTGACAGGATGAGGACAATGGCTTTGAGATGGGAGAGGGGAGATTGAGACTGGAGATGAGGAAGAAATTCTTGAGAGTGAGGCTGGGGAGACACTGGCACAGGTTGCCCAGGGAGGCTGTGGCTGTCCCCTCCCTGGAGGTGTTCAGGGCCAGGCTGGATGAGGCCTTGAGCAAGCTGGGCTGGTGGGAGGGGTCCCTGCCCATGGCAGGGGGTTGGCACTTGATGAGCTTTGGAGTCCCAACCTAAACCATTCTATGACCCTGCTGCAGCTCCCAGCTATTTCTGACACCTTTACACCCCCCAAGTCCCTGTTCATTGCTTGCAAGCCTTTTCCAACACACCACCACACATTCCCTGCACCCCCTCCACAAGTGTCTGCACACAAACACAGATGTGACAGTGCCCAGAGAGAGCATTTCACAAACACACATCTGCAAAGCAAGTTTTGGCCTGGGGAAGCCTCTGCCCACCAGAAGAAAGCTTTGGGCCTTACCTGGGGCACCAGGCTGACGTGGATGTTACAGAAGTTCTCCCTCTTGGCTTTGAACTGGAACTGGCGGAAGGCTTCGATGAAGGGCATGCTCTCAATGTCCCCCACTGTGCCCCCCAGCTGGAGAAGAGAAGGACATTTAGGGGTGACACCAGGGCCAAAACATCACCCACTGGTGTGCAGTAACCCTGCTATAAAACAGACATAAAAGGACACTAAAGCACCTCCCCAGCACTCCCCTCTGACTCTCTGCAGGAGCATGCAGAGCTCCAGGGTTTGCCCTTTGTGTGCACCACTGCCACAGGCAGCCCCAGCTCTTATTTTACCTTCATGGTCTCCCCCCAGAATCAAAAAAGCACATCAAAACCCAGCTCCTCATGCAGGCAGCACCTCTCCAGAGGATCAGAGTGGTTCTGGACACAGAGCAGCAGGCACTCCCTGGGGCACTGCAGCATCCCACGTGCTGTCAGGCACTCCAGGATGCAGGCTTGTGAATCCTGGGACAGGAGCTGGCATTCCAGCTGCAGGGAGAGCCCCAGCTCACCAGGATCTGGGCACTCTGACAAGCTCCGCCACAGAGTCACAGATTGCATTGGCTTGGGAGGGACCATCAAAGGTCATCTTTGGCCAGCCCACATCCCAGCAACCAACTCAGCAGGCTCAGGACCTTCACCCTGTTCTGCCTCCTCTGGCAGCAGGACAGCCTTGGCAGCGCACAGGGAATGGTTTGGCTCCACCAGTTTGTGCCATGCCCTCTTCTACGTCTGTGCTTGAATTTGGTCACTCCAAGGCTCCCTTTATTGCCAAGGAGCGAAGGCAACTGCATCCAGAGGGGCATCTACCCAGCCTCCCTCTACACACCAAGGAAGAAGGGCACCATCTGAGTAACTCATGCCTTGGTGTAGAAGTCATGAGCTAATCCTCTTCCACTGACCAATTCACATTGCACTGGAGAGCAAAGCACCTCAAAAATGGAATCACAGAACAGTTGGGGATGGAAGGGACCTTTGAAGGTCTAAGTCTTTATGCTTAGTCTTAGATTGGAGATTAAGGAAGAAATGCTTTGCAGGAAACACTGCAGCAGGTTGCCCAGGGAGGTGGTTGAGGAATCATCCCTGGAGATATTCAAGGTGAGGCTGGGCAGGGCTCTGGGCAACCTGATCTGGTGGAGGATGTCCCTGCTGAGTGCAGGGGGTTGGGCTGGATGAGCTTTGGAAGCCCCTTCTGGCCTGGACCATTCTGTGATTCTATGAACCTGGTCTAGGGGTAGGTGTCCCTGCCATGGGGTTGGAACTAGATGATCTTCAAGGTCTCTTCCAACCCAAACTACTCCATGAATCTATGAACAAGTCTCTGTGCAGCCTTGGGCAGGCAGCACTCAAGAGCCCAGACAGAGTAAGTGAAGCTAACAAGAGGGAGTTTTAAGCAAGTCAGCAAGAGGTGAAGTGGAACATTACTGCAAAAAAACAACTTGACTCTGCAAAATCAGCACAGGGCTGAGCTTATAACCAAAGAGCTACACACCTCAATCACACAGACTTGGGGTTCAATGCCATCTTCATCCACAGGGATCCGTGCCTGCCTCATCACCCACTCCTGGATGGCATCTGTGATGTGGGGAACAACTGGAGAAGAAATCCAGGCAAGGGTTAACAACACAGCCCACAAACATTTCTGCCTCTAACTCTTTACACAACAATTATGGGAAAGAACCAGTCATGGCCTCTCCTCTGGCCCAGGCAAGGAACTGGGTCTTTATGCATTTTTTGAAGTGATTATTCTTGGCTGTGATTTCCAAGAGAAGAGCCTTGGCAGGACTTGCAAATCCTGCCTCAACTTAAACACATGTAAGCAATGATTCCTTTAAGATGGGAGATTCAGGAACAAACAGTTCCATGCTGTAAACTGAGACTCTCTGTTAAACTGTCCAGGAGAGTCCTTATCCAAACCAGCTGTGCAGGATGCTTCAAAAGGGAAGGGACTGAGCTGGTCCTCAAAGATCCTTTGGGCTTTCTCATGACAATTATCCAAGGCAATAAGCACTGTGACCAGCAAACCTACAACCCCCAACCTCCAAACCCAGGGGTGTCAGTGTGCCCTGGTCACACCCAGTGCTGGCTACCTGCTGGTCCAGCCCATGGTCCAAACAACTGCATGCTGCTGAGCACTGAAGCTCTGAGGAGCTTCCAGGTGACCCAGCTCAGCATGGCACACACCAGAGTACCTGCAACTGGTGCATCTTCTGCTTCCCCCTTCTACAAGCCAAACAAAAACCACCACCAGGACAGTGCACACACAGCGAAGGCCTCAAAAGCCTCCAAAGCAGGACAGAAACACAGACAGAGACGCTCCTAAGCAGCACAAATGAAGCCTCCCATCACCTTGGACAGTTTTGCCCAGGTAGTCTCCCTTCCTCTCCTTGTTGATGACATATTGGTAGATCTTCCCCGTGGTCAGGTTGTTGTCCTTGGTGAGTCGGATGTCAAGGAAGCGTTCGTAGTTCCCCAGGTCCAGGTCCACCTCCCCTCCATCATCCAGCACAAACACCTCCCCTGCGGCACACGGAGGGCACAGACACACAGGTTAGGGGAGTGCCAGCACTTGGCAGGCTCTGCCTGTCACAGCTGCGGGAATCCAGCGCAAGGAAAGGCCTCCCATGACTGCTACAGCAAGCCGAGGCGTGGCTCACCCAACTCAAAGCCTTCTACAGCAAAGAGGCCTCCTGCCCCGGGCCTGAGTGCCCAGGCAGGCAGCAAGCACAGCCCCGGCACGGCTGCTGCCAGGACCACGGCCAGGCTCAGCCTGCTGCTCCCCACAGCGCCAAAACTGCTCCAGCGCGCAGAGATGGCTCCGTCCAGGCACGGCCGGTGCCCGGCTCTGGGGCACTCACCGTGCTCGTACGGGGAGAAGGTGCCCGCGTCGATGTTGATGTAGGGGTCGATCTTGATGGAGGTGACCCGCAGCCCGCAGGACTTGAGGATGGTGCCGATGCTGCTGGCGATGATCCCTTTGCCGATGCCCGAGATCACGCCGCCCGTCACCAGGATGTACTTCATCTGCCCCGCTGCGGGCACCCAGACCGCCTCAGCCGGGGCTTGCCGCGGGCAGCCGGAGGCACAGAGGGGCCTGGAGGGGCCCCGTGCCCCACCACTGCCACGGGCGGACACCCCGCCACTGCCCGGCCAGGGCTCCCCTCCACCCGCCCCGCCATTCCCGCCTCGCACCGACCGCTCCCCGCCGCCACAAGCTCCCGCCACTGCCGCGCCGCCCGCGCCCCCGCTCCGCGGGGCTCCACGTGGTGCCGCCCGCTGCCGCCGCTGCCGCCGCTCCGCCCCCCCCGGCACCTGCCCGCATGGTGCCGCCCGCCCGACTGCCTCCCCCCACCCCTCACCGGTTCCCGCCGGGCCGGGGCGGCGCGCGGCGGCTGCGTGGCGGGCTAGGCGCGCAGTCCTGCTGCCGGCTCGCGGCAAGGCGCATGAGACTGGCGCGCGGCGGCGCGCAGGTGCAGCACCGCCCCGGCGCGTGCGCGGTAGAGGCGGGAGGGCGGGGAAGGGGCGGAGCTAGGCCGCGGAACGCCCCCGTCCGGCCCCGCCCCTCAGAGAGCACGGGGCCCCAGGGGCGGGGCGCGGGGGGCGCAGCGTGAGGGGCTGGCGGCGGTGGGGGAGACAGGGCAGCGGGGAGCGGCATTGAACTGAGAGGGAGATTCAGAGAGCAGAGGAAGAGATTTTTGACACTGAGGGTGGTGAGACCCCGTCCCAGGATGCCCCTAGAGGTGGGAGCTCCCCCCTCCCTGGAGCCATCCCAGGTCAGGTTGTTTGGGGCTCTGAGCAACCTGCTCTGGTTGGGGATGTCCCTGCTGGCTGCAGGGGGTTGCACTGGATGAGCTCTAAGGTCCCTTCCGACCCAAACCATTCGGTTTGTGAGCCCTGGGGCTCTTTAGCCTTGGAGAAGAGCAGCCCCAGAGGGGATCTGATCAATGCTCAGCAAGATCTAAAGAGCAAGGGGCAAGAGGCTGGGACCTGGCTCTTTTCAGTGGTGCCCAGGGACAGGACAAGGGGCAGAGGGCAGAAACTGGAACCCAGGAGGTTCCATCTGAACAGGAGGAGAAACTTGTTTGGTGTGAGAGTGCTGGAGGCCCTGGAGCAGAGCCCAGGGAGGTTGTGGAGTCTATCCCCAAAGAGCTTCCAACCCCCCCGGTCACTGTGATCCTGCGCAAGCTGCTGTGGGTCCCCTACTGGAGCAGGGGAGTGGACTGGATGATCTGCAGAGATCCTTTCCTGCCCCCACCATGCTGGGATTCTGTGATCCCACCTATCCCTGAGGAGCAGGGCAGTTCCAGCATTGCTGGATGGAAGGGAAGCGGCTCCATGGAAAGCTGGGTGGATGATGTGCAGCCCTGCAGACCTCAGCCATGGCTGAGGAGACCTTGTGATGGTTCCTGAGGGCAGGTCAAGAAGAACAGAAAAGAGCCTGGGAAGGTTTTACCCTGTCAGGAGGAACATCTGACCTCTCTTCAGCTAACAGCTGCTCCTTGTGTGCTGGGGAAGCAGAACTGAAAGGAGCTCAAAGTATCAGAGAAAGTTTTCTTTGCAGTCACTTTTGTGCTCTTTTCCAACCAGCTGGTGAGAGGGACCCAGGCAGCTGCTCCTGGAGGAAGAACACACCTGGGCAAATGCCAGGGAGCATGGAGGGAAACTCTGGCCCCGTTAGAAACTCTGCCTTCCTCTTCAGTAGAGCAGGGGTTTGCCCTCAGCCTGTTGGGTTCTATCTCAACAGAAGGGATTTCCTTTTTCTGTGGGACCCATTTCACTTTCAGGATACCTCTCCTGTTGTGCTGCAGGCATTAACACCAGGGCTTACAGGGCCCCACAGGCTGAGGAGATGAATCACTTGGGCTCTTGCTTTTCTGCTGTTCCTCACTGCTGCCTCAAGCTGTTTCTCTCCTGTTCTCTCTGCTCTCCTTCCTCTGGCAGGTGTCTTCCCTGCAGGTAGGTCCCCATGGTCTGAGCAGCCTCATCTCTCCCAGGGGTGGCTGTTGCTGTTCCCCTAGGCTTTGCCAACTGTTGCATCATGGTTCACAGAATCTCAGAATGCACTGGGTTGGAAGGGACACTCAAAGGGCATCTTGTCCAACCCCCTGCAGGCAGCAGGGATACCTCCAACCAGAGCAGGCTGCCCAGGGACACATCCAGGCTGATCTTGAATGTCTCCAGGGATGGAGCCTCCACCACCTCCCTGGGCAGCCTGTTCCAGTGTCTCCCCAGCCTCACTCTGCAGAGCTTCCTCCTGATGTCCAACCTAACTCTGCCCTGCTCCAGTTTCAAATCATTGCCTCTCATCCCACAGCCCCTTCTGAGCAGGTCTCCTGCAGATACTGAAATGCAGCTCTGTGGTCTGGTGGTGGTAAGGCCATGACCCATGGCCCAGTACAAACCCAGACAGGCCTCAAGATGTCAGGACAGGTCCTGTCTCTCCCCTCCTTCCTGCCACAAGAACAGGACAAGGTGGGAAAAGGAACAAAGGGGCCAGGCCCTTGCCCGTCTGGTAACCAAGATGCCAGCTGGGGGCAGAGCAGGAAAGCTTCCCCAGAGACAAGGTCCTGGCCTCTGCCTTTGATGGTCACAGCCTGGCAGAAGGCTTCCCACTGGGTGGCTCCATGTTAGCTTCAGTGCCCATTGGCCCAAGTGACCTCTGGCATTTGTATGTATGCAAGTGGCTGGGGAGCCTGGGGGCTTGCTCAGATCCCCTTGCTCAGATCCCCTTGCTCAGATCTGCCTTGCTCAAGCCTTGCTCACATCTGCTGCAGCCTCTCCTCACTCCAAGCCTTGTCGTCTCCACTGTCCTGCCTTGCTTCCAGTGCCTGCTCCAGGGCCCTGGGACAAAGCCTGAGCCTCCAACTGGATTACAAACCAACAGTTTCTGGAGCCTGTCAGCAGAGAGAGCAAACCAGGGACCCTCTGCAAATTCCCACTCTGATCCTCCTGAGTAAATCCTGGCCTGATCATATCTTCCTAAGGGTTATTGGTTGGCCTTTGGTTTCTCAGTGGGTGAAGCTTTTTGTGTCATAGCTTCTTCCAGTCTCTGAACTCTCTAAATTGTGTCAAAATTGCCACAAGCATCCTGGAAGAATTCAGGACCCAACAGAACCTGTCAATAATGCTATCAGTTTTTGTATATAGTTTTGGGGTGGGGTTTTAGGGAAATAAAAGTAACTAGATTTTATAATTCCTGCCTCGTTAATTTAACTCAAACTAATACAGATCTCCCTGGAGCCTTCTCCACTCCAGGCTGAACAGCCCCAACTCTCCCAGCCTGTCCTCATAGCAGAGGTTCTCCAGCCCTCTGATCGTCTTCATGGCCTTCTCTAGACCTGCTTCTGCTGGAGTCCCACAGCTGGCCCCAGCCCTGCAGGTGAGGTCTCCCCAGAGCAGAGCAGAGGGGCAGGATCCTCTCTCCAGCTCTGGCCACACTGCTTTGGATGCAGCCCAGGCTGCCCTTGGCCTTCTGTGCTGCCAGTGCCCATTGCTGGCTCCTGGCCAGCTTCTCACCCCCAGCGCCCCCAAGGCCTTCTCTGCAGGGCTGCTCTCAACCTCCTCCTCCCCCAGTCTGTACTGACAGTGAGGATTGCCCTGAGCCAGGTACAAGATTTTTACTGCTCTTTTACCTCAGGAGTGTTGTGCCTTCTGTGCAGGTGGTGAGACAACCTTAGCAGTGAGAGCAGATGTCTGACTGGACAAAAGGCATATTCCAATTGTTTAAGAAGTCAAAGGTGTGTAGTGGATTGAGAATCCCCCCCAGCATGATCCTCTGTCCCTTGTAGGCTGTGTGGTGTTTGTGGTAGCCAGTGCAGGGCACTGAGGTGGGCTGGGACCTGTTGCCATGCCCCCAGGCAGCTGTGCTGGGACCTGGGGGGTGCTGGGGCTGCTCTTCCAGGCTCTCCTTGCTGGCAGCTGTGTGCCTTTGCTGTGGAGATGTGTCAGGGTCACTGCTGGTCTCCTCCTCTTCCAGTGTCCCTGTGCCATGCCAGGAAGTTTCTCCAGGGACATTCTCCTGCGATCAGCTCTGTGGGCAAAGCTGCCTCTTGCCTTGCCCAGGGCCAGGAGCTTGCCCCCTGCTGCTGGAGTGCATGGCAGCAGGGCACAGGGGCTGGTGCCTTGGCTCAGACAGCTCAGAATTCTCTGGCAGTGCTGTTTGCTGTCCTGTGGAGGGCTCCTCTTACTTTCCTCTGCCGTGCAAGCAGCTCATGGGCTGAGAAGAGCACCAGCTTGCAGCCCCTCTTTGGAGGAGGGAGTGGTGGTGGCTCTGGTGACAGGGGGTGCGCAGGGACAGCGCTGGGGTGCACTGGCTGTGCCTGCTGGCTGTGTCTGGTGGCTTGTCCTGATAAGGCACAGGGAGGTTGAGCTGTTCCAAGGCTAAGCTCAGACATCGAGGAGTTTTCCATGTCCTCCGCGGGGCACGGGGCATTGCTTGTGACTAAAGGCACGTCCGTGCTGCCGGGGGTGTAGCCAAGCTGAGCACCTCCTTAAGCCGCAGCAATCATCCCCTCGTTGCCTCCCCCAGGGGTCGGACGATCAGCGGTGCTTGAGGGATAACCGAGCTCAGGGGGAGGCTTTGTGAGCAGGAAGTGCTGTGGGATCCGAGTGTCCCAGAGAAGTCAAACCACAGAGATCTCAACTGCTGCAGAATCAGCTCAGCCTTTCTGAGGAGGATTGCAGAAGGAAGAGCAGGGTTGATGTTTCACCTTAGCTTTTGCCCTCAGTCACTTTTGCCCTTAAAAGTTTTTGTTCCAGGCTCTCAGTAAAAAACAGATTGTGAATTCTGTAGCTCTGCAGAAATGGACTTGGGGGTGCTGAGGGTGAGAAGCTGGCCAGGAGCCAGCAATGGGCACTGGCAGCACAGAAGGCCAAGGGCAGCCTGGGCTGCATCCAAAGCAGCTTGGCCAGAGCTGGAGAGAGAGGATCCTGCCCCTCTGCTCTGCTCTGGGGAGACCTCACCTGCAGGGCTGGGGCCAGCTGTGGGACCCCAGCACAAGAGAGACCTGGAGCTGATGGAGAGGAGGCCATGAAAATGATCAGAGGGCTGGAGAACCTCTGCTATGGGGACAGGCTGAGGGAGTTGGGGCTGTTCAGCCCGGAGAAGAGAAGGCTCCACGGAGCCTTAGAGCTGCATTTCAATATCTGCAGGAGACTACAGGAGGGCTGGGGAGGGACTGCTCAGAAGGGGCTGAGGAGGAGAGGCAAGGGTTTGAAACTGGAGCAGGGCAGAGTTAGGTTGGACATCAGGAGGAAGTTCTACAGAGTTAGGCTGGGGAGACACTGGAACAGGCTGCCCAGGGAGGTGGTGGAGGCTCCATCCCTGGAGACATACAAGATCAGACTCAATGTGTCCCTGAGCAACTTGCTGTGGTTGGAGTTGTCCCTGCTGACTGCAAGGGGGTTGGAACTGGATGATCTTCAAGGTCTCTTCCAACCTGATGCAATCTGTGACTCTCTGAATACTTTCCTTTCAGAAATGTAAAATGAAATGGGTTGGGAGGGCCCTCAAAGCTCATCCAGCTCCAACCCCCTGCCATGGGCAGGGACACTTCCCACCAGCCCAGCTTGCTCAAGGCCTCATCCAGCCTGGCCTTGAACACCTCCAGGGAGGGGACAGCCACAGCCTCCCTGGGCAACCTGTGCCAGTCTCTCCCCACCCTCACTGGAAAGAATTTCTTCCTCTTCTCCAGTCTCCATCTCCCCTCTCCCAGCTCAGAGCCATTGTCCTCATCCTGGCACTCCCAGCCCTTGTCCAAAGTCCCTCCCCAGCTCTCCTGGAGCCCTTCAGGTACTGGAAGGCTGCTCTGAGGTCTCCCTGGAGCCTTCTCTTCTTCAGGCTGACCATGTAATGACCATCTGCATCCCAGCATGAATTTTCATCCTACTTCTCAAGGATGCCCTCACTGTTACAGCCCAGGAAGTGCCTGCTGCATGTCTGTACTGCAGGATTAGAGGAGAAAAACGTTCCAGAGCCCAGGCAGGGCATCGTGGGGGGCTGTTGGTGCAGCAGAGTTGCCTGGGCTGTGGTGGGAGCTCTCACACTGCCCACATGAATCTCAGTGCAGGAAGTGGAGGCTGCAAAGCATGAGAGCAGACTGAGACTGAACTGAAAATGATCATCTGGCGATATCTCCTGTGATGATTCCACTTCTGCTGCAGATATGGTGATAGAAGGAGAGGAAATGGCCTGAAATTGTGCCAGGGGAAGTTCAGGTTGGAGGTGAGGAAAAATGTCTTTGCTGCAAGAGTGGTCAGGGATTGGCACAGTCTGCCCAGGGAGGTGATGGAGTCTCCATCCCTGGAGGTGTTCCAGAAACCTGTGGCCATGGCACCTGGGGCCAGGGTTTGGTGGCCAGGGTGGGGTTGGGATGGTGGCTTGGCTGGATGAGCTCAGAAAGCTTCCCCAACCCAAACAATTCCATGACTCCATGATTGCAGCTTTGTTAACCCTGACATTTCACAGAATCACAGGATCAATAAGGTTGGAAAAGACCTCAAGGATCTCCAAGTCCAACCTGTCACCCCAGACCTCATGACTATCTAAACCATGGCACCAAGTGCCACGTCCAATCCCCTCTTGAACACCTCCAGGGATGGTGACTCCACCACCTCCCTGGGCAGCACATTCCAACGGTTAACAACTCTCTCCCTGAAGAACTTTCTCCTCACCTCCAGCCTAAACCTCCCCTGGCACAGCTTGAGACTGTGTCCTCTTGTTCTGGTGCTGCTTGCCTGGGAGAAGAGCCCAACCCCCACCTGGCTACAACCTCCCTTCAGGTAGTTGTAGACAGCAATGAGGTCTGCCCTGAGCCTCCTCTTCTCCAGGCTGAACACCCCCAGCTCCCTCAGCCTCTCCTCACAGGGCTGTGCTCCAGACCCCTCCCCAGCTTTGTTGCCCTTCTCTGGACACCTTCCAGTCTCTCAATGTCCTTCTTAAATGGAGGAGCCCAGAACTGGACACAGCACTCAAGGTGTGGTCTCACCAGTGCTGAGCACAGGGCAGGATGACTTCCCTGCTCCTGCTGGCCACACTATTGCTGATGCAGGCCAGGATGCCATTGGCCTTCTTGGCCACCTGGGCACACTGCTGGCTCATGTTCAGCTGCTGTTACCCAGCACCCCCAGGTCCCTCTGTGCCTGGCTGCTCTCAGCCACTCTGACCCCAGCCTGTAGCTCTGCTTGGGGTTGTTGTGGCCAAAGTGCAGCACCTGGCACTTGGACTTGTTGAATGCCATCCTGTTGGACTCTGCCCATCTGTCCAGCCTGGCAAGGTCCCTCTGCAGAGCCCTTCTACCTTCTAACAGATCAACTCTGGCTCCCAGCTTGGTGTCATCTGCAAATTTACTGATGATGGACTCAATCCCCTCATCCAGATCATCAATAAAGATATTGAACAGGGTGGGGCCCAGCACTGATCCCTGGGGGACACAACTAGTGACAGGCTGCCAGCTGGATGTGGCACCATTCACCACCACTCTCTGGGCCTGGCCCTCCAGCCAGTTCCTAACCCAGTGCAGAGTGCTGCTGTCCAAGCCACAGGCTGACAGCTTGGCCAGGAGTTTGCTGTGGGGGACAGTGTCAAAGGCCTTGCTGAAGTCCACGTAGACTACATCCACAGCCTTTCCCACAGCCACCAGGCAATCAACTGATCATAGCAGGAGGTCAGGTTGCTGAGGAAGGACCTGCCCTTCCTAAATCCATGCTGCCTGGGCCTGATCCCTTGTCCATCCTGCATCAGCTGAGCACAGACCACAGGGACAGCACAGAGACAGCACAGAGACAGCACAGGGACAGCACAGGGAGAGCACAGAGACAGCACAGGGACAGCACAGAGACAGCACAGAGAGAGCAACAGAGACAGCACAGGGACAGCACAGGGACAGCACAGAGACAGCACAGAGACAGCACAGGGACAGCACAGGGACAGCACAGAGACAGCACAGGGACAGCACAGAGACAGCACAGAGACAGCAACAGAGACAGCACAGGGACAGCACAGGGACAGCACAGGGACAGCACAGGGACAGCACAGAGACAGCACAGGGACAGCACAGAGACAGCAACAGGGACAGCACAGGGACAGCACAGAGACAGCACTGGGACAGCACAGAGACAGCACAGGGACAGCACAGGGGCAGCAGAGAGACAGCAACAGAGACAGCACAGGGACAGCACAGGGACAGTACAGGGACAGCACAGGGACAGCACAGAGACAGCAACAGGGACAGCACAGGGACAGCACAGAGACAGCACTGGGACAGCACAGAGACAGCACAGGGACAGCACAGGGGCAGCACAGAGACAGCAACAGAGACAGCACAGGGACAGCACAGGGACAGCACAGAGACAGCACAGAGACAGCACAGGGACAGCACAGAGACAGCACAGAGACAGCACAGGGACAGCACAAGGACAGCACAGAGACAGCACAAAGACAGCAACAGAGACAGCAGAAAGACAGCAACAGGGACAGCACAGAGGCAGCACAGGGACAGCACAGAGACAGCACAGGAACAGCAGAGGGACAGCACAGAGACAGCACAGGGACAGCACAGGGACAGCAACAGAGACAGCACAGGGACAGCACAGGGACAGCACAGAGAGAGCACAGGGACAGCACAGGGACAGCACAAGGACAGCACAGGAACAGCACAGAGACAGCACAGAGACAGCACAGAGACAGCACAGAGATAGCACAGGGACAGCACAGGGACAGCACAGAGACAGCACAGGGACAGCACAGGGACAGCACAAGGACAGCACAGGGACAGCACAGAGACAGCACAGGGACAGCACAGGGACAGCACAGGGACAGCACAGAGACAGCAACAGGAACAGCACAGGGACAGCACAGGGACAGCACAGGGACAGCAACAGGGACAGCAACAGAGACAGCACAGGGACAGCACAGGGATAGCACAGGGACAGCACAGGGACAGCACAGGGACAGCAACAGGGACAGCAACAGAGACAGCACAGAGACAGCACAGGGACAGCACAGAGACAGCACAGGGACAGCACAGGGACAGCACAGCAACAGCACAGAGACAGCACAGAGACAGCAACAGAGACAGCACAGGGACAGCACAGGGACAGCAGAGGGACAGCAGAGGGACAGCACAGAGACAGCACAGAGACAGCACAGGGACAGCACAGGGACAGCAACAGAGACAGCAGAGGGACAGCAGAGGGACAGCACAGAGACAGCACAGGGACAGCACAGGGACAGCACAGAGACAGCACAGGGACAGCACAGAGACAGCACAGGGACAGCACAGGGATAGCACAGAGACAGCACAGGGACAGCACAGGGACAGCACAGGGACAGCAACAGGGACAGCAACAGAGACAGCACAGAGACAGCAACAGGAACAGCACAGGGACAGCACAGGGACAGCACAGGGACAGCACAGGGACAGCAACAGGGACAGCAACAGAGACAGCACAGGGACAGCACAGGGATAGCACAGGGACAGCACAGGGACAGCACAGGGACAGCACAGGAACAGCACAGGGACAGCACAGGGACAGCACAGGGACAGCACAGAGACAGCACAGGGATAGCACAGAGACAGCACAGGGACAGCACAGGGACAGCACAGGGATAGCACAGAGACAGCACAGGGACAGCACAGGGTCAGCACAGGGACAGCACAGGGACAGCACAGAGACAGCACAGGGACAGCACAGGGATAGCACAGGGACAGCACAGGGATAGCACAGAGACAGCACAGGGACAGCACAGAGACAGCACAGGGCAGTGTGGTGGTTTCAAACTGTCTTTTTAATTTTTCCTTGCAAAGTTCAGAAGAGAGAAAGTGAAAGAATGTAAATAAGTCACTATTGGGTGTAAGAAAGCAAAATAACGATTGTTCTAAACACTTCCATTGGATAGATAGAAATGTTTAAGAACTATTACCCAAAACAAAGTAGGCACTCTGCACATTCTGCGTTCAGCAGTGGGGGCAGTTGCTGGGCTGTCTGGCTGCTGTTTCTTCTTCTCTTCTGGCTGAAGATAACACACTGACCTTGGCAGCTAAGTTAACAACTTTCTGCTTAACTAACTCTGCTTCTCTGTCCAGGGGGTCTGGGGGGAAGCTCCTGGGAGAGGGAGGCCCCTTTGGGAGGGTCCCCTTGGGGGGAAGCAAAGGGAGATCGATTGTGCTTTTTCTGTTGATTGTATATATTTGTGAATGTTGTGAATTTTATATTTGTACATATTCATTGCATTTCATTGTAGATTTTAGACTTTGCTTGTAAATACAGCTTTTCATTTGCTTCCAGACTGAGCTAGCCTGGTTATTGTTGGTGGGGGGGAATTTCAGCTCACACCGACACACTTTTTATTTTTGGCGCTCCAACTCGGGGCTCGATTGCTTGTGATTTATTTCTGCTCAGATTAGGAAGCAAAATGAAGCTGTTTTGGATTCTGAGTCATTCTATTTCATCTATTATCAGTGTGATTGTTTACAGATGGGCCATTTCTTGCATGATAGACAAGATTGTGAGATATGTGGCATATAAGTCATTTCTTTGGGTTAAGAACAAGTTACTGAATGTTGGTGAATTCTGTTGTGGTCTTATTGGGCTAAGAAGCTATGGTAACTCAACTATGGATCTGCTAGCAGACACATATGAGTTTGTTACTCCTCTTACAACTACAGAGGGTCTTTGGAACCAGTGGTACCCTAGATATCTTGTGCTAGCCTTAATCTTAATTTTGTTGCTTCTTGGAATAATCATATGGCTGCTGATAACACTGTGTCAAGAAAGACATAAGGCTACTTGCTCTTCCAACTCTGCTGTGAATGTGAAAACCAAGCCAGTAAATTTGGTTGCCACTATCACCAGAAAGTGCAAAGGAGCTGCAGGAGGAGATGCAGATGCTGCAGGAGATGGTGCAGATGGAGATGAGGGTCCTTCTACTCAGGGTCCCTCTGTTAAGAAAGATCCTTCTGGTGAGGAAGAGAAGGTTAGCCTTAAAACTCTGGTAGACCTCTTGAGACCCCACATGGATGATGGAGATGTAGGTCAGGATGTAGACCCTAGTAGATTAGCAACTGCTGGCAGAGCCTCTGAACTCAAGGAAATTCAACGGAGGATTACAACAGGATTATGGGGACAGCGACCTCAGGATGATGATGATGACGATGATGAGGATGACATACAGTCAGCTAATGCACCCAGACAGGAAATTAGACATGTGAGGAAGGATTACATCAGAGGAGATAATGAGCCAGTCCTGTCTTGGCTAGCCAGGTGTTTTGATATGGGAGCCCCAGCATTGGTGGTAGGTGACAAGTCGGCCTCTCAGTTGGGGATGCTCTCAAAGGATACTGGCATAGACAGGCATCTAGGCAAGTGCATTGGTAAAGCTTCTCTGTGGGCACGCCTCCTACTGGCAGTCTCGCTGAGGTACCCCAGCAGAGATGATTTACCATGGAACCCTAAGCCTTGGACCACAATAGCTGAGGGAATCAAGCGTCTGAGAGAGTTTGCTGTGAGAGAAGTAATGTATGGAGATCATAAGACTCTGAATCCTGATGAAATTCCTGTTGGAACAGGCCTTGCCAAAAAGCTCATTAAGCTTGCTCCTCCTAATTATGCTACTATTCTGGCAAGCAGGATTGTGGCAAGAAATTATGGTGGAGCACCTCCTACTGTTGGCCATTTCACTGACCAAATGAGGCAGTTGGAGGATAGTCTTGCACGTACTTCTTTGGTTTCAGCCATTGAAACTCTGTCTGGAGAGATAAAGAATTGCATGAAAGAGCTGAAGGAGGAACTTAAAACCTCCATATCCAACTTGATGAAGGGGGATGATTCTGATTCCTCTTCCTCCAGATGGATACAAGTTTCAGCTGTTAGGAACAGACGTGCTCCAAGAAGGCCATTCCAGAATAGGTCAAACCAAAACAGACAGCAGAGGCAATCACGTGGCAGTATCTGGATAACTCTGCGTGATCAGTTTGGTGAGAACATGAACAGATGGGATGGTCAACCAACTTCTGATCTTTTCAAGAGGTTACGGGAGCTGCAGAGGGGCAGATCCCGAGGTAGCAATACCAGGAGGGTAGCTGTCACTTCCTCAGTTTCCCAGAACAACTCTGATAGCTCCAACAGTGATCCTAATTCTGGTGCTGGACATTGTGCCAGCTGTACATGTGGAGGTAATCCCCACCATTAGGGGTGCCCTGCCTTCCGCCAGGGGGAGGTAAGGGATAATGGAGATAACAGAATCTATTGGGATGTGTACATCCAGTGGCCTGGCACTTCAAAATTTCAGAAGTACAGGGCCTTGGTTGACACAGGAGCTCAGTGCACCATCATACCATCAAATTATCAAGGGGGAGAATCTATAACTATTCAGGGAGTCACTGGTGGATCTCAAGAGTTGTTTAAGATAGAGGTTGACATGAGTTTAACTGGGAAGCAGTGGAAGAAACATACTATTGTAACAGGTCCTAATGCACCTTGTATTTTGGGAATTGATTTTGTGAGAGAAGGGCGTTTTAAAGACCCTAAGGGTTACAAATGGGCTTTTGGAATAGCAACTGTAGAAATTGATGGAGGAAAATTGAAGTTGTCTATTAGACCTGAGCTTTCAGATGAATCTGCAGTTGTGGGACAACATGAGATAGAGGACGTAAAGCTGCCAGTTGCTTCTCAAACTGTGCATCACAGACAATACAGAACCAACCGTGACTCTTTGGTGCCCATTCAAAACTTGATTCGTCAGTTGGAGAGTCAGAAGGCCATCAGCAAAACTCATTCACCTTTCAACAGTCCAATCTGGCCTGTGAGAAAGCAGAATGGAGAGTGGCGTCTGACAGTTGATTTCCGTGCCTTGAATGAAGTAACTCCACCCATGAGTGCAGCTGTACCAGACATGATGGAGCTCCAATATGAGCTGGAATCCAAGCAGGCCAAATGGTATGCTACCATAGACATTGCTAATGCTTTCTTCTCTATTCCCATAGCAGAGGAATGCAGGCCTCAGTTTGCTTTCACCTGGAGAGGCATTCAGTACACATTCAATCGTTTGCCCCAGGGGTGGATTCACAGTTCAACCATCTGCCATGCAGTGATCCATGATGCTTTGGAGAAAGGTGGAGCTCCAGAACACATTCAGTTCATCGATGACATCATCGTCTGGGGTGAGACTGCTGAAGAAGTCTTCCAGAAAGGTAACAAAATCATTGACATTCTCTTGCAAGCTGGTTTGGCTATCAAGCGAGACAAGGTGAAAGGACCTGCCAGAGAAATCCAGTTTCTGGGAGTGCGGTGGCAAGATGGTCGCCGTCACATCCCAATGGATGTGATAAACAGAGTCTCCACCATGGCAAATCCCATCTACAAGAAAGAAACTCTGCGTTTCTTAGGCATAGTGGGATTTTGGAGACTGCACATTCCTGGATACAGTCAGATTGTGAAACCTCTCTATGATGTGACTCGAAAGAGAAACAGTTTCCAATGGGGTCCTGAGCAACAAGCAGCCTTTGACCAGATCAAGCGAGAGGTAGTCCAAGCGATGGGTCTGGGACCTGTCCGAACTGGTCCAGACATTAAGAACATTCTGTACACGGCCTCGAGTGACAATGGTCCAACCTGGTGCTTATGGCAAAGAGCTCCAGGGGAGACACGAGGACGTCCTCTTGGTTTCTGGGGTCGTGGCTACAGAGGCTCAGAGGCAAACTACACTCCAACAGAGAAAGAGATTTTAGCTGCTTATGAAGGAGTGAAAGCTGCTTCTGAAGTGATCGGAACTGAGTCACAACTTCTTCTAGCTCCTAGATTGCCAGTTCTGAATTGGATGTTCAAAGGCAAAGGTTCTTCACCACATCATGCAACAGATGCTACCTGGTCTAAGTGGATGGCTCTGATAACACAGAGAGCTCGAATGGGAAATCTCGAAAGGCCTGGTTTGGTGGAGGTGATCACAAACTGGCCAGAAGGCACAAGCTGTGCAAAACCTCCAGAGGAGAGAGTAACTCGTGCTGAGGAAGCTCCTCCTTACAGTGATCTGTCTGATGATGAAAAGAGATATGCTTTGTTCACAGACGGTTCCTGTCGTCTGGTTGGGAACAAGCGGAGATGGAAATCTGCAGTGTGGAGCCCAACACGCAGAGTTGCAGAAGCGAGAGATGGAGAAGGAGAATCCAGTCACTGTGCAGAGGTAAAAGCTGTCCAGCTAGCTCTTAACATAGCTGAACGTGAGAGATGGCCAAAGCTTTATCTCTACACTGACTCGTGGATGGTAGCCAATGCCTTGTGGGGTTGGCTGAAAGACTGGAAGAAGAATGGCTGGCAGAGGAAAGGAAAGCCAATCTGGGCTGCAGATCTGTGGCAAGACATTGCTGCTCGCATTGAGAGAATCCCAGTGAAAGTGAGACACATCGATGCTCATATTCCTAAGAGCAAAGCTACAGAGGAACAACAACACAACCATCAGGCAGATCTAGCTGCAAGAGTTTCCCAGGTGGACACAAACTCTGATCCTGATCCTGATCTTGACTGGAAACACCGAGGTGAGCTGTTCTTAGCTCGGTGGGCCCATGACTCGTCAGGACATCAAGGCAGAGATGCAACCTACCGATGGGCTCGTGACAGATCCATTGACATTTCCATGGATGCCATCACACAAGTCATCCATGACTGTGACATTTGTGCTGCTATTAAGCAGGCAAAGCGGATCAAGCCCTTGTGGTACGGTGACCGATGGTCCAATTACAAGTATGGTGAAGCCTGGCAGATTGACTACATCACTCTACCTCGTTCTCCATCTGGTAAGCAGTATGTGCTGACTATGGTAGAGGCGAGCACTGGATGGCTGGAAACTTATCCAGTTCCTCATGCAACTGCACGTAACACCATTCTTGGTCTGGAAAGACAAATCCTGTGGAGACACGGAACTCCAGAGAGGATTGAGTCAGACAATGGAACTCATTTCAAGAACAATCTTGTAAAAAACTGGGCCAAAGAGCACGGCATCGAGTGGATATTCCACATTCCCTACTATGCACCAGCTGCAGGGAAGATCGAACGCTACAACGGTTTGCTGAAAACCACTCTCAAAGCCATGGGGGGTGGATCTTTGAAAAACTGGGAGAAACATTTAGCACAAGCAACCTGGTTGGTGAATAGTAGAGGTTCAGTGAATCGAGCTGGACCTGCCCAATCAGATTTCTTGCGAAAGGAAGAAGGTGATAGAGTTCCTGTTATCAGAGAAAAGAATCTGTTAGGCAAAACGGTTTGGGTATTTTCTCCTTCAGGAGAGGCCAAACCTGTCCGAGGGGTGGTTTCTGCTGAAGGTCCTGGTCACACCTATTGGGTGATGCAAGAAAATGGTGAAATTCAGTGTATTCCACAAAGAAATCTAACTTTGGCTGAGAGAGGTTAAATTCAGAGTGTTGCGCAGATACAGCATCGCGCCCAAGAGGAGAGTCCATGAGATCTACGGTGCACGAACCCTGAGAGCCTTGAGTCACCTGAGAGTCCCTGTTCCTTCCTTCGCTCCATCTGCGAGGAAACAAGCTGTTTGCTATTTTTCCTGTGATTTGACTCTTTTGAATCATCTACATCTGAGATAGCCGGAATGGACTATGGTCTTTATTCACCTAGTGTTGTAGGTATTATTTTAGATAAATGATAGTAGCAGCCAATGGAATTGTTTAGAAGGGGTGGACTGTGATGGTTTGAAACTGTCTTTTTAATTTTTCCTTGCAAAGTTCAGAACAGAGAAAGTGAAAGAATGTAAATAAGTCACTATTGGGTGTAAGAAAGCAAAATAACGATTGTTCTAAACACTTCCATTGGATAGATAGAAATGTTTAAGAACTATTACCCAAAACAAAGTAGGCACTCGGCACATTCTGCGTTCGGCAGTGGGGGCAGTTGCTGGGCTGTCTGGCTGCTGTTTCTTCTTCTCTTCTGGCTGAAGATAACACACACTGACCTTGGCAGCTAAGTTAACAACTTTCTGCTTAACTAACTCTGCTTCTCTGTCCAGGGGGGTCTGGGGGGAAGCTCCTGGGAGAGAGAGGGGCCCCTTTGGGAGGGTCCCCTTGAGGGGAAGCAAAGGGAGATCGGTTGTGCTTTTCTGTTGATTGTATATATTTGTAAGTGTTGTGAATTTTGTATATTTGTACATATTCATTGCATTTCATTGTAGATTTTAGACTTTGCTTGTAAATACAGCTTTTCATTTGCTTCCAGACTGAGCTAGCCTGGTTATTGTTGGTGGGGGGGAATTTCAGCTCACACCGACACAGACAGCACAGAGACAGCACAGGGACAGCACAGGAACAGCACAGAGACAGCACAGGGACAGCACAGGGAGAGCACAGAGACAGCACAGGGACAGCACAGGGAGAGCACAGAGACAGCACAGAGACAGCACAGGGACAGTACAGGGAGAGCACAGAGACAGCACAGGGACAGCACAGGAACAGCACAGAGACAGCACAGGGACAGCACAGGGACAGCACAGAGACAGCACAGGGACAGCACAGGGACAGCACAGGGACAGCACAGGGACAGCACAGAGACAGCACAGAGACAGCACAGGGACAGTACAGGGACAGCACAGGGACAGCACAGAGACAGCACAGGGGCAGCAGAGGGATAGCAACAGAGAGAGCACAGGGACAGCACAGGGACAGCACAGGGACAGCACAGAGACAGCCCCTGGCCCAGGGGAGACAAAGCAATCCCATGAGCCAGCTGCAATGGTTACTGGTGGTGGCACTGCACAGCAGTATTCATAGGTGGCACTGCACAGCACCTTTCATGGCTGGTGGCACTGCACAGTACCATTGATTGCTGGTGGCAGTGCACAGCACTTTTCATGGCTGGTGCCCATGCACAGCACCATTCATTGCTCTCTGTCCTGCATCCCACCACATACCTCTGGTGTCTCTATTCAGCCCCCGTCCTGGTCCCTCCGTGTTGGGTGTCGTTCAGCTCATGCTCTCCTGACTTCCAGCTTTATTCCATTCCCCCCAGTCCTGTCACTGTCTGATAGCCTAAAAAGTCCCTCCCCAGCTTTCTTGTAGGCCCCCTTCAGATCCTGGAAAGCCACAATAAAATCTCCTCAGAGCCTTCTTTCCCCCAGACTGAACAGCCCCAACTCTCTCAGGCTGTCCTTATAGGAGAGCAGCTCCAGCCTTCTGCTCATCGTGGTGGCCCTTCTCTGGACACCTTCCAGCATGTCCATAGCCCTCTTGTAACAGGAGCTCCAGAACTGGACACAGTACTCCAGGTGGGGTCTCAGCAGAGTGGAGCAGAGGGGGAGAATCCTCTCCCTGACCTGCTGGCCACACTTCCTTGATGCAGCCCAGGATCTGGTTGGCTTTCTGGGCTGCAAGTGCACATTGACAGCTCCTGTTGAGCTTCTCCTCCACCAGCACCCCCAAGTCCCTCTCCTCAGGGCTGCTCTCCAGCCAGTCCCTGCCCAGCCTGGATTTGTGCTTGGGATTGCCTCAACCCAGCTGCAGGACCCTGAACTTGGTCTTGTTGAACCTCAATGAATGGTCTTGGCTGGGCTGGAAGGGACCTCCAGAACTCATCCAGTCCAACCCCCTGCACTCAGCAGGGACATCCTCCACCAGATCATGTTGCCCAGCCTCACCTTGAATATCTCCAGGGATGGTTCCTCAACCTCCTCCCTGGGCAACCTGTTGCAGTGTTCCAGCAGCCTCCTGGTGCAGAACTTGTTCCTCACATCCAATCTCAATCTGCTCTGCTCTCATTTCAAACCACTGCCTCTCATCCTGTCCCTGCAGGCCTTTGGGAACAGTCCCTCTGCAGCCTTCTTGCAGCCCTTCAGGTACTGGAAGGCTGCTCTAAGGTCTCCCCAGAGCCTTCTCTTCTCCAAGCTGAACACCCCCAGCTCCCTCAGCCTGTCCCCACAGCAGAGCTGCTCCAGCCCCCTGATCATTTTCATGGCCTCCTCTGGACCTTCTCCAGCAGCTCCAGGTCCTTCCTGTGTTGAGGGCTCCAGGGCTGGACACAGTGCTCCAGGTGAGAGCTTCCGAGCTTCCCAGATCAAGCAGATGATACAGAACTTTTCTTGGGCAGAAAAATCTCCCCCAGGTGATCTTTTTTGGGAAGAGGAGTGGGGTCCATCCCCAGTGGCACACAGCAGGACATTCCCCTGGGGCTCCTGCACAGCTGCTTAAGGTTCCCATTGCAGGACTAACAGAGGGCTTGTGTGAAGTGTTCAAACCTTTCCTCAGCCTCCCCCTGTGCTCTGAACCTGCTCGGTTGCTACCACAATGCAAAGAGAAGCCTCCTGTTGCCCTGAGGAGCAAGGGGCTCAGGGCAGGCTGTAGACGACGTGCAAACCGTTGCAGGAATAGGAGCTGCTTGAGAAGGTCCTCGGTGTCCTGCAAGCTCTGGCGGCTCCTGTGTGCTGGTCTGGCCGAGCTGTGTCTTCTCCAGCGCCTGTCCACTAGGTGGGGGAATGGGACTGGAAAAGAAGAGTTGCTGAAGGCACAGAGGGAGGCGGCCGGGCGGTGGTGACTGTGTGGAGCTCAGAGGTGCTCTCAGCACCGAGTCCTGGAGCACCACATGGCCTCTTGGGGTCAGGTGCCACTGGCAGTCAGCTGGTCAGACTCTGCAGTCCCATCTCAGAGCAGCTCCAGTTTGTCCCTCTGGGACTGGGGACCTGTGAGCCTTCCTTGTAGGTCTAGATTCTTTCAGACAGGGTTTCATCTGCTCTTCTCTTCAGACCCCTCCCTATCTACCTTTTCTCCATGAAGAATTTCTTATCTAGGAGGCAAGGAGTGACCCCACTGAGGTGCTGTGGGGCTCAGAGGATTGTGACCTAAGGAGCAGCCAGCAGTGAGCAGAGCTGGCTCTGCACAGGAGCCCAGCAAGGGAGCTGGGCAGGAAGGAAAAGGGTTGCACAGGCAACAGAGCTCCCAGCTCTGCATGACAAAGCCCCTGGACAGAGCTGGGCTAAAGCCAGGTCCCTGTCCTCACTCCTGGTGTGTCAGGTCACACTTCTGTGTCTCAGCTGCTCCTCTGTAAGGTGGAGTCAAGGAGTGGGATCCTCTGGGGACAGTCTTTTGGTAGCTGCAGTGAAAAGGGCATTGGAGTTGTGTTCCCATCACTGACTGCTGCTGACTTGTGAGCCTGTGTCACACCAGCTGGAGTCCCAGAGAGTTGAGGCTTCAGCTCCACTTTTGCCAGCCAGCCACCCTGGTCCTGCACTCTCCCCTTTCCCTCATTTCAACTGGATTTGCATCACCTGCACAAAACAAACTGAGATCAACCAAAGCCAGCTGCTGCTCCAGGGTGGGGGATGCTGCCTGAGCTGGTGGTCCCCCTTGGACCAGCCTGGCGAAGGTGCAGCCTGCAGGCTCTCCTCTTTGCAGCTTTCAGCCATGGAGGAGCTGCAGACCCAGAGGTTCTCCTTTGAAGCTTTCTTCTCTGAGGGGTGCTGTGCTGTGAGGACTTTGCAGGGTGCCCTGAGGAGACAGAAACCAGACAGACCACCTGAAGCCCAGGGGTGTGCTCTGCTCCTTCAGCATTCTGAGGTTCCAGCTCCTGCACTCTGGAGAGGCTGCACCACACTTATGGAGGGGTGCAAGGACAAGAGGCAGGTTAGCAACTGCTTCTTCTCTACCTGCATGGCTGAACACCTCTGAATTCCATCTGCTCCCAGGAGGGCAGGCTGGGCCTTGGGCACACATCAAACACTTTGTGTTTCCTAACAATCTTCAGTCATGGAATCACAGAATGGGAGGGGTTGGAAGGGGCCTCTGAAGATCATCCAGCCCAACCCCTCTGCCAGGGCAGGGCACACAGGAACACATCCAGATTGATCTTGAAAGTCTCCAGAGAAGGAGACTCCACAACCTCTCTGGGCAGCCTGCCCCAGGGCTCTGTTACCCTTGCAGTGAAGAAGTTTCTCCTCATGTTGAGGTGGAACCTCCTGGGTTCCAGTTTGTGTCCTGCCTGATGGTTCTCAGGCCTGGGAACTCATCTCCAGTAGTGGCCAGATAAAGCTGGTACAAGGACTTTGCAGTTAGGAAAAAGGATCACAGAATGGCTCAGGCTGGAAGGGACCTCAGAGCTCATCTGCTCCAACCTCCTGCCATGGGCAGGGACACCTCTCAGCCAGACTCAGCTGCTCAGGGCCTCATCCAGCCTGGCCTTGAACACCCCAAGCAGGAGGCATCCACAGCCTCCCTGGGCAGCCTGTGCCAGACTCTCACCACCCTCACCCTGAAGAACTTCTTCCTCAGCTCCACTCTAACCCTGCTCTGCCTCAGCTCCAAACCATTCCCCCTTGGCCTGTCTCAGACACCCTCAGGAAAAGTCTCTCTGCAGCTTTCCTGCAGGATCCCTTCAGGTGCTGGCAGGCAGCTCTGAGGTCCCCCTGGAGCCTTCTTTTCTCCAGGCTGCACACCCCCAGCTCCCTCAGCCTGTGCTCACAGCAGAGCTGCTCCAGCCCTGGATCATCTTTGTGGCCTCCTCTGGCCTCCCTCCAGCAGCTCTGTGACCTTCTGCTGGGGACACCAGAGCTGGAGGCAGTGTTGGAGGTGAGGAGCCAAGGGGCAGAATCCCCTCTCTTGCCCTGCTGCCCACACTCCTCTGGCTGCAGCCCAGCACACAGCTGCCTGCTGGGCTGCAGGAGGGCACTGCTGGCTCCTGGGGAGCTGCTCAGCACCCAACACCCCCAAGGCTCTTTCTTCAGGGCTGCTCTCTACCCACTCTGCAGCCAGCCTGGATTTGTGCCTGGGGCTGGCCTCAGCCAGGTTGGCCTCAATGATCTTTTGTCTTTTCCATTCTGTGATTCCACCTTCTGCTCTTTCTGACCAAGGAGACTAACTGTGTCCCTTCCTCTTTGTAACCACTCTTGGTAACCCTTGTGGAGCTACCTCACAGAGCTGCTCATCAGATGTGGTTGTGGTAATGAAGAAGATACTGGAGAAGAGGCTTGGTACAGGGAGGTGAAGGGGCTGGGTGATAGATCTACAGGAACATTTGTGGGGTGGCTTCCCCCTGGGTGTGCTAGGAGCACACATGAGCCCTCCCTGTTCCTTGGGCATGTCAGCCATGGGGATAAAGCACAGGAAAGATCCTCTGTGCATATGGGCAGAACTGGCTGTGATGGGATCTTCTGCATGGAGCCTAGAAGCTCACTGCCAGCCTGTGGTGGATTGAGAATCCCCTCCCCCAGCATTAACTTTGGCAGAGCAGCTCAGCTGGAAGCCAATGGAAGCTGTATGAACAAGCAAGGCTACAATCTACACTGGGATGCAATGAACAGGTACAAAATATCCAGGAGCTGCAATATCCACAGGGATTTACAATTAACAAACAGCACAAGGACCCCCTGGCCAAAGCCCAGGGGAGCTGCAACAGCTTCTCCCTTCCCTGCCTTCCCCTTACCTCCTGTACACAAGGGACAAGAGGCAGAAGCAGAGATATTAGACTTAGCCAAAACAATGCAGCCAAGGTCAAGCAGAAGCCAGTTGGTACCTCCCAGAGTGAAGAGGGGAGAGGAGAGAAGATTCTTTTGGGAACCAAATCTTATGGGAGATACCTCTCCAATGGGCTGGTTTAGAAGGATTTTCCTCTTGACACCCAGTAGGGATTTATTTACCTTTTACTACTTTCTGTTTGAGGTCTGTGAACAATTCAAAGGCACAACCCAAAAGCAGCACCCAGCCCCAGAGGAGGGAATGGCTCTGGGAAGGGGCAGGCTTGGAACAGCTGCAGAGCAAGGCAGGGACGTTCAGCACCACGGGGAGGAGCTGAGAGGCAGAACAGGTTTGGGTCTGGTTGTTTGCAGAGTGATACACAAAGAGTGAGCTGAGAGGGGTTGGGCTGATGGATTTCCAGATGACACCAAGCTGGGAGCAGGAGTTGATCTGTTGGAGGGTAGAAGGTAGAAGGGCTCTGCAGAGGGACCTTGGCAGGCTGGACAGATGGGCAGAGTCCAACAGGATGTCATTCAACAAATCCAAGTGCCAGGTGCTACACTTCGGCCACAACAACCCCAAGCAGAGCTACAGGCTGGGGTCAGAGTGGCTGAGAGCAGCCAGGCACAGAGGGACCTGGGGGTGCTGGGTGACAGCAGCTGAACATGAGCCAGCAGTGTGCCCAGGTGGCCAAGAAGGCCAATGGCATCCTGGCCTGCATCAGCAATAGTGTGGCCAGCAGGAGCAGGGAAGTCATCCTGGCCTGTGCTCAGCTCTGGTGAGACCACACCTTGAGTGCTGTGTCCAGTTCTGGGCTCCTCCATTTAAGAAGGACATTGAGAGACTGGAAGGTGTCCAGAGAAGGGCAATGAGGCTGGGGAGGGGTCTGGAGCACAGCCCTGTGAGGAGAGGCTGAGGGAGCTGGGGGTGTTCAGTCTGGAGAAGAGGAGGCTCAGGGCAGACCTCATTGCTGTCTACAACTACCTGAAGGGAGGCTGTAGCCAGGTGGGGGTTGGGCTCTGCTCCCAGGCAAGCAGCAGCAGAACAAGAGGACACAGTCTCAAGCTGTGCCAGGGGAGGTTTAGGCTGGAGGTGAGGAGAAAGTTCTTCAGGGAGAGAGTTGTTAACCGTTGGAATGTGCTGCCCAGGGAGGTGGTGGAGTCACCATCCCTGGAGGTGTTCAAGAGGGGATTGGACGTGACACTTGGTGCCATGGTTTAGTGGTCATGAGGTCTGGGGTGACAGGTTGGACTTGGAGATCCTTGAGGTCTTTTCCAACCTTATTGATCCTGTGATTCTGTGATGGCTGCTGTGTGAGCCAAGGCCCAGAGCAGGGTGGGAGGCACAGAGGTCACCTCTCTCCCAAACACTGTCCTCAGCAGGAAAGTCAGAGGAAGGAGCAGCTGTGGGTCCTTGACATGTTTTACTTGAGTTAAAAGCTGCACCATGCTCACAGCATCAGAATGGTGGAGGTTGGAAGGGACCTCCACAGATCATCAGGTCCAACCCCCTGCCAGAGCAGCATCACCCAGGGCAGGTCACACAGGAACACATCCAGAGAAGGAGACTCCACAACCTCTCTGGCAGCCTGCTCCAGGCCTCCAGCACCCTCACAACAAAGTTTCTCCTCCTGTTGAGATGGAACCTCCTGGGTTCCAGTTTGTGTCCATTGCCCCTTGGCCTGTCCCAGGACACCACTGGCATGAGCCTGGCCCCTTCTTGCCCCCCACCCTTCAGCTGTTTGTAAGCATTGCTCAGACCCCCTCTGGGGCTGCTCCTCTCCAGGCTAACCAGCCCCAGGGCTCTCAACCTCTCCTCCTCACACAGATCTTCCAGGCCCTTCAGCATCCTCACAGCCTCTGCTGGACTCTCTCCAGTATTTCCCTGTCCCTCTTGAACTGAAGAGCCCAGAACTGGACACAATACTCCAGATGTGGCCTCAGCAGGCAGAGAGGAGCGGGAGGAGAACTTCCCTTGCCCTGCTGGCCACACTCCTCTTCATGCACCCCAGGAGATCATTGTCATTCTTGGCCACAAGGGCACTTTGCTGTCCCATGAGTCCTCCAGCAGCCTAAACCTTGAGCCCAGAGGGGCATGTTCAGGTCTGTCCTTGCAGGGAACCCCTCTGTCCCTCTGTGTTCTCAGTGTGTTCAGCAGTGTAGGACACAGCCCAGGGCAGCAGCTCAGCCCTCTCCTCACAGCAGGTCTGAGTGACCTCTGCTCAGCACCCAGCTGCCATCACTGCTGTTCAGGCAGGGGGGAACCAGTCCAGAGGAGAAGTTTGTGTCACTGGGATCTACTGTGAGGAAACATCAGAATCCCAGAGGAGCTTGGGGGTGAAGCTACACTCACCCCTAATCCAGGATGCTTTTGTGGGGGTCTGTTATGGATCTTCACCACATCACCATGAGAGTGTCCCACAGCTCAGTGAGCACAGGAGCAGCCCATCTGGGGCTACTTCCCAGCTCTGCTAATACTCTTCACTATTTCTGTACCCAGCTCTGAACCCACCCTGCCAGCCCCTGTGCTGTGAGTGAGTGAAACCTCTGCTCCCACCTCAGTGTTTGCCAAGGTGATTTCATAGGATCATGGAATCACAGAATGGTCTGGGCTGGAAGGGACCTCCAAAGCTCATCCAGTCCAACCCCCTGCACTCAGCAGGGACATCCTCCACCAGATCAGGTTGCCCAGGGCCCTGTCCAGCCTCACCTTGAATATCTCCAGGGATGGTTCCTCAACCTCCTCTCTGGGCAACCTGTTGCAGTGTTCCAGCAGCCTCTTGCTGCAGAACTTTCTTCTCTCTGGAGCACTCCACCTGGAGCACTCAGCCTTCCCATTCCTCTGGGAATGGTTTCCTCTCAGTGCAAGATTCAGCTTGATCCAAGACTTTTCCCAGCTGTGCAGGGGAAGGTTTAGAGTTAAGTGCTGAGGTGCAGGAAATCCCCTTCTAGGGACCAGCCTCAGCTCTGGGAGGTTGGGTTCTCCCCCAAGTGTGTAGTTGCCTTTTTGAAGGTGGTGAAAACCCTCCTGGGTGGTTCCTGTGTGACCTGCTCTGGGTGATCCTGTCCTGGCAGGGAGGTTGCACTGGATGAGCTTTGGGGGTCCCTTCCCCCCCTGATGATCTGTGATTCTGTGATCCAGGGAGGGAGGCACTCAGGGTTTTGCTGAAGGTCACCTAAGCTTTCTGACAGAGGCAGGGGTGAAAGCAGAGCTCCCTGTTCCTCTCCACAGCACCAAGCTGCCAGGATCACTCTCTCCTGCAGGGAACAGATGCCACAGACTCTCACCCAGGTGTCAGTTGCCCTCAGGTTCCTGTGCCTGGATGAAGGCAGCATCCTGCTGCCACTCTAAGAGCAGAGCATTTGTGAAGGGCAGCAGCAGAGAGAATGCAACCAGCACAGACACTGGCAGGAGCTGTGGGACCTGACCATGGCCAGAGGACAGCTCAGCACAGCTCAACACCTGCAGAAGGAACAGCCCTGAAAAAGTGCAAAGCAAACAGAGGTGTGAGAGGTCAGCAGTGAGGGCAGACGGTGTCAGCAAGGAGCACAGCTACAGAGAAGGTTTTGAGGCCAGCTGAGCAAAAGCAGGTCCTAGAGTGACACTCTCTGATTCTCCTCCTGGCAAGCCAGACAAACAGAGGAGGCAGAAAGGCTCCAAAGGGAGAATGAAGGAAATGGAGGTTGTCACACACTGAACCCTGAGAGAGGAAGAGTGCCCAGAGGGCATTTCTGGATGGAGTCCTGTAGAGGTGAAGCTGAGCTGGCAAGAAGACCTCACAGAGGCAACTGAGCTCATGTTCTGCCCAAGCCTATCTAGGCTCTGCTGCCCTGGCAGATCCCTGGGCACAGCCAAGGTCAGGTGGGAAGCTTGTGGTCAGTGCCCAGAGCCAAGGAAATCCACCCAAAGGCTTTGCCTCTACCAAGCAGCTTCCCTGGGTGCAGCAGATCACAGGGGCAGAAGGTCAGGAGAATTGGTTTGGTGTTTCAGGAGCTGGATGGCTTTGAGCCACCAGATGTGACTCAGTACAGTTCTGAGTGCCCTGCAAGACCCTTTCTGTGTGGACAGCAGGTGGAGAACAAGAGGTGGTGTGGCTGAGCAAATGCAGCAGCCTGGCCTGGGGCAGCAGTGGTGGGCAGCAGGAGCAGGGAAGTGATCATCCTCCAGTTCTCAGCACTGCTGAGTGCTGGGTTCAGTTCTGGGCTCCTCACTCCAAGAAGGACACTGAGGAGCTGGAGCAGGTCCAGAGAAGGGCAACAGAGCTGGGGAAGGGTCTGGAGAACAGGGCTGGGGAGGAGCAGCTGAGGGAGCTGGGGGTGTTCAGCCTGGAGAAGAGGAGGCTGAGGGAGACCTCATTGCTCTCTACAGCTCCTGAGAGGAGGCTGCAGTCAGGTGGGGGTTGGGCTCTGCTCCCAGGTAATACAGGATGAAAGGAAATGGCCTCAAGTTGCCCCAGGGGAGGTTTAGGTTGGACAGAAGAAGAAACTTCTTCACTGAGAAGATTCTCAAGAACTGGCCCAGGCTGCCCAGGAGGTGGTTGGATCCCATCCCTGGAGGAGTTCCCAAGAGGCAGAGATGTGGTGCTGAGGGCCATGGCAGGAGAATTTGAATTTCTGTTTAATTCAATCAAAACCACTGAAATAAGCCCACTTGGGTTCCTGAACCCCCCTTTGTGCTCTCTTTCTGAGGGCTGCTGGAGCTGGAATGGGTTTCCCATTGGAAGGCCACATCCCAGCTCATTTTGCTACTGGTTTGTGCTTAGGTGTCAAAGAGGAAACTCTCCCACACCTGTGCTGCTAATTCCTGCCTGCATTTATTGCATCTCCCTGCACAGACTCACTGCAGGAGAAGCCCTCAAGTGTAGCCAAAGGCTTTGGTGTGCTCCTGCTGAGCTGCAAGTGGGGTTCAACATTCCTGCACACCCTGCCCAATGCCTGCAGCCAGGACAGGCTGGGAAACACCAGCAGCTTGTAAACTCCAATGCTTGCTGATAAGAGACCAACCTTGTGAAAGACACCAAAAGATAAAGAGCTGAAAGGGAAGCAAGATGTGAAAAGCCAGGCAACACCTGCAGGCTGAGCTGCCACAGCTCAGCAGGGCCTTGGCCAGGACAGCTGCAAGCTTTGTGCCCTCTGAGGCAGCAGCTGAGGAGCCAGGGCAGGAGGATTTGGTGGTTCCAGTCAGGAGGAGCAGAACTGGCTCAGAACAGAGAAAAGCTCTGCACAAGCACACCTGGGCTGCATCCTCCATCTCTGTCTCAGGAGAAGGACCAGTGAGAAGGTCCTGCCAGGAGAGGTTCAGATTGGAGATAAGGAGAAATTTCTTTGCTGCAGGGGTGCTCAGGGACTGGAACAGGCTGCCCAGGGAGTCCCCATGCCTGGAGGTGTCCAAGAAGCTGCAGATGTGGCACCTGAGGATACAGTTCAGCAGTCATGGCAGTTGGGTTGTGGTTGGAGATTCACAGCCTGGGCTGAATCCAAAGCAGCATTGCCAGCAGAGCCACAGAGGTGATTCTGCCACTTTGCCCTGCTGAGACCTCACCTGGAGTGCTGTGTGCAGCTCTGGAGCCCTCAGTATAGGAAGGCAGCAGGAGCAGGTCCAGAGGAGGTCATGAAAATGATCAGGAAGTTGGAGCAGCTCTGCTGTGGGGCAGGCTGAGAGAGCTGGGGGTGTTCAGCCTGGAGAAGAGAAGGCTCTGGGGAGACCTAATAGGAGCCTCCAGTACTTGAAGGGCTACAAGAAGGATGGAGAGAGACTGTTTACAAAGGCCTGCAGGGACAGCACCAGCAGCAATGGCTTCAAACTAGAGCAGAGCAGGTTGAGATTGGATGTCAGGAAGTTTTTTTACTATGAGGCTGCTGGAACACTGCAAGAGGTTGTCCAGGGAGGTGCTTGGGGCCCATCCCTGGAGATATTCAAGGTGAGGCTCAACAGGGCTCTGGACAACCTGATCTGGTGGAGGATGTCCCTGCTGAGTGCAGGGGCTTGGACTGGGTGAGCTTTGGAGGTCCCTTCCAGGCTGGACCATTCCATGATTCTCTGATCTTAAAGGTCTTTTCCATCCTTAATGGTTCTGTGGCTCAGGATTCCTGCACACAGCCCAGCAGGGAGCTGGGAGCATGAGGAGTGTGAGCTCAGCAGTATTCACCCCATGGAGAGGCAGTTGGCATTTTGATTCCCTCCACTCTTGGTCTCTCCAGCAGGAGGCTGAGCAGGGCCCAGCAGTGAGGAGCTGTGCCCAGCAGCAGGTCAGAGAGCAGCCTCTGTGCCTCCAGAGGGACAATCTGGATGGGCCAGAGGAATGTTAATCCTCAATGATCTCCACATTCCTTCCAGCCTGGCAAAGGCTTCTGCTGAGGCATCAACTGCCCTGTCCAGCTCAGCCTATCCTACATCTGATAAGTTAATTGAGGCTTTAATTGAGGCATTAATTGAGGCATTCTGCTGCTTACCACACCACCATCAGTCAGCTTCCCTGAGTCAGAGCTTTCCAGGCCCTTTGGACTCGGTCCTGTAAACAACTAAATGCCAGCAGCCTCCTCCCAACTCCCTGCAGTGGGAGCTGCTGGGAGCTTCAGGGATCAGCATCCTCCCTGCAGGCCCCTGAGTGCTGCTGCTGCTGCTGCTGCCTGTGTTGTGCTGCCTGCAGCTCCAGGGAGAAAGTTGACTCGAGAAGCAGAAGTGCTGAGAAGTCTTTTCTGCCTGGGTGTGCTGCAGCTGCAGCTGCCAGAGCTCTTTGTTATATCAGAACCTGGCATTTGTGTGCCCACCCCGGGAAAATGTTCAGCTTTTGTTCCCCCAGAATAGCCACAGAGATTCCCATCCCCACTCCCTGCTTTGTGTGACTGGAATGCAGCTGCAAGGTAATAACTGCCCCTGGCTCAGTTGTGTCCCAAACTGGGATGTGCCAGGCCAGCACCTGAAGGAGTTAGCTCCAGACCTTAGGGGCTCATTCTGGTCTGAATGGGAATCAGGATTTGGGATAACCACAGGACAGGAGGCAGAAGCAGGTCTGCACTTTCACAGAATCGTAGAATCGAGGTTGGAAAAGACCTCTAAGATCATCAAGTCCAATCTTCTACCCAGCACCTCCCTGGCCATGTCCCATAGTGCCACAGCCTACTCATTCTTTGAACACCTCCAGGGATGTGACTCCACCACAGAGTCACAGAATCCATCCAGCTGGCAGAGCCCTCCAATCTCATCCAGTTCAACCTTCCACCCAGCACTGCAGGCTCAGCACCAAACCAGGTCCCTAAGCCCCAGATCCTCAGCTGCTAGAACACCCCCAGGGATGGTAACTCCAGCACTGCGCTGGGCAGACCATTCCAATGTTTGAGAACCTTCCAGTGCAGAAATATTTCCTGAGATCCATCCTGAGCCTCCCCTGGGGCAGCTTGGAACCATTTCCTCTGCTTCTGTCCCTTGCCACCAAGGAGCAGAGGCTGTCCCCTCCTCACTCCAACCTCCCTTCAGGGAGCTGTAGAGAGCAATGAGGTCTCCCTCAGCCTCCTCTTCTTCAGCCTGAACACCCCCAGCTCCCTCAGCTCCAGGCCCTACTCCAGGTTTTCCCATTGGGATGGTTTTCAAACAGCAGCTTTGTAGAAGGCCTTGGGATACACTGATGAAGGGCTGTGCCAGGTGAATTCCTGCTCCCATGGGCTGTAACTGGAGGAATTGTTACCCAGGCTCCCTGCCTGGGTTCTCTAGGGAGGGCTACAGCCCCTCCAGGAGGAGGAGGGGAAGGTCATAGAACTGTAGAATCCCAGAATGATCTGGGTTGGAAGGGACCTCCAAAGCTCCTCCAGCCCAACCCCCTGCACTCAGCAGGGACATCCTCCACCAGATCAGGTTGCCCAGAGCCCTGTCCAGCCTCACCTTGAATATCTCCAGGGATGATTCCTCAACCACCTCCCTGGGCAAACTGTTGCAGTGTTCCAGCAGCCTCATAGCAAAGAAACTGTTCCTAGCATCCAATCTCAATCTGCTCTGCTCTAGTCTGAAGCCATTGCCCCTCTCCTGTCCCTGCAGGCCCTTGGGAACAGTCCCTCTGCAGCCTTCCTGTAGCCCTTCAGGTACTGGAAGGTTGCTCTAAGGACTCTCTGGAGCCTTCTCCAGGCTGAACAGCCCTGCCAAAGGACTGTGTCAGCACAAACAGTGACCATGGCTCCCATGGCCCTCTGCTTGTCCCAGCTGATAAAGATCCAAGAGAGATGTGAAACCCTTCCTGGCTCTGTGTCCCTGGACATGTCTGCTGGCTGCCAATGACCAAGTGACAGCAGGATGAATGCAGACACTGTGGTCCCAAGTCTGCAGAACTTCTCGAGGTGCTTTTCATTGCTGTTGTTCTGGGCTCTTTCTCTTCAGCCCAGCAGCTGCTTCAGCTGTGCTTGCTCCAAATTGCAGGGTGATGGTAATTTCCTAAGATCTGTCTGTCAAGGAGGATTTCATTTCAGCAGGCAGAGGACAATGCACTGCAACAGCTATAGCCAAGACAAAGAGGGAAATTAACATTTGTAAAGGGAGAGAGGGACAAAAGGAATGTTGGTGACAAGGAAGAAAGTGAAACAAAACTGAAATCGTTGTCATTGTCTGACTACAAAGGGGAGGATGCTGCTGCAGAGAGGAAGCCTTCTGCCACAGCAGCCTGCTGCCCGGGAGCCTCTCCAGCCAGGAGCTTGGCCACATCCACCTAAGGGAGAGGGCACAGCTGTGAGAGCAGAGGGCTGAGTCCCACCCTCAGCCTGCAGAAATGGGTGCTGTAGGAGTCCATTCCCAGGGCCTTCACCTCCTGCAGAGGCAGGCTGGGAGAGCTGGGGTTGTTCAGGTGGAGAAGAGAAGGCTCCAGGGACACCTCAGAGCTGCATTTCAATATCTGTAGGGGGCCTACTGGCAGGCTGGGGAGGGACTGTTCAGAAGGGGCTGCGGGGATAGGATGAGAGGCAATGGTTTGAAACTGGAGCAGGGCAGAGCTAGGTTGGACATCAGGAGAAAGCTCTGCAGAGTGAGGCTGGGGAGACACTGGAACAGGCTGCCCAGGGAGGTGGTGGAGGCCTCATCCCTGGAGACATTCAAGATCAGATTCAATGCCTGACTGGGCAGCCTGCTCCAGCTGGAGGTGTCCCTGCTGCCTGCAGGGGGTTGGACAAGATGCCCTTGGAGGGTCCCTTCCAACCCAGTGCAGTCTGTGACTGTGAGTCAGAGCTGTGCACACCATTCCTCAGGCTGTGCTGAAGTGTTCCCCGAAGGAGAGGGAAGATCCCAGATGAGTGCCCATGCTGGGCTGCAAGCTCCTGACTGAGCTCCCTTGCTGCTGGCAGGTGCTGAGTTAGGGAGGAGGAGTCCTGGCCCAGTGGCTGGGGGAGGGTTACCCCTACCCTGCAGTGCTGTGTAGTTGTGGCAGTTTAGGCTGGGTGCTCCCTGCCACTGCTGCATGAGATACACCTCTGGTGTCCTGGGTGCCCACCCAATAGGGGTGGACACAGGAAGCAGCATATTTCTACCCATGAATCCTGCGCCCTATCAAGCCATCTGCAGAGTCATCCTCTGCCTCTTTCTTCCCTCTCTGCTCCCCTGGGAGATGTCCTCTCTTATCGGGTAATGCCGGGGGAGTATCCTCAAGGCCTCTTAGGCCTGACTAGCCCTAATGCCAGGAGGAGAATGGAGGGGGAGCAGTCTCAGACCTGGCCAGCCTGAGACTTGCTTAGCAGTGAGAGGGGGAAGAAAGAGCCCTGGGGGTTTGGGTATACCCCCAGGTGGGAGGAGGGAAGGACTGGGAAGCCTCTGGGTACTATGTAAGGGACTCTGTATGCTTTGGGATGTTCTTTGCCACTATGCTGTGTAGTTTTTCTGTAGCTTCACCAATCGCTTTTCCATTTAAACTCTCCGTCACTCTCCAATCCGTTTGTGTGAGTCTCATTCTTTTGTCCCTTTCGGGGCAAGAGATGTTCTGGCTGGCCTCAAACCAGCACAGTAGTGAAAACAGACTTTCCTCTTCCTTTGCTTTCCAGGAGCTCCCAGAGGGTCCTTGGGCCCAGCTGATGTCCCTCCAGCCATATCCAGGCAGACAACCATGATGGCACACACACAGGAGGCACTTGGTTGCCATCCTGGCATGCTGGATGCTCTCTTGCAAGCTGGCAGCTATGGTGCAGCTGGGAGCCTGAGTGTCTGGATGGGCATCATTGGCTTGGGTGACTCCTGGCCCTGGGTGCTCCTCTGTGAAGGCTGTGGGCACACAACTCCCCTGCTGCACACCTGCCATGCCATGGCAAATGCCCTTCTGGAAGGCTCTGACTGTGCCCTAACTGCCTGTACAGCTCAGTTCTCACTAGGGCAGGACCTGTCCTTTCCCCACTGCTCCCAGTGCCCAGCTGGCTCAGCTGGTGCCCTGCCAGTGCCAGGCATGCCCCATGGCCATGGCTTTGCAGTGGCTTGTGAGGAGCTTCCACAAGGTGATTTACTCTGCAGTTGTGCCTCAAAGTTCTCCTCTGTGAAGACTGTGGTGAGGCCAGGGAAGCTGAGCCAAGGAGCCCTGGTTGCTGCTGGTCTGTGTGCTGTCTGCAGCTCTGCAGGGTGACAGATGTGCTGCTGGCCCTGCCTTCCCCCTGCTCCAGGACACCCAGCTGTGGGACTCTGAGGGGAGCAGGATACCAGCTGGAGAGGTTGGTCCTGATTCCAGCTCTTGCCATGGAGATGTCCTCCCAGAGAGCAGGGAAAGAGGTGCCAGGCAGGGACTGTGTCCTGGGATTGAGCCCTAGAGCCCAGGAGCAGCATGGACTGGGACCTGCCCTTGGACAGGCTCCCAGCACAGGGGTCTGGGGCACATGGAGCAGGCTCTGCCTGTCCTGCCAGGGGACAAAGCCCTCACCAAGTGGTGAGTGGTCAGAAGATGCAGATATTAAAGGTGAGGCTCTGCAAGGCCCTGGGCAGCCTGATCTAGCTGAGGCTGGCCCTGCTGACTGTGGGGAGGTTGGCCTGGATGACCTTTGGAGGGCACTTCCAACCCAGCCCATTCTATGATTCTGTGATTTATGACCTTCCTCTCTTCCTCCTGGAAGTGCTGCAGCCCTCCCTAGAGACCCCAGGTGGGGACCTGGGTAACATCTCCTCCAGTTACAGCCCATGGGAGCAGGAATGCACCCGGCAGTCTGGCTGACCTTTGGAGGTCCCTTCCAGCCTGGACTGTTCTATGATTCTAAGAAGCCAGTTCTTGCTGGCTTGCTCTCCTGCAGCCTGCTCTGCTGCCCTGGGTGGCAGGAGCTTGCTGTACACAGAGCCCTGGAGCAGTGCTTCAGCTGCTCCAGGAGAAGCACTCTGAAATTTGGGGGTTTCAGTGCAACTGCCACAAGGTTAATTTCCTCTCTCTGGGCTGGCTGTTCTCTGTGCATCTCAGTGACAATGAACCATTGCTCTGGGTCACAGCTGATGCTTGTGGTGATCTGAAATGACTGCTCCCAGAGACATGGTCAGGATGTCCCTGGACACTGGTGATCATTTGGTCAAGGGAAACTGTTCTGGGTCCACACTGACATGTGTGGGCTGCTGTGGAGACCATGGGGAAGTGTCCACTGATGCCTGTCTGTAGATCTTACTGCCATGGTCCTAGTCTGGAGCTGACTCAAGGCCCTGCCCTGCAGCTGCTACACAGTGGGCAGCTCCCTTCACAGAATCACAGAACCACAGAATCCTAGAATCATAGAACCATCCAGGTGGGAAAAGACCCCTGGGATCAAGTCCAACCATTGAACCTACACCACAGGGTTCACTCCTAAACCATATCCCCAAGCACCACATCCAAACCACCTCTGAACACCTCCAGGGTCCTGCGTACAGTAAGAAGTCTTCTCTGCAAGGAGGTGAAACATGGTCATGGTGGTGTTGGGTCACAGAGGCCTTTTCTAACCCCAGCAATTCTCTGGTTCTTCAGCTGGCAGCTACCAGCTGTAGGTGGGCCCTGGTTAGCAGCAGCAGGGGAAGCACAGCCAAAGGACAGAGCTGAGGATTTTTGTGTTGCTGGGAAGGAGACAACCCAGCAGGGACTCATTTACAAGTAATGAATCATGAAACAGCAGGAAGCCAGCGAGCCAAGGCAAAGTGTGAGCTCTGCAATTAGCTCTGCAGGCTTAGGTGAATAACAAAGGGAGGTGGTAAGGAGGCAGAGAGCAGGTCCCAGAGCAGGCAGGGCTGGGAGTGCTGCAGGACTCCTTTCTGCAAGCCACAGCTCTGCCAAACACCTTCTTAGTCCAAGGAATTGCTGCTCTATCTCTGGCTGGGACAAACCCCACGTGCCTGTAATTACCAGGCAAACAGCTGCCAGTTCTCAGCTCCTGTGTGGAAACCGAGGAGTGACCCAGAGCAGCACAAAGTGGGAAACCAGCTCCCCCCCCCAGCGCTGCTCTCCACCCCCGCTAAGGCAGCAGCTATCAGGTGAGGGCAGAGGAGCAGCTGGGGAAGGGTTTCCACCTGGGTAAGAGACACTCGGTGTGGGAGATCAGTTTACAGTGCTGAGGAGAGTGGGAGGTGGTATGGACTAGCCCCTGGGGAGGGGCCAGTGGCACAGGTGAGAGGCCCACGGCAGAGCCACCACGAGTAGGAACCCAGGAGAGTGCCACCCCCAGCTCTGCTGGGGACATGCAGCCCTGGGAATGCAGAGAGCTTGGGAGGGGAGGCAAAGCTGCTGTCACAGGACAGGGATCATTATTGATGTCACCCAAGCCCCAGCAAATCCATCCTGCTTCCTCTGATGCACTGTGCCAGCAGCAGCTGTGCACAGCAGCCACCTCCCCTGCAGCTCCAGAGGCAGTCATGGGGAAGTGAGAAGCCTTCTCCAGGAAACATTGATCCCAGCTGCTCAGCCTCTGCCCTGTGTCCTTCTCCCAGCTCAGGTAACCCCAGAAGTGCTGATCAGTGTAAACCAAGCTGGCAGCTCTGCTGGGCAGGGCACTCTGAGCTACAGCTCAGTGTCACCAAAGCTGTCTCTAGGAGGAGGCAACAGAAACCATCACTCTCTGGACAAAGGGATGGAGACCAGTTGGGACCCCACAGGCTCACTGGATCCAGTGAGGATCCAACTGGGTCCTGAAGAGTGCAGCCCTGCCACAGCCCAGGTACAGCCCAGGGCTTTACCTGCAACACCTCTCTTCCTGGCCTGGACCCATGGAGTTTGGGTCACCCTTCACGTGCCCTGCTCAGCCCTTTGCTGGCAGACAGCAGAGGAGATGCTCTCCTTCCTCCAGTGGAGCAGAAGCAGGAAGAGCAAAGCCTGGGGGGTTGTGTTCCTGAGGCAAAATCACCTTTGGGAGACATCAGCTCATGTGTGCAGCTCCAGCACTCCCCTAGGCACTGAGCTGGAATGGTTGCTACCAAGCATGCAAAGGGTGGCACAGCTGAAAGCTTGGTGGCAGGGAGCATTCAAGAGCCCTGAGCAGAAATCCCAGGTGGACTCAGTGCTGGTGGTCCTGGCTGCAGCAGGATTGTCTCACCCAACCATCAGACCAGCTGTGAAGTTGCTTCACTGCCTCTGTCTCCAGCCATTCCACCATGCCCACTCCTGATCCTGTGACTGTAGCTGCCACAGGACAAGTGCTGGGGGTGGGAGCTGCCTCCCTTCCCTTAGAACCACAGAATCATACAGCTGCCAAGGCTGGAAGAGCCCTCTGGGATCCTGGAGGAACTGCTGAGGCAGAATAACAACAAAGAGGTGGTTGGGTACCATCAGCACAGCTCCACCAGGGGCAGATCCTGCCTGGAAGCCTGGTGGCCTTCTGAGACAAGGTCACAACATCAACAGACAAGGAGAGAACAACTGGCATCACTGACCTGGCCCTGAGCAGAGCCTTTGGCACTGTCCCACACCACAGCCTGGGCTCCAAGCTGGTGCAGTCTGGATTGATGGATGATGGAGCACTGGGTGGGGAAGGAACTGCCTTGAAGGCTACACCCAGAGGGTGGCTGCCAAGGGGTCCATGGCCAAGTGCAGGCCAGTGCCAAGTGGAGTCCCTCAGGGATCAGGACTGGCACCAGTCCTGTTTCATATCTCTGTTGGTGCCATGTACTGTGGCACTGAGGCTCCCTCAGCACCAAGCTGTGAGGTGCTGCTGACAGCTGGAGGGAAGGATCCATCCAGAGGGACCTGGGCATGGTGCAGAGCTGAGCCCAAGCCAGGCTCAGGAGGTTCAACAAGACCAAGGGCAAGGTCCTGCAGCTGGGTCAGGGCAGTGCCAGGCACTGCTAGAGGCTGGGCAGGGACTGGCTGGAGAGCAGCCCTGAAGGAAAGGCCTTGGGGGTGCTGGGGGAGGAGAAGCTCAGCAGGAGCCAGCAGTGAGCACTTGCAGCCCAGAGAGTCAAGCAGAGCCTGGGCTGCAGCAAGAGAAGTGTGGCCAGCAGGGCCAGGGAGGGGATTCTGCCCCTCTGCTCCACTCTGCTCAGACCACTCCTGGAGCTCTGTGTCCAGTTCTGGAGCCTCTGTTACAGGAAGGATCTGGAGGGGCTGGAAGGTGTCCAGAGAAGGGCCACGAGGATGAGCAGAGGGCTGGAGCTGCTCTGCTCTGGAGACAGCCTGAGAGAGTTGGGGTTGTGCAGTCTGGAGAGGAGAAGGCTCTGAGGAGACCTTCTTGTGGCCTTCCAGGATCTGCAGGGGGCTCCAGGAAAGCTGGGGAGGGACTTTTGAGGGTGTCAGGGAGTAACAGGACTGGGGGGGATGGAACAAAACTAGAAATGGGGAGATTCAGATTGGATGTTAGGAAGAAATTCTTCCCCATGAGGGTGGTGAGAGACTGGCAGAGGTTGCCCAGGGAGGTGGTGGAAGCCTCATCCCTGGAGGTTTTTGCAGCCAGGCTGGAGGTGGCTGTGAGCAACCTGCTGTAGTGTGAGGTGTCCCTGCCCATGGCAGGGGGGTTGGAACTGGCTGAGCCTTGAGGTCCCTTCCAGCCCTGACAATTCTATAGCCACACAGGAGTATTAAAGTGGCTGGAAATGGATCTGTTTGGTGACCACCACCAACAAGAAAATAACAATAATAAAATAACTAAAGGCATTTGGGGTCAGGCTTGCAGTGGCACTGAGGGGGCAGTTGGTGTCCCAGGGCTGGCAGGCAGAGCCCTTTGCCTCCCTTGGTGTTTGTTTCTCACTCTGCTGCTTCTCTGCCCTCCCTTTGTCTGCTCTGCAGCCTTTGCTGGTTCCCCAGGCCCAGGAGGTGAGGAGCTCCCTCAGATGGATGCTCCTGGCTGCTGTGCTGTGGCAGGGGAAGGTGGTGCTGTCACTGCCAGTCTCCAAAGGCTGGGCAGATGCTGACCCCAGGAGTGCAGAGCCCTTGCCCCCTGCAGCTTAATCCTCTGACCTCAGACCTGCACTGCTCTGGCTGGAGCAGGAATTCTTGCTGTTTGCATGGCTCAGCAGCTAGACAAGGACTTGACTTCGACTTTCCCAGGGGTCTCACAGCTCTTTGCTAATCAGCAGTAGCAGGAACACGGCCAGGAACCTCCCGGGTCACTTGCTAGGGACAGGTTAAACAAACCATCAACAGATGAAAGGCAGTGCAAGAGAGCTGCAACAACTCTGTTGGAGCCATGAGTCTGTGCCTGGAGGGGTTTCAGGAGTTGTGAAATGGAGAGGTGGTTAGCTGGGAGGCTTGGATCTCAGCCCTGGGCCCAGCACTGAGAGGACAGTCCCATGGGATGGACCTGATGCTAGCACATGAGCCTGAATGCAGTGGGAAGGTGGAGACCCTGCTCTTCCCTCTGGCTCCTTGTGCCTGGCAGAGCTCTAGGGAGGTTTGTGACAATTGCTCTGGTTTCCCCCATTGTGTGTCTGTTTATATGGAGCTATGATCCTCCCTAGAAATCCTACCTCAGCTGCCCTGGCAGTGGGCAGCAGCTGTAGAGGTGTGAGCTACATACAGAAGCAGCAGAGAGGAGACCTGAGCTCCAGCTGGGAGCTGCAGAGCTGCTGATGCTTGTGGTTCTTGATGTGTCAAGTCCTACCATCCACAGCCTCAGCCATGGCACAGCTAAACACAGATGTTAGACTGGCACAGAGCCACCAAGCTGTGGAGAGAGCAGGACCACTGGAGGTGACTCTGCCCCTCTGCTCTGCTCTGCTGAGACCACACCTGGAGCATCACATCCAGTTCTGGTGCCCTCAACACAAGAAGGACCTGGAGCTGTTGGAGAGGGGCCAGAGGAGGCCACCAAGATGATCAGAGGGCTGGAGAACCTCCCCTGTGGGGACAGGCTGGGAGAGTTGGGGCTGTTCAGAGAAGAGAAGGCTCCAGGGACACCTCAGAGCAGCCTTGCAGTATCTGAAGGGCTCCAGGAGAGCTGGGGCAGGGGACAGGGCAGGGACTTTGGACAGGGGCTGGGGGTGCCAGGATGAGGGACAGTGGCTTTGAGCTGGGAGAGGGGAGATTGAGACTGGAGATGAGGAAGAAATTATTTAGAGTGAGGATGGGGAGACACTGGCACAGGTTGCCCAGGGAGGCTGTGGCTGTCCCCTCCCTGGAGGTGTTCAAGGCCAGGCTGGATGAGGCCTTGAGCAAGCTGGGCTGGTGGGAGGGGCTTGGAACTGGATGGTTTGTAAGGTCCCTTCTAACCCAGCCCATTCTGTGGCTCTGTGTGGTGCCTCTCCTGCTGTCTCATCAGTGAGAGCATGGAAGGCTGCCCAGAGGACACAGCACAAGGCTGGGAGTGTTTAAGATTTACTGCTGAAGAACCTGGAAAGGTCAGACCCTGGCAAAGTCTCTCTTGTCCACTCCAAGCCCTAGGTGTGATGCAGGATTTCAGCTGCTGTTTGCATTTGCTGCTGAGCAGCTCAGGGAGCTCTGCCTCTGTTAGCAGCATCAGCTCCTGCAGCTGCCCTGCTGGGGCAGCCACACCTGCCTGCCTCTCCTTCCTCCTGGGGACAAGTGCTGAGGGACCAGAGTGGGGAGGCTTGGCCCCAAACTTTCCACACATGAGCTGAGTTACAGCACAGTCCTGGTCTGTTCTCTCCATGCAGCTCTGATGCAAGGTTGGAAGGAGGTTTAAGAATACTGAAATCTCCACAGCACAGTGGAGGTCATTTTGCACTGGACACTAGAAAGCAGCATCCATAGTCTAGGCCAGGGTTTGTCTTTGATACCTCAGCTCCAAAACCTGTGGGAGGATTTTCCCCTCCATTCTTGCAGGCATCAGATGAAGTCAGACTTTTTTTCCAAGCAGAAGTGCTCACCAAGCTGTGCTGGTTACAGCTCACAGCCCAAGACAGAGCCTGGTAGCTCTCTCCAGCTGCTGGGGACCACTCCACACTGGTGCTGATTCACTGCCAGACAGTCAATGGGGCTGGAGGGGGCTGCTGGTAAAGTGAAGCCCAGACAGGTCACTGCTGGAGGGACCAGCAACCATCTCCCTGGACTCCTGTAGGATGTCTGGTTTGTCCCTGCTCCCCTTCCTGCATGCCAGGGTAGAAGCAAAGAACAGGGAAGGGTGGAGAGAAGGTGGGGAGAGGCTTTCTTGCAGTGGGGAGGTGGCAGGGGAAGGAGGTGCTCCCTGCAGGGTGATTCCCTGGGCATTGCTAGGACAGACCTGTGGAGCAAGGGGGGAGAGAGCATCAGTGTGAGAACCAAGGTGCTTCCAGGGGCATCCTGCTCTGACCAGGAGGGAACCAGACTGCAGCAGTGGGGACAAGACAGGGCAGGAAGGCTCCAGCACACTCTGCTCACCCAGAAGCTGAGTCCTGCAGGCTGTCTGCAGCAGGATGGGGAGGGAGGAATTGACCTTCCCATCACAGCTCCTCACTGGCTGCCCAGAGAGGGAGAAATGCCCAGAGAAAAAGGGAGTGAAAGGAGTAGGGTGGTGCAGAAAGGGCTCTCTGGTGAGGGTAAAGGGAGGAGGATGGTGCAGAAAGGGCTCTCTGGTGAGGGGTGAGTGCTGCCTTCTCTCTCTCACCTGTCCATTTGTAGCAGTTAGATGCTGTTGCCATTAGGCCCGGGGCAATGTGCACCCTGGCAGAAAGCAAGCAGCAGCATTAAATTGTCCTGGAGGAGAGTGATGGCAGAGAAGGCACTGCTTGTGATGCCACCTGCTATCACTTGAGGGTGGCAGGGATGGCAGCAGGACAATGCACCCTGACCCAAGCAGCAATCAGCCTGCTCAGGGGCTGAGCCAATGTGGCTGGGTGGGAGCCAAAGGGCTCCTGCAAGCTTTGACAGCAGTTGTGCTGGTCTGGTCACCAACAGCCAACACACCCAGGCTTGGTGGGGATGAGCTTTCGAGGTCCTTTCCAGCCCCTAACATTCTGTGACTGGTTTCATGCTGTCAGCAGTGCAGTGATCCCTATGAGTGGACCTCCCTGGCTTCTTCCCTCTGCCAGCTGCTTGTGGTTGTGTATTGCCATCAAATAAATTGTGATCAGTGTTCAGGACATTCTACATTTTCATTTTATCTTCCTTTCTGTAGGGTTACTGGGACTGGTGCTACTGATGGATCTTTTGCTCCCTCTTCCATGATGAGCCCTTTCTGGCCTGGCCTGGTTTTGCTGCAGTTCTTCACACACTGTTTGTAGCTCAGCTCAGCTGAGAGCAAACACAGAAGAACCTCCCACACCCCCCAGAAATCCCGAGTTTTGGGGATGAACTCTAAGAATTTCCTCAGAATATCAATGAAGCCCTCAAAGGTGGAAGGCTCTCAGGCTTACAACAGCTCTGGAGCAGTGGCAGGGGGTGGTGGAAGCCATCCCTGGCCAGTGCTACCCGTGGGGGGCTGCAGTCAGATCTGGTTTGTTAAGGTGGGGCTGAGGAGGAGGAGGAAGAAGAGGAAGAAGAGGAGGAGGAGACGACATTATTCTGCATGAGGTTGGGGATGAAAATCCATTTCACTCAAGCAGTGCCCAAGGGCAGAGAGCGCTGAGCACCCTGGACAGAGCCACTCACCCCCGCCCCAGCCCTGCTCCCTGCCCCCTGCCGGGACCCTGCCACCTGAGGCAGACCCCCAGGTCTCCAGGCTGAAGGCACCAGGGCTGCAGTGACCTAATTCGTCTTTGAGCAGGAGGGAAGGACCTGCAGCCTCCTGCCGCTGCGCGAAGAAACCCTCTGCCGCTGCTTCGGCTCTGCCGGCGCCGGGGGTCGTCCCGGGCAGGTGCCTCTCCGGTTGCAGCAGGCTGTGCCTCCTCTCCCCTCTGCCGGCCCGGGGGTCGTCCCGGGCAGGTGCCTCTCCGGTTGCAGCAGGCTGTGCCTCCTCTCCCCTCTGCCGGCCCGGGGGTCGGCCCGGGGGTCGTCCCGGGCAGGTGCCTCTCCGGTTGCAGCAGGCTGTGCCTCCTCTCCCCTCTGCCGGCCCGGGGGTCGGCCCGGGGGTCGTCCCGGGCAGGTGCCTCTCCGGTTGCAGCAGGCTGTGCCTCCTCTCCCTCTCCCGGCGGGGCTGTCGCATGCTGTCTCTGACCTCGTTAGCTTCTCCTCCTGTTCCACTCCCCGGCTCTGCGCTCCCAGCCCCACCGGCTGCTAATTACTGCAAAGCAATCTGCAGGAACGAGCTGCTCCGAGGGCTGAGGGGGGAGGAGGGAGGGAAGCTGCCGGAGCACGGTGGGGGCTGGAGCAAAGTGGGGGAGCAGGGAGTGTGGGGAAGCAGCGCTGCTGCCTGAGCTTGCTCCAGGCTCTTCCCCTGCACCCCTGCCAAGCCTGCTAGGTGGTTGTGCAAGAGGCAAGGTGCTCCCACGTGGGGGTGCCCAGAGCAGGCTGTGCCACCTAACCTGGGGTCCCTGTGTCACCACCCGGGGACCCTGCAGGGTCATCAGACCTGGTGTGACTCAGCTTCACCCAGGGCATCGGTGAGGTGTGCAGAAAGGATGGGAATGTCCAGGGCTGATCTCTTGGCTAGACAACACCTTGAGAGTCTTGTTCCAAGCTTCAGGGCAGCCCTGCTTGGAGCAGGCAAATTGGATCATGAGCAGAGTTCCCTGCAGCTGAGTCTCCTCTCCACCCGTGATCCTCTCAAGCATGAGACCTGGCCACAAATCCTCCTTGTCTGACACCCACTCTCCATGTAGCTCTGGAAATTGCTGCAGGCAGGAGAGATGATGGTGTCATGTGGGACCCATGCCCTGAGACCCCTGAGACTGGTGCTCATGATGTCCTCAGGCAGCAGGCTCCTTCTCCTGGGTGCATCTGGGCTCTGGCTGACCCAGCTAAAGAGAGGCAGTGTGGTCTGGATGCTCAGGGAGTGAGGTGGATGGGAACTGGTGGAAGGAAAGAAGTCAGAGAGTTGTGGTCAATGGACAGAGTCTAGTTGGAGGCCTGTGTCTAGTAGAGTCCCTCAGGGGACAGTACTGGGACCAGAGCTGTTCAATATAGTCATCTAGGACCTGGGAGAGGGCACAGAGGGCACTGCCAGCAAGATTGCTGATGGCTCCAAACTGGGTGGAGTGGCTGCCACAGGAGGGTTGTGCTGCCAGGCAGCCAGGCTTAGGCTGAGAGCTGGGCAGGGAGAAAGGGAATGGAATCCAACAAGGACAAGGGGAGAGTCTGGCACCTGGGAAAGAGCAACCCCATGGAGCAGGACAGGTTGGGGACTGAGCTGCTGGGGAGCAGTGAAGGGGAAGAGGCCCTGGGGGTCCTGGTGGATGGGAGGTTGACCATGAGCCAGCAAAGTGCTCTGGTGGCCAAGGAGGCCAAGGGCAGCCTGGGGTGGATTAGAAGGGCTGTGGTCAGGAGGTTGAGAGAGGTTCTCCTCCCCCTCTGCTCTGCCCTGCTGAGGCCACATCTGGAATATTGTGTCCAGTTCTGGGCTCCCAGTTCAGGAGAGACAGACCTGCTGGAGAGAGTCCAGCAGAGAGCCAGGAGGATGCTTAGGGGACTTGAGCATCTCCCCTGAGAAGAGAGGCTGAGAGCCCTGGGGCTGTTTAGTCTGGAGAGGAGAAGGCTGAGAGGGATCTGATCAATGTCTATCAATAGCTGAGGGGTGGGGGGCAAGGGGAGGGGACCAGGCTCTGCTGGGTGGTGCAGAGTAATAAGCCAAGGAACAGCAGTGTAGTGAATAAACTAACCAAAAAGTCTTCACTTGACACAAATCACATATTCCTCCATGAATATTGTAAAAAATATTCACAACAGCAGGGACAAGCTTGAACAGAGAAGATTTCACCTCAGCATGAGGAGAAACTTCTTTGGTGTGAGGGTGCTGGAGGCCTGGAGCAGGCTGCCCAGAGAGGTTTTGGAGTCTCCTTCTCTGGACACATTCAAAACCCCTCTGGATGTGTCCCTGCCCTGTGACCCTGCTCTGGCAGGGGGGTGGACTGGAGGATCTCTGGAGGTGCCTTCCACAGAATCACAGAATTAACCAGGTTGGAAAAGACCTTGGAGATCATCCAGTCCAACCTATCACCCCACCCCATCTAATCAACCATCTAATCAATCCAACCTCTAATGTACTGTGGCACTGTGATACTGCCCAGGGCAGCTGCCTGGCACTGGCTTTCATGGGGGGCAGCACATCTGGGTGGCAAACGGAGCTGAGCAAGAGGATTTCTGCATTTCTGCATTAATGGTATTGCTGCTGTTGGGCTGAAAGGATTAGCCTCTGCCTCTGGGCTAGTCTGGTGCTGGCCTGATCCTGTTAACCAGCTCCCACAGATGTTTGGACAAACACACCCTTAATCCCCACGTGAAAAATGAGAGGAACTCAAATAGGTTGTCAGAGGTGGCTTGAGCCAAGCTGCAGACAGGCAGAGGAGGGCAGCTACTGGCCCCTGGCTGCATTCCCTTGCAGTGTGTTCTTGCTTCCTCCTCACACCAGCCCTCTGCCACATTTGTGTACCCCTTAGGTCACCTGGCATGCAGGCAAAAAAAAACCTTTGGCATGTTAAATTTAGAGCTGAAGTTCTGCCTTGCTCCAGAGACTGGGCCAAAATGTGGTGCAAATTGTGCCCCACCACATGTGCCAGGGCTGGACCTCAGGAGCTGGGCTGGATCATGTCCTGAACATGCCAGCCCAACCTCTGCTTGGGGCAGAGTGCCTGGAAAGCTGGCAAAGACCTGGGGGGGTTGACTGGCAGCAGCCAGCGGTGAGCCAGCAGTGCCCAGGTGGCCAAGAAGGGCACCAGCAGCCTGGCCTGGATCAGCAGTGGTGTGGGCAGTGGTGATGCCACTGTGCTGGGCACTGGTGAGGCTGCACCTTGGGTACTGGGTTCAGTTTTGGGGCACTCACTGAGGTGCTGGAGCACCAGAAACAAAGCTCAGAGCTTTAGTGAGGAGCAACTGAGGGAGCTGGGGGTGTTCAGCCTGGGGAAGAGGAGGCTGAGGGAGACCTCATTGCTCTCTACAGCTCCCTGAGAGGAGGCTGCAGTCAGGTGGGGGTTGGGCTCTGCTCCCAAGGAACAAGTGATGGGAGAAGAGGAAATGGCCTGAAACTGTGCCAGGGGAGGCTTAGGTTGGAGATGAGAAAAAACGTCTGCTGCAAGAGTGGTCAGGGGTTGGCACAGGCTGCCCAGGGAGGTGGTGAAGTCCCCACTCCTGCTCCATTCTTGGCCTCCGCACAGCATCTCAGACCACCTCTCAGCCAGACTCAGCTGCTCAGGGCCTCATCCAGCCTGGTCTTGAACACCCCCAGGCAGGAGGCAGCCACAGCCTCCCTGGGCAGCCTGTGCCAGACTCTCAACACCCTGGCACTGAAGAACTTCTTCCTCAGCTCCACTCTAACCCTGCTCTGCCTCAGCTCCAAACCATTCCCCCTTGGCCTATCTCAGACACCCTCATGAGAAGTCTCTCTGCAGCCTTCCTGCAGGATCCCTTCAGATCCTGGCAGGCAGCTCTGAGGTCCCCCTGGAGCCTTCTCCTCTCCAGGCTCCCTCAGCCTGGCCACTGGTGTCACTCCAGATGTGCACAACCATTCCTCTTTCCCTGAAATCCTCCCCCTGCGAGTGAATTTACTCTTGGCAGAAGTTAATATTTGTAAGCTGAATGTTTTCAAGCTGGTTCTGGGGTCCCAGCCTTAGCCATGGCCAGAGCAGACCCACAGCTCACTTTCTGCTCCCTTGTTAAGCCAACTCAAAACACTGAGAAGGTTTTTTTTTTTTTCCCCATAGGTCTTTTCTCCTGAAGGTTTATGTTCATAGCAGAGTGATGGAGGAGCTCTTGTGGGTGAATATGTTCAGCACCTAAAGGGGCTGCAGGAGAGCTGGGGAGGGACTTTGTACAAGGACTGGGAGTGCCAGGATGAGGGACAATGGCTCTGAGCTGGGAGAGGAGAGATTGAGACTGGAGATGAGGAAGAAATTCCTTAGAGTGAATGTGGGGAGACACTGCCACAGGTTGCCCAAGGAGGCTGTGGCTGTCTCCTCCCTGGAGGTGTTCCAGGCCAGGCTGGATGAGGCCTTGAGCAAGCTGGGCTGGTGGGAGGTGTCCCTGCCCATGGCAGGGGGTTGGAACTGGATGGTTTTTGAGGTCCCTTCCAACCCAACCCATTCCATGGTTCTATGAATGCATAAATATCCAGGTGAGAGCCCCTGCACAGGGCATCAGGACATGCTTGGCTTTCACAAGTGCTTGTCTGGAAGGAAGAGTTCTCCTAACAAACATTCATGGCTGAAAGAGGTGAGAGATGTAAACCAAACCAAACCAAACCAAACCATCCTTCACAGGCCCAGCCTGCAGGAAGAGTTCTCTGCCTCTGGAATGTCTGCTGTGGAGCCAGACATCTGCAAAGCCTGATGAGCCCTGACAAAGCCTTTGCAAGTGTGCAGCATCACCTGCAGCACTGATGGAGGCATTGCTGTGGGGTCCCTAAAGCACTCAGCTTCAGCAGGTAATTAAGAATAAGAAGAAATAAGAATATTAATTATAATAAAATAATCCTTGCTCAGCATGAGACCCAAAGCCTGGCTGGCACCTGTTCCTCATCCTCACCACAGCTGATGCTGCCTGAGCCATTCAGCTGGGTCTGCAGGGCAGGGCTACAGCCAGGAGATGCTGCTGAGGTCTTCTCTTCCACCATGGGGTCCCAACTGCTCAACCAAATGGTTTGCTTGAGAAAGGAGCCTGAGCTTGTGCCAGCTGCAGGCACATGGCAGGGGATGCCTCTGGTGGTACCAAGCTGGCAGCACTGCCTGCGAGACCCAAAGGCTGTGCAGCCACTCAGCCAGACCTGGGCAGGCTGGAGGGGCTGGGCAGAGGGGAAGATCCTGGGGGTCAACGAGGATAAGTGCAGAGTCCTGCACCTGGGGAGGGACAGCTCCATGCAGCATACAGGTGAGGAGGGACCTGCTGGGAAGCAGCTCCATGGAGAAGGGCCTGGGAGTGCTGGGGGACAATGAGTTACCATGGGACAGCAAAGTTCCCTGGTGGCAAAGAGGGCAAATGGGCTCCTGGGGTGCAGGAAGTGTGGCCAGCAGGGCAAGGCAGGTTCTCCTCCCCCTCCTCTCTGCCTGCTGAGGCCACATCTGGAGTACTGTGTCCCATCCTGGGCTCCCCAGTTCAAGAGGAACAGGGAACTGCTGGAGGGAGTCCAGGGGAAGCTATGAGGATGCTTGAAGGGCCTGGAAGATCTCTGTGAGGAGAGGCTGAGAGCCCTGGGGCTGGTGAGCCTGGAGAGGAGCAGCCCCAGAGGGCATCTGAGCAATGCTTACAAACAGCTGAAGGGTGGGGGGCAAGAAGGGGCCAGGCTCATGCCAGTGGTGTCCTGGGATAGGCCAAGGGGCAATGGACACAAACTGGAACCCAGGAGGTTCCACCTGAACATGAGGAGAAACTTCTTTGTTGTGAGGGTGCTGGAGGCCTGGAGCAGGCTGCCCAGAGAGGTTGTGGAGTGTCCTCTGGAGACTTTCAAGACCCCTCTGGATGTGTTGCTGTGTGCCCTGCCCTGGGTGATGCTGCTCTGGCAGGGGGTTGGACTCAAGGATCTCTGGAGGTCTCCTCCAAGTGCACCATGCTGGATTCTGTCTAACATCAATGTCCCTGTGCTCAGGGGTTGGAGAACTATTCCCAGAGCATCACAGAAGCTCCTGGTGTGGCTGTGGCCTTACTGACTCCTCCTGGTCCTCCCTGCCCCTGGCATTCATGGGTCAGTAGGTGCTAGAGCCCCCATGCCACCTCCACACACTGCCTCTCTCCTGAGTCTCCTGGACCAGCTCAGCAAGACACAAGTCACAGGTGACCTACCCCAGTGGCAGCCTGGAAGGAAAGCAAACCTCAGCCAGCACAGTGTGCCTGGAGCCCGGGGGGATGAAGGCAGCCTGGCATGAGCCATGCCAGCTCTCACCCCTGCTGTGCCTTCCCAAGGTTCCTGCAGCCCAAGGTCATGGACTGACAGGAGCTGCTGAAGTCTGAATCATGGAATCATAGAATCCCAGAATGGTTTGGGCTGGAAGGGACATCCAGGGCTCACCCAGTCCAACCCCCTGCACTCAGCAGGGACATCCTCCACCAGATCAGGTTGCCCAGAGCCCTGTCCAGCCTCACCTTGAATATCTCCAGGGATGGTTCCTCAACCACCTCCCTGGGCAACCTGTTGCACTGTTCCAGCAGCCTCCTGCTGCAGAACTTGTTCCTCACATCCAATCTCAATCTGCTCTGCTCTCATTTCAAACCATTGCCTCTCATCCTGTCCCTGCAGGCTGCTTGGCCTGCTGCCTGCTCCCAGAGGAACCTTTTTGCAGAGCAGGAGATTGGAGCTTTTGGAGCATTCCTGGGTTTGGCAATTGCCAGCATCCTCTGCTGGTGCCCTCAGCAGCTCAGAGCTCAGCCTAAAGCCACTCCAGGAGAATGATCTGAGCTGAGGCAGGGTGAGCTGCAGAGCTGTGCCCTACTTAGCTGCTGTATATATTTGTCAGTAAGTGGGACACTCAATAACCTGAGCTCTGACAGCCTTCAGATCCTGTCTGGAGAGCTGTCAATCATCCTGGCTTACATTAAACACCTTCCCAGGCATCTGGGCCATGCAGCAATGGCCCAGCAGAGCCAAATTATGAACATGACCTGCACAGGGCTAATCTCTTGATCCTCTCTTGTTTCCCTCTTGGACAGTCCCTGAGGGAAGTTTAAAAATGTTGGGGTTTTTTCTTTCTTTCTTTTTGGAGTACAAAAAAAAGCTAAGCCACGTGTGGGGGAGGGCAGAGGGAGCAGACACCCCCACCCCCCAGCATCCCTCCCAGGCCAGCTCTGGGGTTTTGTGCTTGAATTGAGAGCAGGTTGTTGGCCATTCCACACTGCCCCAGTGGTGATCACAGTGGAGACAGGCAGCAAGCAGTGAATGGAACCCAGCAGGGGGAAGCCTGTGCAGGTTTGTGTGCTCCTCACTGCACTCTGGCTTGGCCCTGCCCCCCAGGTGAGCTGGGGTGGAGCTGCAGCTGCTGGCACAGGGGCAGTGAGTGCAGAGAGGGCACTGCTGGGCAGCTTGCCCTGCTCTGGGCCATGGTGTGGGAGCTCCTCAGCAGGCAAAGGGAAAGCACAGGGGAGCTCAGATCAGCTCAGAGGGGAATTTTCATCTTAGCTTCTGGTTTATTTTTCTTCTGGGAGTGAATTCAGTGATGGCAGAAGACACCCTCCTGACAGTCCTGGGGTTTGCTTGCATGCAGCTGTACCTCAGGCACACAGGCACAGCATGGTGGGGTTGGAAGGGACCTCTGCAGATCATTGACTCCAACCCCCCTGCCAAAGCAGAGTCACCCAGGGCAGGGCACACAGAACACATCCAGGAGGGTTGTGAATGTCTCCAGAGATGGAGACTCTACCACCTCTCTGGGCAGCCTGCTCCAGGGCTCTGCCACCCTTCCAGCACAGAAGTTCCCCCTCATGTTCAGATGAACTTCTGATGTGCAGTCTGTGCCCAGTGCCCCTTGTGCTGTCCCTGGGCACCACTGAACAAAGCCTGGTCCCATCCTCCTGACCCCCACCCTTGAAGTATTGCTCAGCATTGCTCAGATCCCCCTCAGGCTGCTCCTCTCCAGACTACAGCCCCAATTCTCTCAGCCTTTCCTCCTCACAGAGATGTTCCAGGCCCCTCAGCATCTCTGGAGCCCTTTGCTGTCTCCTCTCCAGCAGTTCTTTGTTATCCTTGAGCTGGGGAGCCCAGAACTGGACACAATACTCCAGATATGACCTCCCCAGGGCAGAGCAGAGGGGGTGGAGAACCTCCTTTGCCCCATGCAGCTCTCCTCTGTGGCCAGGAGCTCAGATGACTACAGAGGTGTGAGGATGCTTGGAGACATCCACAGCTGCAGCTGCTTCCAGACAAGGGCACAGTTCCTTGAGCAGAGGATGCAGTGGGAAGCTTCTTGCACATCTGAAGGGCATGAAGATGGAGGAGCTGGGCAGCACCTTCTGTGAGAGGCTCAGCATCCCTGGGGGCTCAGGTAAACCCTGCTGGCTCCTGGGGAAACTCTTCCAAGCAGCTTCTTCTGTCTCTTGGAGCACCAGAAAGTGCATCCTGAGATCCAGTCTAAATGGGAGGTCCACACTGAGATCCATAGCACCTTCTATGGAGCAAAACCAGAAACGGGGAGATTCAGATTGGATGTTGGGAAGAAATTCTTCCCCATGAGGGTGGTGAGAGACTGGCAGAGGTTGCCCAGGGAGGTGGTGGAAGCCTCATCTTTAAGGCCATGCTGGATGTGGCTGTGAGCAACCTGCTGTGGTGTGAGGTGTCCCTGCCCATGGCAGAGGGTTGGAACTGGCTGAGCCTTGAGGTCCCTTCCAACTCTGGCAGTTCTGTGATTCTCAACCTCAATAGGATGTCCATAAGGTCTTCTTCTCAATGTCAATGGGAGGTCCATGAGGTCTTCTCAATCTAAATGGGGTCCAACAGGAGGAGCTGGCAAGGCCCTTGCCAAGCAGCAGACATCTCCCTTGCCACAATGACCTTCAGGTAACCTTCCTGGCAGTGTGAGAGCAGCAGAAGTGGTTTCAGTCCACTGCAAGTGGAATGGGTTGGGCAGTGTGCCAAGTGAATAGCTGCTGGGTTAATCACTCTGCAAATCTCATCAGGAACTGGAATGTGCCAGGCTCATTACTGAAATTAAATTCACCTCCAATTAAAGAGAGAGCTACAAGCTGCCAGCATGTGGAGCTGCCCCCAGGCTGCCCCTCCCAAAGCCAGCACCAGCTCCAGCCCTGCTGAACTGCAGGTTTGTGAGCACTGGAGGGGTTCCCAGGTGCAAGGAAGCAAAATGCTGCTTGAGCTTTCCCCTGAGGCTGTGCAAGGAGCTTGCTGATGCCCTTAATAAGTCACCTTGCAAGTCAGAAGTAACCTCACTGGTAGGATTTCCAAGGAGCACGTGCCAGGAGAAATCTGAGGACACAGGAATCAGGATGTCTCCCACAGCAGCTCTGCTCCTGGCATCTGTGGGCACCTTGGCAAATCCCCACCTTGGCTGCAGACTCTCACTGGCTCACAGAATGGGCTGGGCTGCAAGGGACCTCCAAAGCTCCTCCAGTCCAACCCCCTGCACTCAGCAGGGACATCCTCCACCAGATCAGGTTGCCCAGAGCCCTGTCCAGCCTCACCTTGAATATCTCCAGGGATGGTTCCTCAACCACCTCCCTGGGTAACCTGTTGCACTGTTCCAGCAGCCTCCTGCTGCAGAATTTGTTCCTCACATCCAGTCTTGATCTGCTCTGCTCTCATTTCAAACCATTGCCCCTCTCCTGTCCCTGCAGGCCTTTGGGAACAGTTCCTCTGCAGCCTTCTTGTAGCCCTTCAGGTTCTCCCTCAGCCTGGCCCCACAGCAGAGCTGCTCCAAGCCCCTGGCCTCCTCTGGACCTGCTCCATCAGCTCCTTGTCCTTCCTGTATGGAGGGCTTCACAGCACTGTAGGTGAGGTCTGAGCTCCTCCAGCCTCCTGGCCAGGAACCAGCACCAGAGTGAGAGGAGGCAGTGTTGGAACACCTGAGTACCTCCAGGCCACCTGGGACAAGCTGTCTGACCTGGGGACTGCAGAAGGTTCCCCTGCTGCACCTCAGACTTTGCTCCCTCCTCAAGGCAAGTGCCAGACCTTGCTGCCAGTTCAGTGCCTGCCCAGCAGCCAAGGAGGAAAACCTCCAAGCCCTGGGGCACCACAGGCCTGGTGAAGGTCATGGCTCATGCTGTGAGCCAGGCTGGATGGTGGGAGCTGGAGTTCCAGAAGAATGGAGCACAGGAAATCTGCACATGGAGACCTGGGCTGAGCAGGGCAAGAGGAGCATCCCCCCTGCAGCCCAGGGGAATCCACCTGCACTCTAAATTCATCCTCTCACCCCAGGCCCTCAGCAGCACCAAAGCCCTCCAGGGCTCTCAGCAGGGCTCTCTGCCCTCCTCCATCCTTGTTCCTCCCTCTAACAAAAAGCAATTAAAAGTTATTTAGGCTTCTGGTGCCTCTTCTGCTCCATGAGTGCCCAGTGGGAGAGCTGGGGCATGGCTGGCCAGCACACCTCCCCCCTCAGGGACTGCATCCTCCAGACACCAAAGCCCTGTTGGGAAGCAGTCAGGAAGGACAACTCCCACACTGGGACTGAGCTGGAGGGACTGAGGAGGAGAATCACCTCTGCCCAGTTTGGAACAACAATGTGCTCTTGTGGCCAAGAGAGCCACAGGGATCCTGGGATGCATCAGGAAACGTGTCCAGCAGGGCTAGGGAAGTTCTTCCACCTCTCTGCTCTGCCCTGCTGAGGCCACACATGGAATACTGTGTCCAGTTCTGGGCTTCCCAGTTCAAGAGAGACAGAGACCTGCTGGAGAGAGTCCAGCAGAGAGCCAGGAGGATGCTTAGGGGACTTGAGCATCTCCCCTGTGAAGAGAGACTGAGAGCCCTGGGGCTGTTTAGTGTGGAGAAGAGAAGGCTGAGAGGGATCTGATCAATGTCTATCAATAGCTGAGGGGTGGGGGGCAAGGGGAGGGGGCCAGGCTCTTTTGGGTGGTGCACAGAGACAGGACAAGGAGCAATGAGTTCAAACTAGAACAGAGAAGATTTCAGCTCAACATGAGGAGAAACTTCCTTACAGTGAGGGTGACAGAGCACTGGAACAGGCTCCCCAGGGTGGTTGTGGAGTCTCCTTCTCTGGAGACTTTCCAACCCCACCTGGATGCATTCCTGTGCAGACTCCCCTGGGTGATGCTGCTCTGGCAGGGGGGTTGGACCTGATGATCTCTGGAGGTCCCTTCCAACCTCTGATCTACTGTGAGACTGTGAGATTGTGAGACTGAGACACACAAATTTGACTCTAAAGCTCTTTCAGAAATTATCCAAACCAGAACTTTTTGTCTTACCTGGTTTGGCTTTGGATTTGTGGTACATCAGCAGGAGTTCTGCATCTACAGGATGTTAGGGGACAAGTTCTGCAGCAGGAGGCTGCTGGAACACTGCAACAGGTTGCCCAGGGAGGTGGTTGAGGAACCATCCCTGGAGATATTCAAGGTGAGGCTGGACAGGGCTCTGGGCAACCTGATCTGGTGGAGGATGTCCCTGCTGAGTGCAGGGGGTTGGGCTGGATGAGCTTTGTAGGTCCCTTCCAACCCAGACCATTCTATGATTCTGTGATCCTTCAGCATTCACTTTCTTAAGCCTCACTACCTGCCAAATTCAACTTGACTTTGCCCCAAGCCACAGCCTGGAGGAGTTTGCAGCCCTGCCAAGGTCAGGTCAGTCAATCAGTTGCTTTTCTGTGTTCTGATGGAGCTGGGTGAGGAACAGATTGATTGATTTGATTTTTCCACTGGGATTAACAAAACCTTGAGGAGCAATTCTGCATTTGTTTCCAGCAGATAGGAAATTAAATGTATGTATTAAAGACAAAAACATTCATTTTGCCAGCAGAAGCACCTCCTGGGGGGTCACTGCTGACTGGAGCTTCCTTTTGGAAATACTGACCCCTGAGAAGGCTCCAGGGAGGACCTTGGAGCAGCCTCCCAGTACCTGAGGGGACTCCAGGAGAGCTGGGGAGGGACTTTTGACAAAGGTTGGGAGTGCCAGGACAAGGGACAGTGATGGCTGCACCCAAAGAGTGGCTGTGTGTTGGGTTTGGCCCAGCTGGAGTGAATTCTCCTCATGGAATCTCTGCAGGGCTGTGTTTTGCAGCAGCAGTTGACAACACAGCAGTGTTTGGCTGCTGTGGAACAAGTATCCAGGCTGTGTCCTTTCAGTGTTTCCCTGCCCCAAGAGCACACTGAGGGATGGGCAGGATCTTGGGAGGGGTCATGGCTGAGCTGGCTTACCTGGACTGCCCAGAGAGGTATCCCATGCCAGATGAGGTCAGCTCAGATATGAGGATGAAGTAAAAGAATGCAGTGGGAGATGTGTCCATGGCTTCTGTCCTCTCAAGGAGCCACTAAGCTTGGAGAGCCCTGCTGCCTGAGCACAACCATCCCCCTGCTGCCTGAGCACAACCATCCCCCTGCTGAGCACAACCATCCCCCTGCTGAGCACAACCATCCCCCTGCTGCCTGAGCACAACCATCCCCCTGCTGAGCACAACCATCCCCCTGCTGCCTGAGCACAACCATCCTCCTGCTGAGCACAACCATCCCCCTGCTGCCTGAGCACAACCATCCCCCTGCTGAGCACAACCATCCTCCTGCTGAGCACATCCATCCCCCTGCTGAGCACAACCATCCCCCTGCTGAGCACAACCATCCCCCTGCTGCCTGAGCACAACCATCCCCCTACTGAGCACAACCATCCCCCTGCTGAGCACAACCATCCCCCTGCTGAGCACAACCATCCTCCTGCTGCCTGAGCACAACCATCCCCCTGCTGCCTGAGCACAACCATCCTCCTGCTGAGCACAACCATCCTCCTGCTGCCTGAGCACAACCATCCCCCTGCTGCCTGAGCACAACCATCCTCCTGCTTCCTGAGCACAACCATCCCCCTGCTGAGCACAACCATCCCCCTGCTGCCTGAGCACAACCATCCTCCTGCTTCCTGAGCACAACCATCCTCCTGCTGAGCACAACCATCCCCCTGCTGCCTGAGCACAACCATCCCCCTGCTGAGCACAACCATCCCCCTGCTGCCTGAGCACAACCATCCCCCTGCTGCCTGAGCACAACCATCCCCCTGCTGAGCACAACCATCCTCCTACTGAGCACAACCATCCCCCTGCTGAGCACAACCATCCCCCAGCTGAGCACAACCATCCCCCTGCTGCCTGAGCACAACCATCCCCCTGCTGAGCACAACCATCCCCCTGCTGAGCACAACCATCCCCCTGCTGCCTGAGCACAACCATCCTCCTGCTGAGCACAACCATCCCCCTGCTGCCTGAGCACAACCATCCTCCTGCTGAGCACAACCATCCCCCTGCTGCCTGAGCACAACCATCCCCCTGCTGAGCACAACCATCCTCCTGCTGAGCACAACCATCCCCCTGCTGCCTGAGCACAACCATCCTCCTGCTGAGCACAACCATCCCCCTGCTGAGCACAACCATCCTCCTGCTTCCTGAGCACAACCATCCCCCTGCTGAGCACAACCATCCCCCTGCTGCCTGAGCACAACCATCCCCCTGCTGAGCACAACCATCCCCCTGCTGAGCACAACCATCCTCCTGCTGAGCACAACCATCCCCCTGCTGAGCACAACCATCCCCCTGCTGAGCACAACCATCCTCCTGCTGAGCACAACCATCCCCCTGCTGAGCACAACCATCCCCCTGCTGCCTGAGCACAACCATCCTCCTGCTGAGCACAACCATCCCCCTGCTGAGCACAACCATCCTCCTGCTGAGCACAACCATCCTCCTGCTGAGCACAACCATCCCCTTGCTGCCTGAGCACAACCATCCTGCTGCTGGTGGGCAGTGGAGACTCTTAGCTCTCTCTCTTTGCTTTTAACTTCCCTGTGCTCTATTGCTTTTGCTTATTACTGTTATTAAAATTGCTTCTATCTTATTATTAGCTTTGGTCATTTTTTTTTCCTCCCCTCTCCCCCTGTCCATTTAAGAGGGGGAGTGATAGAGAGGCTTTGATGGGCGTCTGGCCTCCAGGCCTGGGCAAACCACCACAGTCTCTTTATAATCTGTGCAGGTTTGAGGCCAGACAGATCTTCTCTTGCCCTGAGAGGGACAAAAGAATGACCCTCACACAAAGGGATTGGAGAGTGATGGGAAGTTTAAATGGAAAAGCAATTGGTGTAACCACAGAAACTACAAAGCATGGTGACAAGAACATCCCACAGAGTACAGAGTCCCTTACACAACACCCAAAAGCCTCCCAACTCTTCCCTTCTCTCTACCTGAAGGTCTACACAAACCCCCAAGGCTCTTTCTTCTCCCTCCCTCTGCTAGGCTGGTCTAAGGCTGGCCAGGTCTGAGACTGCTCCCCATCCTTTCTCCTCCTGCCATTAGACCTAGACAACCCTAAGAGGCCTTGAGATACTCCCCCACTGCTACCTGATAGGGAAGCATCTCCCATGGGAGCAGAGAGGGAAGGAAGAGGCAGGGAAGGACTTTGCAGATGGATTGATAGGGCTCAGGATTTATGAGTAGAAACAGGCTGTGTGCTGTGCCTACCTGATTGGGTTGGACACTGGGGACACTGCAGGTGTAGCTTCTGTGGCAGTGACAGGAGGCACCCAGCCTGAACTGCCACAGGCTGCCAATGGCTCCAGGTCCCAGTGGAGGCGAGGGACAAGTGGAGTCCCTCAGGGATCAGTCCTGGGACCAGGCTTGTTCAACATCTTTGTTGGTGCTATGGACAGAGGCATTGAGTGCACCCTCAGCAGGTTTGCTGATGACACCAAGCTGTGTGGTGCAGCAGACAGGCTGGAGAGAAAGGATCCATCCAGAGGGACCTGGACAGGCTGGAGAGCTGGGCACAAGCCAACCTCATGAGGTTCAACAAGACCAAGGGCACAGTCCTGCAGCTGGGTCAGGGCAATCCCAAGCACAAATCCAGGCTGGGCAGGGACTGGCTGGAGAGCAGCCCTGAGGAGAGGGACTTGGGGGTGCTGGTGGAGGAGAAGCTCAGCAGGAGCCAGCAGTGAGAACTTGCAGCCCAGAGAGCCAAGCAGAGCCTGGGCTGCAGCAAGAGAAGTGTGGCCAGCAGGGCCAGGGAGGGGATTCTGCCCCTCTGCTCCACTCTGCTCAGACCACTCCTGGAGCTCTGTGTCCTGTTCTGGAGCCTCTGTTCCAGGAAGGATCTGGAGGTGCTGGAAGGTGTCCAGAGAAGGGCCAGGAGGATGAGCAGAGGGCTGGAGCTGCTCTGCTCTGGAGACAGCCTGAGAGAGTTGGGGTTGTGCAGTCTGGAGAGGAGAAGGCTCTGAGGAGACCTTCTTGTGGCCTTCCAGGATCTGCAGGGGGCTCCAGGAAAGCTGGGGAGGGACTTTTGAGGGTGTCAGGGAGTAATAGGACTGGGGGGGATGGAACAAAGCTGGAAGTGGGGAGATTCAGAGTGGACATGAGGAAGAAGTTCTTCCCCATGAGAGTGGTGAGAGCCTGGAATGGGTTGTCCAGGGAGGTGGTTGAGGCCCCATCCCTAGAGGTGTTTAAGGCCAGGCTGGATGAGTGTGCTGGGGCACACCCATCCTGGATGGGGCTGAGAAGAACCCAGCCCCAGGTGGACAAAAGAAATTTAATCTGGGGAGGGCTTGGCCCCTCCCCTGCTGGGAGAAGGTGGTCCCCTGACTCAGAGGTGGTCTATTCCACTTCCCCTTCCTGTCCAGCAAGCCTATAAAAGGGCGGATATCTTGCTGCTCTCCCCTTTTTCCTGCCTCGTCTGCTCGAGAGGACTTCCTGCTGCTGTTGCTGTCACTGTCTCCTGCACCGGACCACGTGGCTGGGGCCCTTTCTCTCTCTCAACTGAATCCACCGACATCCAGGGGAACACAAGGCCATCCAGGCTTGGTTTTGTATATTTTTTCCCACTTACCCTCATCCCTCACCTCTGTGAACCCCCCCCTGTTACTGATATATATATATATATATATATATATATATATATATATATATATATATGTAAAAAAATATTTTTTCCTTTCCCTTTTGTGGAAAAAAGAAAAAAAAATTTTACTCCTCCTACTTCCAAACTGACTTCAGAATATTTCTTTCACTATTTTTTTTCTTTTCCTTTCCCCTACCCCTTTTTTTTGTTCCTTTCTTCTCTCTCTCCACCATGCTGAGAAAAAAGGGAGAGGGGCAAGGGGAGGAATTTATATCTATTATCATTTGAGCTCCTAAACTCAAAGCTCAAACTACCACAATATTTCTTTTGGCGCCCAATGTGGGGCTTGGGAAATAATTTTTTTTGTTTGCTTGAAAATAACACCTGATTGGGAAAGAAGGGTTTGGAAGTAGAGATGTTAATTTTACAGACTCTTATGGTTCAAGTTTTTGGATGGGCTGTTGGCTGGATCTTTTGGACGCGTGTGTATAAACTACTGACTTACCATGTGCTTTGGTTAATTATAGAGATGCTGCTTGACTGGATAAAAACTCTGCCAATGCAGTTTTGCATGTACCTCTTGAATTCCATCAATCTTACTGGCGGTGGGCACTTCTCAAACTTTTCTGACATAAAGGATTTCTCTGAAACCCATTATGAAACTAAACGTGTGGATAAAAATATTGCTGAAGGAGAATGGGACTATATAAAAATATGTTCTGTAGGCTTAAATGTAATCTTGATAATCATACTCGCTCTGGCCATGTGGGGAAGGGGGTGCCCCAACCCATTAAGAGCTATCTGTGGAGGGACAATGGGCTTAGGGAATTCTTTGTAAACCTTAATGGCCCAAAGGTGGAGAGCTGTAAGCACTGCAGGCACTGTGATAATGTTTATGAAAACAGGAGGGAGGGGTCTGGCTGCTGTGAATGCTGTCCAGCCCGATGGAGGCTGGCCAAACCTGAGTCCCAGCCCCGAGGGTTTGATCCCCCACCAACAGCTTCACACATAACCCCTGATGCTCCTCCACCTGTAGTTTCCCTAGCACCAGTTACCACACGCAGGAAAAAGATGCAAAAATCAGCTCCAAATACAGATGGTGAAGAAGGCACCTCAGCAGGACCCAGCACATCTCAGAACCCACCAGCAGATGGAGAGGACTCAGATCAGGAGATCATAACCATCACATCTCTGCCCAGAAAAGAATTAAGGCAAACTCATCTGGACTATGCACGGAGAGAGGGTGAGACAATACTAAACTGGACCCTAAAATGTTGGGATGAGGGTGCAGAAACTGCAGATCTAGATAAGAGGGAGACAAAACTTCTAGGCTCCCTGTCTCATGATGCCGGTCTGGATAAAGAATTAGCAAAACTCGATGGAACACACACTCTCTGGGCCCGGATTACTAATGCTATAAAGCGCAGGTACCCTACCAGAGAGGATTTGCCTTGGGCCCCAATTAAATGGACGGCTATGGAACAGGACATCTGTACCTGAGACAGATGGCTGTGCTGGAGATCATCTATGGAAATGGCCAGCTCCCCTTGGACCCAGATCAGGTGTCCATGAAACGGTCCTTAGTAAAGAAACTCACCCAGGGTGCCCCTCAAAGATATGCACACACACTAGGAGGGATGCTTCTGACTGGACAGGATGGAAGCCCTAAAACTGTGGGTGAGTTTGCTAGTGACCTGAGGGAATATGAGGACAGTGTCAGTCACAGGCCCGTAATCTCAGCCATAGAGACTATGACTAAAGACATCATCAAAGAGATTAAGGCCTCCAAGCCTGAACTGAGGGAAGGGGATGACAGCTTTTCTCCCCCTTCACCTTCTCCATCAGAATGGATCCATGTTTCAGCCATCAGGAATAAACGTCATTCTCCTCCCCCTAGGAGATCACCCCAAGCTAATCAGGGGACGTCAAGGGTGAGCTATTCCTAGCTCGCTGGGCCCATGACACTTCAGGTCACCAAGGGAGAGATGCCACATACTGGTGGGCTTGGGACAGGTCAGTGGACATATCCATGGAAGCCATCTCCCAGGTTATTCATGAGTGTGACATCTGTGCTGCCATAAAGCAGGCTGAGCACATGAAGCCTTTATGGTATGGGGGGAGATGGTCAAAGTATAAGTACGGAGAGGCCTGGCAGATCGACTACATCACCCTTCCTCGATCTCACAGTGGCAAGCAGTACGTACTGACCATGGTGGAGGCTGGAAACCTACCCAGTACCTCATGCCACTGCCCGCAACACCATCCTGGGCCTGGAGAGACACGTCCTGTGGAGACACGGCACCCCAGAGAGGATCGAGTCAGACAATGGAACCCACTTCAAGAACCATCTCACAAGGGACTGGGCAAAGGAACATGGGATTGAATGGATTTACCATATCCCATACCATGCACCAGCTGCAGGGAAGGTTGAACGCTACAATGGCTTGTTGAAGACCACCCTAAAAGCCATGGGGGGTGGAAACTTTAGGAACTGGGAAAGACACCTAGCTCAGGCCACTTGGTTAGTCAATAGCAGAGGGTCTGTAAACCGAGCTGGTCCTGCCCAGTCCAACCTGCTGCAAACAGTGGATGGAGATGAAGTTCCTGTGATCAATGAGAAAAACCTAGTAGGAAAATCAGTATGGGTTTTCCCTGCTGTTGGTGGGGGCAAACCAACCCGAGGGGTGGTCTCTGCCGAGGGGCCTGGTCACACATACTGGGTCATGCTAGAGACTGGGGATATTCAGTGTGTGCCACAACGAAACGTGACGTTGGCTGAAAAGGTATAGCCTCTGAAGGTAACACCAATTAATGTAATGTAATCACTGTATAATAGTTATAAGTCGTTGTAAGTTTTCTCTCCTAGTTTGATAACAACCTGGCGTCCAGGATCCAGCATGAACCCACCCCACACAAGCATCAGCTCAAAAGGACTTCTGCATCATCTCGCCTACACCTGCTCCTGCTTCCCATACAGCAATAGACTGTTCCTGACTCCCCTTCAGAGGTGAAGATGGTTTCCTGTTCCCTCTTATTCTTCTCCACGTTCCTGCCCAGCTCAAGCACCTGCATCAACTGGCACCAGAGAGAGAGACTGCCCTGAGAGAGAGAGAGAGACACAGCCGGGATAAAGAGAGACTGCCCTGAGAGAGAGAGACACAGCCGGGATAGAGAGAGACTGCCCTGAGAGAGAGAGACACAGCCGGGATAAAGAGAGACTGCCCTGAGAGAGAGAGAGACACAGCCGGGATAGAGAGAGACTGCCCTGAGAGAGAGAGACACAGCCGGGATAGAGAGAGACTGCCCTGAGAGAGAGAGACACAGCCGGGATAGAGAGAGACTGCCCTGAGAGAGAGAGACACAGCCGGGATAGAGAGAGACTGCCCTGAGAGAGAGAGACACAGCTGGGATAGAGAGAGACTGCCCTGAGAGAGAGAGAGACACAGCCGGGATAAAGAGAGACTGCCCTGAGAGAGAGAGAGACAGCTGGGATAGAGAGAGACTGCCCTGAGAGAGAGAGAGAGACACAGCCGGGATAGAGAGAGACTGCCCTGAGAGAGAGAGAGACACAGCCGGGATAAAGAGAGACTGCCCTGAGAGAGAGAGAGACACAGCCGGGATAAAGAGAGACTGCCCTGAGAGAGAGAGAGACACAGCCGGGATAGAGAGAGACTGCCCTGAGAGAGAGAGAGACACAGCTGGGATAGAGAGAGACTGCCCTGAGAGAGAGAGAGACACAGCCAGGATAAAGAGAGACCGCCCTGAGAGAGAGAGACACAGCTGGGATAAAGAGGGACTCACAACATGAACTCTAATACCACAGCTCATGACTGGATAAAGAAACTGTGACAGGAAAGTGGAAGTGAAATAGAGGGGTGGACTGTGCTGGGGCACACCCATCCTGGATGGGGCTGAGAAGAACCCAGCCCCAGGTGGACAAAAGAAATTTAATCTGGGGAGGGCTTGGCCCCTCCCCTGCTGGGAGAAGGTGGTCCCCTGACTCAGAGGTGGTCTATTCCACTTCCCCTTCCTGTCCAGCAAGCCTATAAAAGGGTGGATATCTTGCTGCTCTCCCCTTTTTCCTGCCTCGTCTGCTCGAGAGGACTTCCTGCTGCTGTTGCTGTCACTGTCTCCTGCACCGGACCACGTGGCTGGGGCCCTTTCTCTCTCTCAACTGAATCCACCGACATCCAGGGGAACACAAGGCCATCCAGGCTTGGTTTTGTATATATTTTTCTTCCCACTTACCCTCATCCCTCACCTCTGTGAACCCCCCCCTGTTACTGATATATATATATATATGTAAAAAATTATTTTTTCCTTTCCCTTTTGTGAAAAAAAGAAAAAAAATTTTATTCCTCCTACTTCCAAACTGACTTCAGAATATTTCTTTCACTATTTTTTTTCTTTTCCTTTCCCCTACCCCTTTTTTTGTTCCTTTCTTCTCTCTCTCCACCCTGCCAAGAAAAAAGGGAGAGGGGCAGGGGGAGGAATTTATATCTATTATCATTTGAGCTCCTAAACTCAGAGCTCAGACTACCACAGTGAGGCTCTGGCCAGCCTGATCTAGTGTAAGGTGTCCTGCCCATGGCAGGACTTGTGGTCCCTTCCAACCCTGACTGATTCCATGATTCTATGATTCCATGATTCTATAGTTTGAAACTGGAGCAGGGCAGAGTCAGGTTGGACATCAGGAGGAAGTTCTTCCCCATGAGGGTGGTGAGACACTGGCACAGGCTGCCCAGGGAGGTGGTCGAGGTCCCATCCCTGGAGACATTCAAACTTGATGTGGCCCTGAGCAACCTCCTCCAGTTGGAGATGTTCCTGCTGACTGCAGCTCGGGTTGGACAAGATGACCTCTGAGTGCCCTTCCCAGCCTGATGCTTTCTGTGATTCTAGGATTGTAGGAATGGCCTCAAGTTGGCCCAGTGGAGGTTTAGGTTGGATATGAGAAGAAACTTCAGTAAAAGGGTTCTCAGAGCCTGGCACAGGGTGGTGGTCAGATCCTCATGCCTGGAGGTGTTTCAAAGAGGCAGAGATGTGGTACTGAGGGCCAGGGCTTAGCACCAGCCTTGGCAGAGGTAGGGGATGGTTGGACTGGGTGAGCTCGAAGAGCTTTTCCCACCAAAACCATTCCATGACCCTGTGGCCTTTTCAGACCATGTGGCTGCTTTGGTGACCTGGCAGAGTGCCTCCTGCCCTGACAGCCACCATGCAGGCCAGCTGGAAGGGGCTTGGTGCTGGCAGTGTTCTGATCAAACAATCTTTGAGTCAGCCTTGGCAGCTGGGGCCCTGAGGGGCTCCTGACACTGTTAATGTGCAAACTGGGGTGCATCCAGCAGCTCTGGGTCAGCTCCTGGATGGCTGAGGAAAGGTCTTTGTCCACCCAGAGGGGAGCTGCTGACAGGCTGCAGCCTGGGTCCTGTTCCCTCCTCAGGACACTTTTTGCCTGCAGTGTCCTCCAGGCTGCTTCAAGGGTCAAGGGGAGGAGATGGCAAAAGACCCCAGGGCAGACACCCAGATGGGGTCACAAGCTCCAGCCTGCCTGCTGCATCTCTCCATTCTTCTGTGCATCAGTCTGTGAGGACCATGCTGAGGAGTTGTGCACACAGTCCTGGCTGGCATCTGCTACTCCCATGCTGAACCACACAGCTCATGGCTGCTCCTGGCATCTCTTGCTCCTGCTCTCTGCTTGCTTCAGCTTGCCCTCAACTCAGACCTGTGCCCAGACTCCCAGACAGGTGAGCCAGGGGCTTGACTGTGCCTGCTCCAGCAGGCCCTGCAAGGCTGATTTCATGGATGAAGGCTGCAGAAGCAGCTTCCTTCCTCCTTCCCTGTCTTCTTCACTCCTTTGCAGCAGGAGGGTGGTGCAAATGCCTGCAGGATCTACCCACAGATCCCAAGCTGGGAGTAGATCCTGTTGGGAGAGCAGATCCTGTTGGAGTGCTGGGTGCCAGCAGCTGAAGATGAGGCAACAGAGCCCAGGTGGCCAGGAAGGGCACAAGCAGCCTGGCCTGGGTCAGTAGTGGTGTGGGCATCAGGAGCAGGGCAGGGATTGTGCCCCTGGGCTCAGCACTGGGGAGGCAACACCTTGAGTGCTGGGTTCAGTTCTGGGCTCCTCACTCAGGAAGGACATTAGAGAGGCTGGAGCAGGTCCTGAGAAGGACAACAAAGCTGGGGAAGGGTCTGGAGAACAGGGCTGGGGAGGAGCAGCTGAGGGAGCTGGGGGTGTTCAACCTGGGGAAGAGGAGGCTGAGGGAGACCTTATTGCTCTCTACAGCTCCTGAGAGGAAGCTGCAGTCAGGTGGGGGTTGGGCTCTGCTCCCAAGGAACAAGTGATGGGAAGAGAGGCAATGGCCTGAAACTGTGCCAGGGGAGGGTTAGGTTGGAGACAAGGAACTATTTCTTTGCTGCAGGAGTGGTCAGGGATTGGAGCAGGCTGCCCAGGGAGGTGCTGGAGTCCCCATCCCTGGAGGTGTTCCAGAACCCTGTGGCCATGGCACCTGGGGCCATGGTTTGGTGGCCAGGATGGGGTTGGATGATCTTTGAGAGCTTTTCCAACCCAAACAATTCCCTAGTTCCATGTTATGGAGCAGAGAGCTGAGCTCTGCCCCGTGGTTAATTAGCATCATCCTTTGCCTTTGGAGGTGTTCATCTAAGTGCTTCCTGGTGGAGAGAGAGTTGTCTTTGTTGCCTAGCTACAGCCTTGCTGGGGCTCTGAGGAGGGTACCTGGAGCTTCATTAGCAGAGGCTGGTGCCGGGGAGCTCAGGTTTAGCTGCCTGTGGAAATCACTGCCTGGGGCAGCCCTGAGGCACAGCTGCTGCCACTTCCTATCAGCCACACATCACATCCATTGCTGACAAGGCAAATCAGGGTCATTGTCTCCCTCCCCTTGATCAGGGGGATGTGAGTAGCTGGTGGAGGTGCTCCCCAGCATTACCATACAGCATGATCAGCCTGGCCAGGTCCAACACCCTTTACCTGCTGGAAGTGAGCAGCAAGCAAGCAGCCATCTGCCCTGGCCTGGAGGAAGGGTGCTGGGAGTGTGACCCTCAGGGAAAAAGGAGACCTGAGGAGCTGGGGGTTACTGCTGCCTTGCTCTGTGTTCCATGGGCTGGGAGGCTGCATGGCCAGTTCAGGGAGCAGGGACATTGGAAGTTGAACTGCTGAGCTGTGGAGCCAAATGGTGGTTTAGATACTGTCTGGGAGTCCTAGCATCAAAGAATGGCTCAGGTTGGAAGGGACCTCAAAGCTCATCCAGTTCCAACCCCTGCCATGGGCAGGGACACCTCCCACTGGAGCAGGTTGCTGAAGACCTCCATCATCTCTTCTGCTCTCACACCTGGCAAGTACCAAACCTGCCTGGCAGTGACCCCAGCTCACATTCCCTGCATCTCCAGCAGGACCAGCAGTGGTGCTGGGTCAGATGTCTGCATTAGAGAGAGGATCCTGAGCAGCAGCTATGCCAGAGCCTTTGGAACTGCTCCTGGCCTGGGAGTGAGGAGTGCTCCGCTGGGACTTGGGTGAACACCCCCTGGGGCAGGCTGGGGTGAGGAATGGCTGTGGGGTCACCTGGAAGCTGCAGTCACATCCCAAGCAGGTGCTGGTGGAAGGGTTTGCTGAGCTCCTGCTCTGCTGTGACCTCAGAGCTCTGTCCCTCCCTGCCTGTAGTGCAGGTGGGCAGCCCTGCACACCCCTCCAGCACAACCACCAGCACCACAGGAAGGTGAGACCCTGCTCTGCATGCCTGAGCCTCCCCTGAGTGCCTCCCAAAGGTGCCAAAGGTTCCTCAGTGTGAAGAAAAGGTTCAAATCCTGCTGGGCACCAGTGAGACACTTTGGATGCTGTGGCACACAGCTGCCTGGAGGTGACAGTGACAGCCCAGGCCAGCTTGGGATGGCTTTCAATGTGAGAGTCTGGGACATTCAGCACCACTTAGGGTTAAGACCATCAAGTCCAACCATAACCCTAACACTACCAAGTCCACCACTAACTTCACCTTGGAAATTCTGGGATGTCCAAGCAGTGAGTGAACAAGAAATGCTTTGATTTGAAAAGGGGTTGGCTTGGAAGAGGAGAATCCTGGTGCTGGATGTCTCATTTCCTGCTGGGTTTCCTTCCCCTCCCTGCAAGGCTGCTCAGTGCTGGAGCAGCACAAGTTCCCCCAGCTCCTGCCTGCCTCTGCTCTTTTCATCCCAGTCACTGCCCTCATCAGGAGGTTCTGATGCAGTCAGAGGCCTTCATCTCTCTTCTTTGCCTTTCCCCTGGAAAGGACTCCCCAGAGGGCTCTGGCGCAGCATGGCCAGGCAGCTGTGGTGGCTCCAAGCAGACACTGGCACTGGAAGTTGTCCTTCAGAGATGTCATTCATGTGCCCCTGCACAGCTGCCCCACACTGCTTCCCCCACCTATGGCCCTGGCAGTGTTTGGACCTCTTGCACCAAAGGTTGTGCAAGAGTTTGTGACTGGTTCTTATGGACTGAAGGGGACACCCCCAGCTGTGTCCCCTCCATGCTGTGGGAAGAGGCCTTTGGCTTTTTGGGGTGCTGCTGCTGCTTTGCAAGGTGACCTGTCCTGACCCTTGCCTTGCTGTTCAGAGCACCATGTTGTAGCAGGGGCTTGAACTCCTGAGGCAGCGGTGCCAGGTTTATGAGCTGGACAGGGCACCTGACACCAGGAGCAACAACCAAGTCTCCCCAGGTGCCCTCTCACCTGCTGCATCCCAATCACTTTATTTCATTTTGCCTTGGAAAGCAACAGTACAGCAGAGACAATGATGTGCAGTGACTCAGCAGCCTCCCATCTGCTGGGAGGTCAGTGGAGAATTGACCTTGAGAGCCAGGAGAGATCTGCTCTGGAGCATGGAAAATGAGAGCCAGGAGAGCTCTGATCTGGAGCATGGAAAATGAGAGCCAGGAGAGATCTGCTCTGGAGCATGGAAAATGAGAGCCAGGACAGCTCTTCTCTGGGGCATGGAAAATGAGAGCCAGGACAGTTCTGCTCTGGAGCATGGAAAATGAGAGCCAGGACAGCTCTTCTCTGGGGCATGGAAAATGAGAGCCAGGACAGCTCTTCTCTGGGGCATGGAAAATGAGAGCCAGGACAGTTCTGCTCTGGAGCATGGAAAATGAGAGCCAGGACAGCTCTGCTCTGGAGCATGGAAAATGAGAGCCAGGACAGCTCTGATCTGGAGCATGGAAAATGAGAGCCAGGACAGCTCTGATCTGGAGCATGGAAAATGAGAGCCAGGACAGCTCTGATCTGGAGCATGGAAAATGAGAGCCAGGACAGCTCTGATCTGGAGCATGGAAAATGAGAGCCTCCCTGGCTCCCCTCAGTGCCTTGTAGAGTGCTGCCCCCACGGCAGGTCCCTGGGTGCCACCTGGCAGTGCAGGGCTCAGCGGTGCAAGCAGGCAGCCCTCTGCTGACTCTTCTCACCGAGATGAATGACCTCTGAATCAGATGTCAATAACTGCTTGGCATTCCTGGAGCTTTCCACGTGCTGCTGACTTTACCTCCATGAAACTTCCCTGTTGAGAAAGCCACAAAGAGCTTCAGCTTCTGCAATGGGAAGCTGGGGCTGGGGCTGAGGAATCCCAGGAATGCCTGAAACGCCCTCTGAGTGCTGGCTCTGGAGCCTCATGTTTTGCCTTCTCTCTGTTTCTCAATTCCTACCTCTTAACCCCAGGTTTTGGCAGGATCCTCCTCTCTCTGCAGAAGCCCAGCTGTGTGTTTGTGGAGCAGAGTGCACGGGATGGAAGCCGAGGAACAGGCAGAGGATCTCACAGGGCTGCACCCCCAGCACTTGGCACAGCAGGAGAAGGGCAGGGAGGGGACCAGCTGAGAGGTGAGGCTGTCAGGACAAACACAGCAGCATCCCCTGAGTGACACAGTGCCCTGGGTCAGCATTTGCACCCCTCAGCAGTCCTCACTATCAATACAGACTGAGGGAGGGGGTGATAGAAAGCAGCCCTGTGGAGAAGGACTTGGGGGTGCTGGTGGAGGAGAAGCTGGCCAGGAGCAGGCAGTGTGAGCTTGCAGCACAGAAGGCCCAGGGCAGCCTGGGCTGCATCCAAAGCATCATTGCCAGCAGAGCCAGAGAGGAGATTCTGCCACTTGGCTCTGCTGAGACCTCACCTGCAGTGCTGTGTGCAGCTCTGGAGCCCTCAGCACAGGAAGGACCTGGAGCTGATGGAGCAGGTCCAGAGGAGGCCACAAGAATGATCAGGAGGTTGGAGCAGCTCTGCTATGGGGAGAGCCTGAGGGAGCTGAGGGTGTTCAGCCTGGAGAAGAGAAGGCTCCAGGGAGACCTAAGAGCAGCCTGCCAGGACCTGAAGGGGCTGCAGGAAGGCTGCAGAGAGACTGTTCCCAAAGGCCTGCAGGGACAGGATGAGAGGCAATGGTTTGAAATGAGAGCAGAGCAGATTGAGATTGGATGTGAGGAACAAGTTCTGCAGCAGGAGGCTGCTGGAACACTGCAACAGGTTGCCCAGGGAGGTGGCTGAGGAACCATCCCTGGAGATATTCAAGGTGTCCATGGCACTGGCAAAGATGTTAACCAGCACTGGTCCCAGTGCCAACCCCTGAGGGCCACCACTGGTCACTGGTCTGCATTTGGACACTGAGCCATTGGCCACAACTCTCTGAGTGCAGCCCTGCAGCCAATTCCTTACCCAATCAGTGGCCATCCCTCAGGTTCATGCTTTCCCAGCCTGGTGACCAGGATATCCTGGCTTGACCAGGGTCAAAGGCTTTACACAAGTCCAGGCAGAGGAGAATACCTCCCAGCTCCTCATTTGGGTGAGAGGGAGATTTCTGCTCCTTTCTCAGCTGCTGCTGAACTAGAGGAGCTGTGGCAGTACTCCTGACCCCCCAGGAGGAATCCCAGCCCTGCACTTCTACCACCATACCAAGGGCTGCCCCTGGCAGACAGCAGCCCTGGGAGCTGGCAGAGATGGGCAGCGTGGCACTGGTAGAAAGCCCTCCAGAAGAGCACAGTATTGCAGCACAAACAACTCTTCTCCTCCTCTCCCAGAGCTCTGCAGGGCTGTCTGCAGCCTTCTGGGTGCCTGCCTGCAGCCTCTCCACATTTCCTGTTTTCATTCCAGGCTCTGCAGTGCTCACATACCACATACCCCGAATTCCAGCACCAGGGAAAGGGGCCAAGGGCAGAGTCATGGGAGTCTGGGAGCCTTTCATGGCCTTTCCCCAGCCACCCTGGGGACACTGATAACTGCCTGACTCCTTCCTTCATCCCTTCTCTCTCTATCCTAGTGCCTGGAGATGCTGTGTTCTCCCTCAGCACTTCCATGCTGCAGCATTTTGCTCTGCCATACTCAGAGCAGTGTTTGGGGAGAGCTCCCTCACTGTTGGTCCAGTGAAGAAGTGGCTGCAGAAGATTGCTCTGAGCTCCAAGAGCTTTGGCAGACACTTGGCACAGCCAACAGGACAGCATCTGCCCAAGGCAGTGATCACCTCCAATTCCTCCCTCCTAATGGTACAGAACCATAGAGCCATGGAATGGGTTGGAAGGGAAGGGTCCTCAAGGATCATCCAGCTCCAACCCCCTGCCATGGGCAGGGACCCCTCCCACCAGCCCAGCTTGCTCAAGGCCTCATCCAGCCTGGCCTGGAACACCTCCAGGGAGGGGACAGCCACAGCCTCCCTGGGCAACCTGTGCCAGTCTCTCCCCACCCTCACTCTAAGGAATTTCTTCCTCATCTCCACTCTCAGTCTCCTCTCTCCCAGCTCAAAGCCATTGTCCCTCATCCTGTCACTCCCAGCCCTTGTCCAAAGTCCCTCCCCAGCTCTCCTGGAGCCCTTCAGGTACGGGAAGGCTTCTTTAAGGTGTCCCTGGAGCCTTCTCTTCCCCAGACTGAACACCCCCAGCTCCCTCAGCCTGTCTCCACAGCAGAGGTTCTCCAGCCCTCTGATCATTTTTGTGGCTCTCTTCTGGACCTACTCCAGCAGCTCCTGTATTAAGGGCTCCAGAGCTGGAGCCAGCACTGCAGGTGAGGTCTCCCCAGACAGAGATCCCCTCTCCCCATCTCTGTCCACACTGCTTTGGATGCAGCCCAGGATGTGATTTGGTTTCACCTCACTTTTCTTCTCCCTGAGCCAGCAGCTTGGGCTGAGAGTTTTCAGAGCCTCAGACTGCCACCAGGTTTGAGTTCTTTACCAGGACAGGGCTGTTCTTGGTCTGACTTTTACTCCCTCCAAGACATAGTTGGGGAACACGTGGTTGTGGGTTGTGCAAAACTGAAAGTGCAACTTCCTCAGCAAGCTTCAGACTTAATCTGCTTTGGCTAATCAGTTTTCTACTCTCTTCCCCATCCTTCCCTCCTTGTTTTCCCCAGGCTCTGGGGAGATGCAGCTGCAGCACCTCTGGAGAGCATCCTCTGCTTTCTCTGCTTCTGTGGTGCAAGAGACACTTGGGCAGGAGGCTGTGCAGCTGCTGAACTGGGACAAGCCATGAGGTCCATCCATGCTTCTCACAGCCTGGAAACAGCCACAGCTGCAGGGGATGGAGACTGGAGATGTCCTTCAGCCTGGTGTCTAAGGCTGCTCCACCTGCCTGCCAGAGGCAGTCTGCACATCCTGTGCTGGTGGCTGAGGCCAGCTTGGCAACGTCTGCAAGCAGAGATGAGGCAGGGGGGGAAGGCTTTAAAATAGATCCTCTGCTGCCTCTGTGTGTGTGTCCTTCCAAGCCACCTTTCCCCCACCCACAGCAGAGCCATGCCTTGCATTTTCTCTGCCTGGTCCCATTCCCTTTGGTCTTGATTCTGACCTTCTGCAGCTCTCTGGAAGCCATTAAAAATCCTTTCTTGTGCAGGGTTTGACTTCATCTTTGAGTGAAGATTGATTAAAAGGAAGTGAAAAGTTTAGCAGGTGAGGAGGGCCCTGCTGTGCCAACAGCAATGAGAACCAGGGCAGGGGTGCCCAGGGCTCAAGTTGATCTCATTTAAGCTGATCTTCAGAGACTGGATTGAGGCTTAACATAAAAGGAAATGTCCTGCAGGTGCTGCCACAGGGCTCTTGCACCTCCTGACCACTGTCACCTGCAGGGGCTGTGAGCAGATCTGGTGTCCCTGCAGTTCTGAGGGAAAGGCTCAGTGCCTGCAGGGCTCCAGGCACATTGGTGGTTGTTGGCCAGGAGCATGGTTCTGGGGGCACAGCATGGCCAAAAGGCTGCAATGATGCAGGATCTAACCTGCCTCCTTGATGAGGGGCAATGGCTTCAAACAGGAGCAGAGCAGATTGAGATTGGATGTGAGGAACAAGTTCTGCAGCAGGAGGCTGCTGGAACACTGCAACAGGTTGCCCAGGGAGGTGGTTGGGGCCCCTCCCATGGAGATATTTGATGTCAGGCTGGACAGGGCTCTGGGCAACCTGATCTGGTGGAGGATGTCCCTGCTGAGTGCAGGGGGTTGGACTGGAGGAGCTCTGGAGGTCCCTTCCAGCCCAGCCCATTCTGTGATGCTATGATTGCAAACCCATGGGGCACTCACTAACTGCATGGCTCCCTTCTGATGTTATCAAAGCTCCAGGCTAAAATCATTGAATCACAGAATGGTTTGGGTTGGAGAAGCCCTCTGAGATCATGCAGTCCAACATCAACCCAACCCCACCATGGCCACCAGCCCACAGCCACACATGCCTTGGCCACAGGGTTCTGGAACACCTCCAGGCATGGGAACTCCTGCTGGCTGCAGGGGTTGGACTGGAGGAGCTTTGGAGGTGCCCTCCAGCCCAGCCCATTCCATGGTTCTGTGACTCCAAGGGCAGCTCCTTGCCCCACTGGCAGCCTCACCCTGCTGCCATCACTTCTCAGCTCAGGTTGTCCAGGAGCAGGAGCAAGCACAGGGCTGTGTCCCCAGCTGGCTGTGGGCCATGCTCAGCTGTTGAGCACACACTCTGCACCCCCCTGTGCCATGGGGCAGGTGTGTGGTGCCCAGCACCCTCAGAAAGGGCTTTTCAGCAGAATTCATCTTGCACTGTTGCTTCCCCAATGTCTGCAGCAGTGCAGATGCTGTGGTGTGAGCCACTGCTCCCCTTAGAGCTTCCTCCTGCCCAGCCTTGGTCTCTCATGGTCCTGCTGCCCTCCTGCAGACCAGAATCAGTGTCCTGAGGAGAAGGGTGGCCAGCACTGGGCTTTGTGTGCAAGATAAACCAGGAGCTCCTGAGCCATCTGTCTCTCCCTGAGCACTGTGCAAGGCAGAAGCTCAGCATCCTATTAGCCCCTCTGCTGCTGGCAGCACTCCCAGACCCCTCCATCTGTGCCCAGCCATGATGTCCTTCAGTTCCTCCTCATCTAAGCATTTGGGAGCCCAAAGTGAGCACTGCTCCAGAGAACATCAGCTGGAGGCAGCAGGGTGGTTTCTGAGTACATGAAGTACAGCAGCACCCTCAGAGTGGACCTGACCCTCACATGCTGGAGCTGACAGGACTCAGTGGGCTCTGGAGGACCATGCTGGAGGCAGGGGAGGCACAGGAGCTTTCCCTTCTCTCCAGCAGGGTCTACCAGGCTTGGAGAGGGTTGCTGAGGAGCAGGCCCCTGGAGAAGCCTGGGGGTGAGAGAGGTGCAGAGCAGGAGGAGGGAGGAGATGAAGAATGAGTCAGGGAAAGGCCAGATGTCAGCTTTGGGGGGCAGGGATGAGTGTGGAGGTGTGGGAAGGGAGGAAGGTTTTGCTGACTTCCAAGGGCTGTGACTTCTCATTCGCATGGTGGAGGTGTTCAGCCCTGGTGATTCTGATGGGAAGGAAGAGTTCCCAGCCCTTGGGCACCCTGCTTACAATCACAGAATCATGGAATTATTAGGGAAGCCCTCAGAGGTCATCAAACCATCAACCAACCCCTCCAGGGCCACCAAATCCTGCCGCAGGAGCGATGGCCACAGGGTTCTGGAACACCACTCCACCACCTCTCTGGGCAGTCTGTGCCAGTCCCTGACCACTCCTGCAGCACAGAAAGAGTTCCTAACATTCTGAAATGGGCTTCAGGAAGCAGCAGTGTCCCTGGCTGTGCCTCACTGTCCCTGTCTGTTCCTCACTGTCCCTGTCTGTTCCTCACTGTCCCTGTCTGTTCCTCAGTGTCCCTGTCTGTTCCTCAGTGTCCCTGCCTGTGCCTCACTGTCCCTGTCTGTTCCTCACTGTCCCTGTCTGTTCCTCACTGTCCCTGCCTGTTCCTCAGTGTCCCTGTCTGTTCCTCACTCTCCCTGTCTGTTCCTCAGTGTCCCTGCCTGTGCCTCACTGTCCCTGTCTGTTCCTCACTGTCCCTGTCTGTTCCTCACTGTCCCTGTCTGTTCCTCACTGTCCCTGTCTGTTCCTCACTGTCCCTGTCTGTTCCTCACTCTCCCTGTCTGTTCCTCACTGTCCCTGTCTGTTCCTCACTGTCCCTGTCTGTTCCTCACTGTCCCTGTCTGTGCCTCAGTGTCCCTGCCTGTTCCTCACTGTCCCTGTCTGTTCCTCACTGTCCCTGTCTGTTCTTCACTGTCCCTGCCTGTTCCTCACTGTCCCTGTCTGTTCCTCACTGTCCCTGTCTGTTCTTCACTGTCCCTGCCTGTTCCTCACTGTCCCTGTCTGTTCCTCACTGTCCCTGTCTGTTCCTCACTCTCCCTGTCTGTTCCTCACTGTCCCTGCCTGTTCCTCACTGTCCCTGCCTGTTCCTCACTGTCCCTGTCTGTTCCTCAGTGTCCCTGTCTGTTCCTCACTGTCCCTGTCTGTTCCTCACTGTCCCTGTCTGTTCCTCAGTGTCCCTGTCTGTTCCTCACTCTCCCTGTCTGTTCCTCACTCTCCCTGTCTGTTCCTCACTGTCCCTGTCTGTTCCTCACTGTCCCTGTCTGTGCCTCACTGTCCCTGCCTGTTCCTCACTCTCCCTGTCTGTTCCTCAGTGTCCCTGCCTGTTCCTCACTGTTCCTGTCTGTTCCTCACTCTCCCTGTCTGTTCCTCACTCTCCCTGTCTGTTCCTCACTCTCCCTGTCTGTTCCTCACTCTCCCTGCCTGTTCCTCACTCTCCCTGCCTGTTCCTCACTGTCCCTGTCTGTTCCTCACTGTCCCTGTCTGTTCCTCACTGTCCCTGCCTGTTCCTCACTGTCCCTGTCTGTTCCTCACTGTCCCTGTCTGTTCCTCACTCTCCCTGCCTGTTCCTCACTGTCCCTGCCTGTTCCTCACTCTCCCTGTCTGTTCCTCACTCTCCCTGCCTGTTCCTCACTCTCCCTGTCTGTTCCTCACTCTCCCTGTCTGTTCCTCACTGTCCCTGTCTGTTCCTCACTCTCCCTGTCTGTTCCTCACTGTCCCTGTCTGTTCCTCACTCTCCCTGTCTGTTCCTCACTGTCCCTGTCTGTGCCTCAGTGTCCCTGCCTGTTCCTCACTGTCCCTGTCTGTGCCTCAGTGTCCCTGCCTGTTCCTCACTCTCCCTGTCTGTTCCTCACTCTCCCTGTCTGTTCCTCACTGTCCCTGTCTGTTCCTCACTGTCCCTGCCTGTTCCTCACTGTCCCTGCCTGTTCCTCACTCTCCCTGCCTGTTCCTCACTCTCCCTGTCTGTTCCTCACTCTCCCTGCCTGTTCCTCACTCTCCCTGCCTGTTCCTCACTCTCCCTGTCTGTTCCTCACTGTCCCTGCCTGTTCCTCACTGTCCCTGTCTGTTCCTCACTGTCCCTGTCTGTTCCTCACTGTCCCTGCCTGTTCCTCACTGTCCCTGCCTGTTCCTCACTCTCCCTGTCTGTTCCTCACTGTCCCTGTCTGTTCCTCACTCTCCCTGCCTGTTCCTCACTCTCCCTGTCTGTTCCTCACTGTCCCTGTCTGTTCCTCACTCTCCCTGTCTGTTCCTCACTGTCCCTGTCTGTTCCTCACTGTCCCTGTCTGTTCCTCACTGTCCCTGTCTGTGCCTCAGTGTCCCTGTCTGTGCCTCACTGTCCCTGTCTGTGCCTCAGTGTCCCTGCCTGTTCCTCACTGTCCCTGCCTGTTCCTCACTCTCCCTGTCTGTTCCTCACTGTCCCTGTCTGTTCCTCAGTGTCCCTGTCTGTTCCTCACTGTCCCTGCCTGTTCCTCACTCTCCCTGTCTGTTCCTCAGTGTCCCTGCCTGTTCCTCACTCTCCCTGCCTGTTCCTCACTCTCCCTGCCTGTTCCTCACTCTCCCTGTCTGTTCCTCACTGTCCCTGTCTGTGCCTCAGTGTCCCTGTCTGTTCCTCACTGTCCCTGTCTGTGCCTCAGTGTCCCTGCCTGTTCCTCACTGTCCCTGTCTGTTCCTCACTGTCCCTGTCTGTGCCTCAGTGTCCCTGTCTGTTCCTCACTGTCCCTGTCTGTGCCTCAGTGTCCCTGTCTGTTCCTCACTGTCCCTGTCTGTGCCTCAGTGTCCCTGTCTGTTCCTCACTCTCCCTGTCTGTTCCTCACTGTCCCTGTCTGTTCCTCAGTGTCCCTGTCTGTTCCTCAGTGTCCCTGTCTGTTCCTCAGTGTCTCTGTCTGTAGCACGGGAGCTCCACTGGACCTCAGCAGCACTGCACTGCCAGATCCATGCCCAGGACCAGCTCTAGCTGTGAGCTGCCATCCCAGAGCTGTTTGGTGCTGCTCACTGGGCACAGCCAACCCAAGCCCAGGGCCAGCTGCCAGCCCTGCCCATTACAGGACAGCAGTCAGAGAGGTTGCATGGAGGGAGGCCTTCTCCTCCTTGGAATAAAGTGAGGTCTGGATTTTTCACTTGGATGTGGGAAGTTCCTTTCCCTGGATCTGCTCATCAGGGCAGTGAGGCTCAGCCCTGCCTCTTGCAGCACCAGAGGCCTGCACAGGGGGATGGGGCAGGGGTAGCTCTTCTTTTGTGTTTCCCTTAAGCTCTTTCAGATGGATCCAACCCCTCCAGCTGCATCCCATCCCTCTGCTTCGCTCCCAGCACTGTGCAAAGTCAGTTCAGGGAGTTCAAAGCAAAATCCAATTCCTTCTCCTTGGACTGCAGAGCCTTTGCTGGCATTCAGGTGGTGACAGTGTCCCCAAGGTGTGACAGTGTCCCCAGGGTGTGACAGTGTCCCCAGGGTGTGGCAGGTGTCCCAGAGCAGCAGTGCTGCTGTTACACCAGTCACTGCTTGGCTGCACACTGGCACAGGCTGGTGGCATGGACTGGCTGGGCTGGGATCTCTGCCTGACCCCCAAGGCAGAGGAAAACAGCAGGAAGTGAAGCAGGGAAGTGCAACTGCAGGTGGGTGGCCAGGAGCCAGCCCCATGCTCACTTTGCCTGCTGCATTCTTATCCTCTTTAAAAATTAAAGCTGGGGCTAGGTTACTGGAGTGGGAAGTGAGATAAGAGGAGATTTTAGGGAGATAAAATGATAATGGCATCCAGGGAGAGAAAATTGAAAGGGATTCATTAGGAACTTATCCTCACTTGGAAACCTTCCCCCAGGTTAGGACCTTCTGGTGTTAATAATTAACCAGAATCTTGTGGGGGCTAAAATAACTGCAAGAGGCAGCAGGCAGCTCCTGCCTCCAGCATTCAGGCTCTGCACAAACCCTGCCTGCCACTCACCTCAGTCACTGTGGCAACAGTGCAGCTGCTGCCCACCAGCCCCTTCAGGAATCATTCACACCCCGGGAGAGGAAAAGCTCTTGGAGGAGTGACACTTGAGGAGCTGCTTCTGCTGCCTCCTGCCAGCCAGCAGGACCAGCTCTGAATGCAGCCTCCAACCACCACTCACAGCCCAGCCCATGCAGGGTGTGAGGTAGGGGCTGGGGGCTCCACAGCCCTGAGTCCTTCCACAGCTGAGTCCCTCCCACAGCTCTTGAGTCCCTCTCTACTTCCCTGAGTCCCTCTCTACCTCCCTGAGTCCCTCTACAGCTCTGAGTCCCTCTCTACCTCCCTGAGTCCTTCCACAGCTCTGAGACCCCCTCTACCTTCCTGATTCCCTCCACAGCTCTGAGTCCCTCTCTACATCCTTGAGTCACTCCACAGCTGAGTCCCTCCCACAGCTCTTGAGTCCCACCACAGCCCTGTGACCCTCCACAGCTCTGAGTCCTTCCACATCCCAGAGCCCCTCCATAGCTCTTGAGTCTCTCCACAGCCCTGAGTCCCTCCACAGCCCTGAGTCACACAGAACCACACAATCAACCAGGTTGGAAGAGACCTTCCAGATCCTCCAGTCCAACCTCTCACCCAGCACCATCCAATCAACTAACCCCTGGCACCAAGTGCCTCATCCAGGCTTATTTTAAACCCTTCCAGGGATGGTGACTCCAGCACCTCCCTGGGCAGCACATCCCAAGGGCAAATCTCTCTGCCTGTGAAGAATTTCTGCCTAACACCCAGCCCAGACCTGCCCTGGTGCAGCTTGAGACTGTGTCCTCTCCTTCTGTCACTGCTTGCCTGGGAGCAGAGCCCAACCCCCACCTGGCTACAGCCTCCCTTCAGGTACTTGTAGACAGCAATGAGGTCTGCCCTGAGCCTCCTCTTCTCCAGGCTGAACACCCCCAGCTCCCTCAGCCTCTCCTCACAGGGCTGTGCTCCAGACCCCTCCCCAGCCTCATTGCCCTTCTCTGGACACCTTCCAGTCTCTCAATGTCCTTCTTAAATTGAGGAGCTCAGAACTGGACACAGCACTCAAGGTGTGGTCTAACCAGTGCTGAGCACAGGGCAGGATGACTTCCCAGCTCCTGCTGGCCACACTATTGCTGATGCAGGCCAGGATGCCATTGGCCTTCTTGGCCACCTGGGCACACTGCTGGCTCATGTTCAGCTGCTATCACCCAGTACTCCCAGGTCACTCTGCCTGGCCTCTCTCCAGCCACTCTGTCCCCAGTCTGCAGCACTGTATGGGGTTGTTGTGGCCAATGTGTAGAACCCTCCACAGCCCTGGTGGGTTTGGTTATTCCCTGAGTGTGGCCCCTGGCAGATGCCACAGAGAGAGAAGGACAACAGTGATGCACATCCCAGAAGTTTGCTTTTCCTGTGCTATTTCTTTTTCTTGCTTAATGCAGGAAAGGAGCTGCTGGGAAATGAGCTGGGAGGTGCTGGACATCCAACTGACATCCAACTGATCTTCTGTCAGACAGTGAATCACAGACACAGAATGGGTTGGGTTGGAAGGGACCTCAAATCTCATCCAGTGCCAACCCCCTGCCATGGGCAGGGACACCTCCCACCAGCCCAGCTTGCTCAAGGCCTCATCCAGCCTGGCCCTGAACACCTCCAAGGAGGGAACATCCACAGCCTCCCTGGGCAACCTGTTCCAGTCTCTCCCCACCATCACCCTAAAGAATTTCTTCCTCATCTTCACTCTCAGTCTCCCCTCTCCCAGCTCAAAGCCATTGTTCCTCATCCTGTCACTCCCAGCCCTTGTCCCAAGTCCCTCCCCAGCTCTCCTGGAGGCCTTTAGGTACTGGAAGCTGCTCTGAGCTCTCCCTGGAGCCTTCTCTTCTCCAGGCTGAACACCCCCAGCTCCCTCAGCCTGTCACTATAGCAGAGGTTCTGCAGCCTCTGATCATCCTTGTGGCCTCTGCTGGATCTCTCCAACAGTTCCCTGTCCTTTTTCTGGGGGCAGTGCTCCAGGGGGTTGGACTGGATGACCTTAGAGGTCTTTCCCAAGTGAAACAGTTCTCTCTCTCTGAGAATCTGTGGTTGTATTGATGGAAGGGAGCTCTGAAGGTCTGCAGTCCACCTCTCCCCCAGAGCAGGACAGCTGCCAGCACTGATCTGTCCCTTCTCAGTGCTTCTGTGCTCTGAAGGCACAGGCACAGCACTCCTGCTAAAAGTCCTCCAAGTCAGCACGAGAAGGGGCTGCTGGCACACCAAAATTCCTTTGCCAAGTGCAGTGCCCACTTGTGCACAGCAGCACAACAGCACAGCAGCACAGCACCACAGCAGCACAGCGGCACAACAGCACAGCAGCACAGCACCACAGCACCACAACAGCACAACAGCACAGCAGCACAACAGCACAGCAGCACAACAGCACAACAGCACAACAGCACAACAGCACAACAGCACAGCAGCACAACAGCACAACAGCACAACAGCACAACAGCACAGCAGCACAACAGCACAACAGCACAACAGCACAACAGCACAGCAGCACAACAGCACAACAGCACAACAGCACAACAGCACAACAGCACAGCAGCACAACAGCACAGCAGCACAGCAGCACAGCACCACAGCAGCACAACAGCACAGCAGCACAACAGCACAGCACCACAACAGCACAGCACCACAGCAGCACAGCGGCACAACAGCACAGCAGCACAACAGCACAACAGCACAGCACCACAGCAGCACAGCACCACAGCAGCACAACAGCACAGCAGCACAGCAGCACAGCACCACAACAGCACAGCACCACAGCAGCACAGCGGCACAACAGCACAGCAGCACAACAGCACAACAGCACAGCACCACAGCAGCACAGCACCACAGCAGCACAACAGCACAGCAGCACAACAGCACAGCACCACAACAGCACAGCACCACAGCAGCACAACAGCACAGCAGCACAACAGCACAACAGCACAGCACCACAACAGCACAGCACCACAGCAGCACAACAGCACAGCAGCACAACAGCACAACAGCACAGCACCACAACAGCACAGCACCACAACAGCACAGCACCACAGCAGCACAGCGGCACAACAGCACAGCAGCACAACAGCACAACAGCACAGCAGCACAGCACCACAGCAGCACAGCACCACAGCAGCACAGCAGCACAGCACCACTGCACCACAGCACCACTGCACCACTGCACCACAGCAGCACAGCAGCACAGCACCACAACACCTCTCCAGTCTCACCATCAGCCTCTAGCACAAAAGGGAGAACTCCTCCTCCCCATGAACCTCTGTCTCCTATGCCCTGGGCAGCACAGAGGGGGATTAAAGCAATCCACCCAAAGCCAATCACCAGCACATGCCTCAGAGGTGCTCAGCCCTGGAAAGTGAAGCCAGGCCTGCAGCCAGGTGCAGGAGGGGTCAGCACTGAGCCACTTCTTTGCTGACAAATTGTGTGCCTTGAGGAGGGGTTGCTGCAGAGGACTCAGCAAAACAGAGTTCCTTGCACTTTGCAGGACATCCCCTGAAGGTTTCTCCATTCTCAGCTGCAAGACTGTGCCTGGAGAGCGGAGATGGTCAGGAACTGGGTGCTCAGCTCTGGGAGCCAGCAGCTCCTCTTGGAGACAAAGTTGTGGAGAGCTGGTGCAGAGGGACCAGGGAAACGCATTGAGAAAGCCTCAGCTTCCCAGGAGCATCCCAGCAGCATCCCTCAGCCACGTGGGCACAGATCCCAGCAGGGAGATTTGGAGTCCATGGGGACTCAAGGCAGAGTGGCTCCAAGCCTCCTGCAGCACAGGCAGAGCCAGCCCTTCATCTTCCTTCAGCTTCCTCTCCTTGGGGTGGCACCTCAGGGACACAACAGGTTCATGGGAAGCGGTGTCCAGGGCTACCTGCCCTGACCACAGGCAGGTCAACAGCCAGCCCAGAGGAATCCCGTTTGTGCCATGGCCACAGGCACAGGGAGCCTTGGTACCAGCTCTGAAGACACCACCTGAGGGAGGAGAGGTCTGGAACACTGAGCAGCTCCAGCCCAAGCAGCAGGTCATGAGGACAGAAAATTAGACTTCTTTAAATCAGCAGAAGCTCTTCAGGAAAGAGAGGCAGAGCCTCAGACAGCCTGATCCCCACTCATCCCTGCCAGCAGACACTGCTGATTAGGAGGATTGCTTTCTTCTGGCAGGGAGGGCAGATTGAGGGCTCTGCCTGGCAGGAGCAAAGAAGTGACATCTGGTGCTGTGCTTCCTAAGCCCAGAGTGCCCTGACCTCTGTCCCCAGTTTAATTCTCAGCTTTCTAGCTGCTCATCCCAGCATCAAACCCCCACCATTAGCATCCCCTGAGCAGGGGCATCCATATCTCCCTCAGTAAGCACAGCCCCAGGACACCTGGTGCCAGGGGCCAGAGAGGGACTCTGAGCCTCTGGAAGGGGCAGGAGTTGTCCTTCAGGATGTGCTCAGCACTGCTGAGGCCACACTTGAGTCCTGGGTTCAGTTGTGGGCTCCTCACTCCAAGAAGGACATTGAGGGCTGGAGCAGATCCTGAGAAGGGCAACAGAGCTGGAAGGGTCTGGAGAACAGGGCTAGGGAGGAGCAGCTGAGGGAGCTGGGGGTGTTCAGCCTGGAGGAGAGGAGGCTGAGGGAGACCTCACTGATCTCTGCAGCTCCTGAGAGGAGGCTGCAGTCAGGTGGGGGTTGGGCTCTGCTCCCCAGTGTCAGGTGACAGAAGGAGAGGAAATAACCCTCCCCTTGTGCCAGGGGAGGGTTAGGTTGGAGAGGAGGAAAAATGTATTTGCTGCAAGAGTGGTCAGGGATTGGCACAGGCTGCCCAGGGAGGTGGTGGAGTCCCGACGCCTGGAGGTGTTCCAGAAACCTGTGGCCATGGCACCTGGGGCCAGGGTTTGGTGGCCGTGGTGGGGTTGGGTTGATGATGGAATGGGTGATCCCAGAGAGCTTTTCCAGCCAAACCCCTCTCTGATTCTGTGTGGCCACAACTTTGTCAGCAAGGGCTGGGTAGGCAGCAGGGCTGGGTGGGCAGCAAGGCTGGGTAGGTAGGAGGGCTGGGTGGGCAGCAGGGCTGGGTGGGCAGCAAGGCTGGGTAGGTAGGAGGGCTGGGTGGGCAGCAGGGCTGGGTGGGCAGGAGGGCTGGGTGGGCAGCAAGGCTGGGTGGGCAGGAGGGCTGGATGGGCAGCAGGGCTGGGTGGGCAGGAGGGCTGGGTGGGCAGCAGGGCTGGGTGGGCAGGAGGGCTGGGTGGGCAGCAGGGCTGGGTAGGCAGGAGGGCTGGGTGGGCAGCAGGGCTGGGTGGGCAGGAGGGCTGGGTGGGCAGCAGGGCTGGGTGGGCAGGAGGGCTGGGTGGGCAGCAGGGCTGCTGCATGCTCCCTGCACCACTGACAGGACTCAGAGAAGCCACATCAGTAACACAGGGGCCTGGGTTAATGAGCAGGGACAGTAATGAAGCTCTGTGTTAGCTCTGTGCATCCTCTGCCTCCAGGACAGCCCCAGGGCTCTCCAAGCAAGCAAATGAAGGGAACAAATCTCTCAGTGCATGGCCTGTGCCTGGTCCAGCCCTGCATCCTGCAGCTCTACCTTCCCAGGAAGCACTGACACAGCACTGCTCACAGCAAAGACTTCTGCTGAAGGTTTTTGTTTTCTGCCAGGGTTTCTCTCAACATCACCCTCCTGAGATTCCTCTCATTGCTCAGGTTGGGGTTTTCTCAGGCTAATTTTCTTAATGAGATGCTGGAGTTTCCACCCTTCCCCAAGACAGAGGCTGCTCTCTGTGTGATGCAGATCAGTTCTGGCTGAAAACAATCTGATGGGAAGGGTTCAGTTGTGTCTGCAGCAGGGTGAAGCCCCCACAGAGCCCTGAGATGCAGAAGGGTTGCTTGACTGAGTGCCTTTGCTTCAAGAGGCAGCACAGAGAAGAGCCCCTGGCCAGGAGCAGAGCTCTCCATCCCAGCTGCATCCCTGCAGCAGCCTCAGGGAGTCCCACTGAGGTATCTCAAAGCTCCAGCAACTCACGGTGAGGGCCACAGTGCTCTCTGTTCTCTTCCCATCCCACCCCAGCTGGAGAGCTCTGAAGAATCCTCCAGACTGGGCAGCAGAGCAGAGCAATAAGGAGGGGCAGTGGGAGGCTGCTGATGAGACTGAGCTGGGTACTGAGGTGTTTGGCACCTGGGCAGGCCTGAGTGGGCATCCAGGCACTCAGACAACCCCAGAGGAAGGGAGGGGCAGCAAAAGCTGTCTTTTGGTAAGCCAGGCCTAGGCTGACAGCTTTGCCCAAGGTTCAGCACCAAGAGCTTTCACGGGCAGCAGTGGCCCCACAGGGGATGCCAGCAGGGGTGCCAGCAGGGGTGCCAGCAGGGGTCCCAGCAGGGGCAAGGAGTGTGGGTGGGAAGGGGTCTGCAGGAGAGCTGCTCTGACCTGTATGCAGAAGCTGCCACAGCTCCCTGCAGCAAGAGAGCTCTTCAGGTGCTTGGGGAGCTCTCAGCACCCTGCAATCTCCCAGAGGGGACTGGGATGTGACAGTTCCAGCTGCTGGGAGTGTGAGACCATCATCCAGAGCAGCACAGCTGCAGGAACCAAAGGTGGGAGAGCAGTGGAGCAGGAACAGGATGGATTTGTAGGAAACCCTGGTCTGAAATAACTGGAGGCATAGGCTGGCACCTGGCAGCAGGCAGGGCATCACAAATTGCCAACACCACCTTGGGCCTACATCTGAACAGTGAATTAAATAGGGCTGGAAATGCACCCAGGACCTGGCACCAGCATGAGCAGCCCAAACCAGGTCCTGAACTTTCCCTCTCCCTGCAGCAGGATGTAGCCAAGGAGACCTTCTTGTGGCCTTCCAGTGTCTGCAGGGGGCTCCAAGAAAGCTGGGGAGGGACTTTGTAGGGTGTTGGGTAGTGATAGGACTGGGGGGGATTCAGATTGGATGTTAGGAAGAAATTGTTCCCCATGAGGGTGGTGAGAGACTGGCAGAGGTTGCCCAGGGAGGTGGTGGAAGCCTCATCCCTGGAGGTTTTTGCAGCCAGGCTGGATGTGGCTGTGAGCAACCTGCTGTAGTGTGAGGTGTCCCTGCCCATGGCAGGGGGTTGGAACTGGCTGAGCCTTGAGGTCCCTTCCAGCCCTGACAGTTCTGTGATTCTATATATCCAAAACAGTGCCAGGAATGCTCCAGCTGCTGCCCATGTCCAGGACTTGCTTTGGAGGGAGCTGCCTGGCACAGCCCAGAGCCAGGCCCTGTGCTGACCACTTAGCAGTGCAGACAGTTGCATTTCTATCCCTGCCAAGCTCTGCAGGGCTCTGCTTTGTGTCTGCCATGGTCTGCTGCTCTGTAGTAGAAACAAGCACTGAGGGTTTGGCACTGGCACAGAGGAAGCAGCAGCTCCTGGAGCTGGCCAGCTTGGACCCATGGGTTGAGGTCAGCTGTATGAGCTCCAACAAGTGCTGAGTCCTGCATTGAGTCACAGCAACCCCAGGAATGCTCCAGGCTTGGGGAAGAGTGGCTGGAATGTTGCTTGGCAGAGAGGCATCTGGGGGTGCTGAGTGACAGCTGAGGATGAGGCAGCAGTGCCCAGGTGGCCAAGAAGGGCACCAGCAGCCTGGCCTGGATCAGTGGTGGTGTGGGCAGCAGGAGCAGGGCAGGGATGGTGCCCCTGGACTGGGCATTGGTGAGGCTGCTCCTTGCTGCTGGGGTCAGTTCTGGGCCTCTCACTCCAAGAAGGAAATGGAGGAGCTGGAGCAGGTCCAGAGAAGGGCAATGAGGATGGTGAGGGGTCTGGAGAACAGGGCTGGGGAGAAGCAGCTGAGGGAGCTGGGGGGGTTTAGTGTGGAGAAGAGGAGGCTGAGGGAGACCTCAGTGCTCTCTACAGCAGTGAGGTGGGGGTTGGGGTCTTCTCCCAGGTAACAAGGGATAGGATGAGAGGAAATGGCCTCAAGTGGCACCAGGAAAGGCTCAGGTTGGACATTAGGAAAGAATTCTTTACCCAGATGGTCCTTGCACACTGGCCCAGGCTACCCAGGGAGGTGGTGGAGTCACCATGCCTGGAGGTGATTAAAAGATGAGGCTGAGGAGCTTAGGGACATGGCCTGACAGTTGAGTGCAGGGAGGTGTTAGGTTGTGGTTGAACTCAAGGAACTTAGAGGACTGTTCCAGTCAGGCCATTCTGGGTTTCTGTGATTTGGTGATTTGCTGCCCTTAGAATTCTTGGCTAAAAAAAAAATCCTTTCTGCAGGTAGTGGGCAGAGGGATCATGAACCAATCAGCTGAGTGCCCGGGTGTGCAAGCAGCCCCTCCTCACCCCAGGCTGGCTGGAGGGCAGTGCCATGCACTCTTGTGGCAGTTTCACCTTTGCTGCCATGCCAAGAGGTCCTCATTTGCCATTTTTATGACTATTTATGCCACAAGTGTCAGTTTGTTGGCATCCTCTTCAGTGCCACCAGCTGCAGTGATTCGGAGCAGTGCCAATATCTCAGGTGTGTCCCAGGGTCAGAGAGCAGCCACAGGAGTGCCAACCCCCACAGCCCCACACAGGACATCACTGGGTGAGGCTCTTTGTGCCTCCCAGCAACAGGGGCAAGGACAACAAGCTGGGGACAAATGGTAAAGCACAGGGCAGCACCAAGAGGCTGCTGGAGCCATCCTCACTTTGGGTAGCCACTGACTCAAGGAATGCCAGCTCGGAAGGGGCCCCAAGGAGCCTCTGCTCCAACCTCCCCAGGGGTGGTGCAGCTGCACTGAGCTGTCCCAGCACCCTGCTGGGGTAGTTTCAGGCTGTACCTGGAACATTTTCCACAGATCTTGAACAGAAAGTGGTAGAATGTAAACAAATCACCCCTGGCTGGATAAAGGAAAGCCATGCTGAGTTCCACACAACCCATTGGACAGACTGCTACCAAAGCTGGGCTGGACTCACTTTTTTTCTCTCTTCTCAGCTTCCTCACTCCAGCAGTTCTAGCTCTGGCTTTCTGCTGCTGTCACTGCCCTTGGCTCTGTTGTTGTGGCTGAGTAACAAAACAGCTCTCTGCTCTTCTCTTGTCCCTTGTGTACAGGGGGGTAGAGGGAAGGGGGCAGGGAGTGGAGAAGCTGTTGGTAGCTCCCCTGGGTTTTGTCCAGGAGAGCTCTTGTGCTGTTTGTAAGTCCCTGTAAATATGGTCAAGGTTGTCTATTTTGTACCTATCCATTGCATTCCCTTGGGGGTTGTAGCTGTGGCTGTAACACAGTTCCATGGGCTTCCAGCTGAGCTGCTCTGGCAGATCAGTGTTGGGGGAGTTTTCAACCCAGCACCCTGGCAGGCTGAGTCTGAAACTGCCCAGGGCAGGGCACTCCACTGCTGCCCTTGGGAGGTGATTCCAGTCTATGCCTCTCTCATGGACAATCCTTTCCTTCTGGAGTGCAATGGGAATGTCCCCAGCAGTAACTTGTCCCCATCACCCCTTGGCTTTCCCATGGGACTCCCTGTAGGGAGTCTCCACCCTCCTGGTGGCCACACTTGATGTCCTGCTAATGCCCTGGACCTCTTCCCATGCAGCACCACCCTTGTCACAGAGTGTGGAGCTGGATTTGTGCCCCAGGCTGGGCACAGAGTCCTTCCTGTCACACCAGCCTGACATTGGTCACAGAGCTGCAACCACCTGCAGCACTTCCACCAGCAGCCAGACATCCCAGTCAGCAGCCAGACATCCCAGTCAGCAGCCAGACATCCCAGTCAGCCCAGGGAAGGTTCAGAAGGCATGGTGCATCCAAGGGAGAGCCAGGAGGATGCTTAGGGGACTTGAGCATCTCCCCTGTGAAGAGAGACTGAGAGCCCTGGGGCTGGTTAGTGTGGAGAGGAGAAGGCTGAGAGGGATCTGATCAATGTCTATCAATAGCTGAGGGCTGGGGGGCAAATGGAGGGGGCCAGGCTCTTTTGGAGGTGCACAGCAATAAGCCAAGGAACAATGGAGACAAACTGGAACAGAGAAGGTTTCAGCTCAATATGAGGAGAAACTTCTTTGTTGTGAGGGTGCTGGAGGCTGCCCAGAAAGGTTGTGGAGTCTCCTTCTCTGGAGACTTTCCAAACCCACCTGGATGTGTTCCTGTGTGCCCTGCCCTGTGTCCCTGCTCTGGCAGGGGGTGGGACTGGATGATCTCTGGAGGTCCCTTCCAGCCTCTAATGCACTGTGGTACTCTGACACTCAGGAGTCTTCTCCAGCTCTGGGCTCCTAATTAGAACCCTTGTTGATTCTAACTCCCTCCCAATGGAGGCAGACCTCTGCTTTGCTCTCTCCTCTAACCTGCACACCAGGTGATGACTTGGGCAGATTCTAGCAACCAGGAACGCCAGTGTGGGGTGTTTGATTGGACACTTCCCAAAGACCTTCATCTGGGACAGGTGGCCTCAGTGGCACATCAGAGAGCATAAAGGGAGCTCAGTGGCTCCAAGCAGCCTTTTGGGCCGAGGGGTGCAGCTCTTTGTGCTCTTGCCTAGGCAGGGGATAGAGCTTGCTGGAGCAGCCCTGCAGTGAAGGCTTCTCCAAGGCTGAGCCCCTGAGCACTGATCTGCCCCAGGGCCAGCATCTGCTAGCCAGAGGGCAGAAAGGGCTGTGTGAGTGTGCTGAAGCACAGCGCTGGGGGAGCTAAGCAGAGCAGCTCTTACAGCTCCAGCTGCTCCCCAGGGAGGGAAGGTTCCATCATCCTCACCCAGGCTCTGTGATCCTCACCCAGACTCTATGATCCTCATGCAGGCTCTGTCACCCTCACCCAGGCTCCATCATCCTCACCCAGGCTCCATCATGCTCACCCAGGCTCCATCATCCTCACCCAGGCTCTGCCGTCCTCACCCAGGCTCTGTGATCCTCACCCAGATTCTATGATCCTCATGCAGGCTCTGTCATCCTCACGCAGGCTCTGTCACCCTCACCCAGGCTCTGCCATCCTCACTCAGGCTCCATCATCCTCACCCAGACTCCATGATCCTCACACAGGCTCTGTCATCCTCACCCAGGCTCTGCCATCCTCACTCAGGCTCTGTGATCCTCACCCAGACTCTATGACCCTCACGCAGGCTCTGCCATCCTCATGCAGGCTCTGCCATCCTCACTCAGGCTCCATGATCTTCACCCAGGCTCCATCATCCTCACCCAGGCTCTGCCATCCTCACCCAGGCTCTGCCATCCTCACTCAGGCTCCATCATCCTCACCCAGACTCCATGATCCTCACGCAGGCTCTGTCATCCTCACGCAGGCTCTGCCATCCTCATGCAGGCTCTGCCATCCTCACCCAGGCTCCATGATCTTCACCCAGGCTCCATCATCCTCACCCAGGCTCTGCCATCCTCACTCAGGCTCCATCATCCTCACCCAGACTCCATGATCCTCACGCAGGCTCTGTCATCCTCACCCAGGCTCCATCATCCTCACCCAGGCTCTGTCATCCTCACCCAGGCTCCATCATCCTCACCCAGGCTCTGCCATCTTCACCCAGGCTCCGTCATCCTCACCCAGGCTCTGCCATCCTCACCCAGGCTCTGTCATCCTGGAGCAGGATTGAAGTGCACTTTAATGATCTGGGTCTGAAGGAGCATCTGGGCTTGCAGTGCCACTGGGTCTGTGTGGTGAAATGCAGGCAGCCAAACATCTCCCAACAGCTCCTTCCCAATGAACCCCTCTATGGTTACAGCTTTGAGCTCCAATCTCACTCCCATGTTCTGCCCAAAGTAATTAAATCAGGCCTCAAGTGAGGAAATGACATTTTAGGGTGCCAGGGAGTGATAGGACTGGGGGGGATGGAGCAAAACTAGGCTCAGCACCCCTGGGGCTCAGGTAAAGCCTGCTGGCTCCTGGGGAGACTCCTCCAGGCAGCTTCTTCTGTCTCTTGGAGCAGCAGAAAGTGTATCCTGAGATCCACAAATCTAAATGGGAGGTCCACACTGAGATCCACAACATCTTCTATGGAGCAAAACCAGAAATGGGGAGATTCAGATTGGATGTTAGGAAGAAATTCTTCCCCATGAGGGTGGTGAGAGACTGGCAGAGGTTGCCCAGGGAGGTGGTGGAAACCTCATCCCTGAAGGTTTTGAAGGCCATGCTGGATGTGGCTGTGAGCAACCTGCTGTAGTGTGAGGTGTCCCTGCCCATGGCAGGGGGTTGGAACTGGCTGAGCCTGGAGGTCCCTTCCAACCCTGACAATTCTATAACCACACAGGAGTATTAAAGTGGCTGGAAATGCATCTGTTTAGTGACCAAGAACAACAAGAAAATAACAATAATAAAATAAAAATAAAAAATGTCCCTTCCCTGCAGCTCCATTCAACCTTGACATCAAAACCCAACAGAAAATGTATCTGTGGTCACTTGATTGAAACAAACAAAAAACCCCAAACCCAACCCTTTGAACACAGCTCCACCTCCACTGAAATTCAAACCCAGACAAAAAATGACTTAGCACAAAGAGTCATAGAACCATAGAGCTGTCAGGGCTGGAAGGGACCTGCCAGCACCTCCAGATCTTTCCTGGAACAGAGGCTCCAGAACTGGACACAGAGCTCCAGGAGTGGTCTGAGCAGAGTGGAGCAGAGGGGGAGAATCCCCTCCCTGGCCCTGCTGGCCACACTTCTCTTGCTGCAGCCCAGGCTCTGCTTGGCTCTCTGGGCTGCAAGTGCTCACTGCTGGCTCCTGCTGAGCTTCTCCTCCCCCAGCACCCCCAAGGCCTTTCTTTCAGGGCTGCTCTCCAGCCAGTCCCTGCCCAGCCTCTAGCAGTGCCTGGCACTGCCCTGACCCAGCTGCAGGACCTTGCCCTTGGTCTTGTTGAACCTCCTGAGCTTGGCTTGGGCTCAGCTCTGCACCATGCCCAGGTCCCTCTGGATGGATCCTTCCCTCCAGCTGTCAGCAGCACCTCACAGCTTGGTGCTGAGGGAGCCTCAGTGCCACAGTCCATGGCACCAACAGAGATGTGAAACAGGACTGGTGCCAGTCCTGATCCCTGAGGGACTCCACTTGGCACTGGCCTGCACTTGGCCATGGACCCCTTGGCAGCCACCCTCTGGGTGCAGCCTTCAAGGCTGTTTCCTTCCTCACTGAGTTGTCCTTCCACCAAACCATATTTCACCACCTTGGAGATGAAAAGAATTGACAAAAAGCCTTCTGTGCAGGAGCACAATGACGAATGAACTTCCAGGGCTGGCTGCAGGAGAGACTGGCAGCTTGCAGGTTGCTTTCCATCTGCCCTGGGTTTTTGTTTGGGGTTTTGTTGGGTTTTTTTTTCCTAATGATTGTGTTTTTCCTGGCTCTGATGTGACAAACAGTGGCATTCCTTTCCCCTCAGCTGCCTTTCCAAAGAGGTTTGTTTCACGTTTGGCATTTCTTACTTTGCAGCTTTCCCTTGCAGGGGGCACACAATGGAGCCTTGTTGGGCTCAGTTTAATTAAGCACAACTTGCTGTGCTTTGAGGAGCAGAGGCTGTGACACTTATAAGTGACACAAAAGTGACTTAAAAAGTGTCACAGCCCCTGCCCCTTAAAGCAAAGGAAGTTGTGCTCAATTAAAGTCAGTTCCGACTCAAACAGTTCATTTTCTGCTTGGAAAATAACAACAGCATCAGAGAACAATTAAAACATTCAGATCCTCACAACTCATTGGCATCTTAACACTTTTAAGTGCCTAAGAGTCCTTCCTTCTGCCCATTTCATCTCTGCCAGGGACAGGTGGAGTCCCTCAGGGCTCAGTCCTGGGACCAGGCTTGTTCAACATCTTTGTCAGTGCCATGGATAGAAGCATTGAGTGCACCCTCAGCAGGTTTGCTGCTGACACCAAGCTGTGTGGTGCTGCTGACAGCTGGAGGGAAGGGATCCATCCAGAGGGACCTGGACAGGCTGGAGAGCTGGGCACATGACAACCTCAGGAGGTTCAACAAGACCAAGGGCAAAGTCCTGCATCTGGGTCGAGGCAATCCCAAGCACAAATCCAGGCTGGGCAGGGACTGGCTAGAAAGCAGCCCTGAGGAGAGGGACTTGGGGGTGCTGGGGGAGGAGAAGCTCAGCAGGAGCCAGCAGTGAGCACTTGCAGCCCAGAGAGCCAAGCAGAGCCTGGGCTGCATCAAGAGAAGTGTGGCCAGCAGGGCCAGGGAGGGGATTCTCCCCCTCTGCTCCACTCTGCTGAGACCACTCCTGGAACTCTGTGTCCAGTTCTGGAGCCTCTGTTCCAGGAAGGATCTGGAGGTGCTGGAAGGTGTCCAGAGAAGGGCCAGGAGGATGAGCTGGAGCTGCTCTGCTCTGGAGACAGCCTGAGAGAGTTGGGGTTGTGCAGTCTGGAGAGGAGAAGCCTCTGAGGAGACCTTCTTGTGGCCTTCCAGGATCTGCAGGGGGCTCCAAGAAAGCTGGGGAGGGACTTTTGAGGGTGTCAGGGAGTGATAGGACTGGGGGGGGGATGGAACAAAGCTGGAAGTGGGGAGATTCAGAGTGGACATGAGGAAGAAGTTCTTCCCCATGAGAGTGGTGAGAGCCTGGAATGGGTTGTCCAGGGAGGTGGTTGAGGCTCCATCCCTGGAGGTGTTTGCAGCCAGGCTGGATGAGGCTCTGGCCAGCCTGATCTAGTGTGAGGTGTCCCTGCCCATGGCAGGGGGGTTGGAACTGGCTGAGCCTTGTGGTCCCTTCCAACCCTGACTGATTCTATGATTCTATGATTCTAAATGCTTTTTGCATGCTGCTGGAATCCACAAGCAGCTCTTTGGTGCTGTTCTCTGGGGTCATGGGCAGAGACCTTCACCCTTCTCAGAAGCCAGGAGAGGAGTTAAATCCCTGACACATGCCACAGGGTCACCTGTGCCATGAAATCCTGCTGCTGTCTCCTCTGAATATGCAAGGCTGGCACACAGCCCCCAGAGAGGAGTTCTGCAGCCTCCTGTAGGACCCAACCCTCCTGCACTGCACTGCAGATCCCCACTGCGTGCCACACATCCATGGATCACAGAATGCTTGGGCTGGAAGGGACCTTAAAAACCATCCAGTGCCAACCCCCTGCCATGGGCAGGGACACCTCCCACCAGCCCAGCTTGCTCAAGGCCTCATCCAGCCTGGCCCTGAACACCTCCAGGGAGGGAACATCCACAGCCTCCCTGGGCAACCTGTTCCAGTCTCTCCCCACACTCACTCTGAAGAATTTCTTCCTCATCTCCACTCTCCATCTCCCCTCTCCCAGCTCAAAGCCATTGTCCCTCATCCTGGCACTCCCAGCCCTTGTCCAAAGTCCCTCCCCAGCTCTCCTGGAGCCCTTCAGGTACTGGAAGGATGCTCTGAGGTCTCCCTGGAGCCTTCTCTTCTCCAGGCTGCACAGCCTCTTCCCATAGGGAAGTTCTCCAGCCTCTGATCAACTTTGTGTCCTGCTCTGGACCTGCTCCAGCAGTTCCAGGTCCTCCTTGTGTTGGGGGCACCAGAACTGGACACAATACTCCGGGTGGGGTCTCAGGAGATTTTTCTGGTTTCTTCACAAAACAAACCAAAGCTGTTCATCCATTTCCCACCAGTGCTGCATCAGCCATAGCTGGGAAGGCCCAGAGAGGCTTTTGTCTCCAGCTCAGCTTCCCTGCAGGGAGTGGAGACCCCCAGCAGCACTGCAGCCAGCTCCACAGCAGCTCCTGCCATGGATTTCCATGCAGTTCACATGAGCTCAGGCAGTAATCTGCCAGTATCCAGCGTGGCCATTCTCACAGCCCAGCACATCCATATCCATTGCAGCAATTGCCACCCACCAGGATCTCAGAGGCTGCAGATGAGAAACCTGGGCAGCAGCAGCAGCAGGAGGAAGGGAGTTGGGTGCCACAGATCTCAGTGGAGTGCCTGCAGAAGGCTGCTCCCAACTTGAAATGCAGCCTTCTGCTTTTCATCCCATCACAGCTCCTTGCTCCAAACCAGTCCTTGCTCCTCCTTGCTGAGCCCTCTGCAGATGCTAATGGGCAGGGGTCCTGACCCTGCTGAGGCAGAGGCTGCTGTGCCAAAAATACTAAAGCTCCTCAGCTCTGCCTCTCACTCCCAGATGGTTTTGCTGCTCTCCTCCCAACGTTTCAAACCTGTGGATATCATTGTTGGGGTGCCCCTGCCTCTTCCTGGCTCTCACAGCAGCCCATGGCACACTGATGCCAGTTTTCATGCCATGACAGGTTGGAAGGGAGCTCAGAGCTCATCTGCTCCAACCTCCTGCCATGCCCAGGGACACCTCTCAGCCAGACTCAGCTGCTCAGGGCCTCATCCAGCCTGGCCCTGAGCACCCCCAGGCAGGAGGCATCCACAGCCTCCCTGGGCAGCCTGTGCCAGACTCACACTGCCCTCACTCTAAAGAATTTCTTCTTCTTAATTTCTTGATCTGCCTCAGCTTTTAAAGCCCCCAAGACCACTCCTCACCAATCAGTGACCTGCAGAGGCATTTGGTGTTCCAGGAAGGCTTCATCCACTGGGATGAGCAGGGTGGCAGGGATGATCTTGCTATCAAAGGTAACCACAGCAGGGGTCCTTCTTGTGGTCCTTTAGGGAAATCTCAGCTTGACAGCTCTGAAAAGTGGAGATCAGAGCCTCAGAGCCTCGGGGCAGAACTGCTGATACAGAACCAACAATAAAGTTCTTGTGTGCCCTGGGCTGCAGCACAGTTCTGAAAGGGAGGCAGTGTTTGGCTAAGTGATAACAGCCTGGGTGTGATATGCAGCCAGCTCCCCACTCAGCAGCTTCATGCCCACAGCAGCTGTTTGTTCAGCAGAGATTTCCCAGTGCAGAGGGAGGTGAGGAGCAGAGTCCTCCCTCCAGTGGGCCTCAGGCTCCTTCAACCAGGTCTCACTTGCTCCTGCACAAGGGTTTTGTTCATTGAAGGGGTTCACTCTGTTTCCAGGGGTCTCCTTTTCTCCTTCATGGACAATTCACCTCATGTCCTGAAAGCTGCACCTCTCAGGGGGGTCAGGCAGTTGCTGTGTGTCTGCTCCCAGCCTGGGTGCACTTTCTACCCACACGTGGCTGCCCTCACCTGCAAACCTCTCACCTGACAAACTCCACCTTTTCCAGGTCCAATCTTTCCAAAGGCTGCATTTCCCAGCCTGGCAGCAGGCATGGCACAGCCCCAGGCAGCCCCAGGCAGGTATGCAGTTTGCTCTGGTAGGAACCAGCTTACCCAGTTCCAGAATTCACACAAAATCGTTGAATTCTCTTTTATTTCCCCACCTCCCCCACTGATCATTTGCTTTCTCTCACCTCCAAAACCTGTGCATGAGGCTGTTCCTTCTGGCCAGGGCTGTGTGATGGACACAGCCTGCACTGTTGTGGTGCAGACAGACTCACAGGGTCAGAGGATGTTAGGGGTTGGAAGGGACCTCTGGAGATCTTCCAGTCCAAGCCCCTGCCAGAACAGGACCATAGAATCCAGCACAGGTCACACAGGAACACATCCAGACAGGGCTGGAAAGGCTCCAGAGAAGGAGACTCCACAACCTCTCTGGGCAGCCTGCTCCAGGGCTCTGGGGCCCTCAAAATCAAGAAGTTCCTCCTCGTGTGGAGGTGGAACCTCCTGTGCTGCAGTTTCCATCCATTGCCCTTTGGCCTAATTGAGCAGAGCCTGTCCCTGTTCTCTCCCTCTTGACCCCCAGCCCTCAGCTATTGATAGACATTGATCAGATCCCTCTCAGCCTTCTCCTCTCCAGACTAACCACCCCCAGGGCTCTCAGCCTCTCCTCCCCAGGCAGTGCTCCAGGCCCTTCAGCATCCTTGGAGCCCTCCCTTGGACTCTCTCCAGCAGATCCCTGTCCCTGCTGAACTGGATGCAATATTCCAGGTGAGGTCTGACCACGGCAGAGTAGAGGGGGAGGAGAACCTCCCTGGATCTGCTGGGCACACTCTTAATGCCCCTCAGGAAGGAGAAAGGATCTCATGGAGAAAGAGCCACAGAAAGCCACCAGACCTTGGAGGAGGCAGTGAATGCTCTCAGGAAGTCATCTGAGCTCTCCTCTCTCCTAACCTGGCAGTTCCTCCACAGCACACTGCCCTTCCCACCCTTGGTCACCTCCAAGCTGTTTACCTGAGCCAAGGCAGGAGTAGCCCAGGAGGTGCTTTGCATCTGTGGGACTGAGGGGTGGAGGTCAGCAGAGGACAGTGCTGAGGCTTTGCCTCTGCTGTGTGGGACACTCCACCCTGTGCCAGCATCTCTCCCTACAGCTCTGGGACTGCAGAAGCCAAGAGACTCCCACCCCCAGCAGTCCCTCAGCTGAGGGCTGCTCCATCCCTTGCCACTCAAAAGCAGCTTTTGACAGCTGGGACCAGGCTTGACGTGGGCCAGAGGACAGCAGCTCCTCCCCAGCCTCACCACGGGGCAGGGAGCCTCTGCAGCCACAGCAGGGGTCACAAGTCCTGGAACCTCCTCACTGAAACACTCACAGCCACAGGCTAAGGACCAGGCAGGGATTCAGGGCAGGTGTCCTGGCAGGATTTGGCCATCAGCAAGCCCAGATGTTTCCTCTACAGGCTGGAGGTCCTCTCCACTCTCCTTCTCTGTTCCATCACCTACTGCAAACAGCTGCTGCTGCTTCTGCTCCTTGGGGCCAATTCACAGGATCACAGAATCTCAGGATCACAGGATCACAGGATCACAGAATCACAGGATCACTGGATCACTGGATCACTGGATCACAGGATCACTGGATCACAGGATCACAGGATCACTGGATCACAGGATCACTGGATCACTGGATCACTGGATCACAGACTCACAGAATCACAGGATCACAGAATCACAGGATCACAAAATCACAGGATCACATGATCACAGGATCACAGGATCACAGGATCACAGAATCACAGGATCACAGGATCACGGGATCACAGGATCACAGAATCACAGAATCACAGGATCACAGGATCACGGGATCACAGGATCACAGAATCACTGGATCACAGGATCACAGGATCGCACGATCACAGGGTCACAGGATCACAGAATCACAGGATCACAGGATCACAGAATCACAGGATCACAGGATCACAGAATTCCAGCTGAGGCTGGAACAGACCTCTGAGACCATCCAGCCCAGCCCATGGCCCAGCACCACCACCTCGACCTGACCTGGCACTGCGTGCCACATCCAACCTTTCCTTAAACACCTCCAGGGACAGCAGCTCCACCACCTCCCTGGGCAGTCCATTCCAGTGGCTGATTGCCCTTTCCATGAGGAATTGCTTCCCAGCATCCAACCTAACCCTGAGGAATTGCTTCCTAACATCCAACCTAACCCTGAGGAATTGCTTCCCAACATCCAACCCAACCCTGAGGAATTGATTCCTAACATCCAACCTAACCCTGAGGAACTGCTTCCCAACATCCAACCTAACACTAAGGAATTACTTCCCAATATCCAACCCAACCCTGAGGAATTGATTCCTAACATCCAACCCAACCCTCCCCTGGCACAGCTCCAGGCCATGCCCTCTCCTCTTGTCCCATGTTCACAGAATCAGTCACAGAATGTTAGGGGCTGGAAGGGACCTGGGAAACTCATCCAGCCCAAGCCCCTGCAGGATCACCCAGAGCAGGGACACCCAGAGCAGGGACACCCAGAGCAGGGACACCCAGAGCAGGATCACCCAGAGCAGGGACACCCAGAGCAGGATCACCCAGAGCAGGGACACCCAGAGCAGGGTCACCCAGAGCAGGGTCATTCAGAGCAGGGTCACCCAGAGCAGGGTCACCCAGAGCAGGGTCACCCAGAGCAGGGTCACCCAGAGCAGGTCACCCAGAGCAGGTCACCCAGAGCAGGTCATCCAGAGCAGGTCACTCAGAGCAGGTCACTCAGAGCAGGTCACTCAGAGCAGGTCACTCAGAGCAGGTCACCCAGAGCAGGTCATCCAGAGCAGGTCACTCAGAGCAGGTCACCCAGAGCAGGTCACCCAGAGCAGGGTCATTCAGAGCAGGGTCACCCAGAGCAGGATCACCCAGAGCAGGGTCACCCAGAGCAGGTCACCCAGAGCAGGGTCATTCAGAGCAGGTCACCCAGAGCAGGTCACCCAGAGCAGGTCACTCAGAGCAGGTCACCCAGAGCAGGTCACCCAGAGCAGGTCACTCAGAGCAGGTCACCCAGAGCAGGTCACCCAGAGCAGGTCACCCAGAGCAGGTCACCCAGAGCAGGTCATCCAGAGCAGGTCACCCAGAGCAGGTCACCCAGAGCAGGTCACTCAGAGCAGGTCACTCAGAGCAGGTCACCCAGAGCAGGTCATCCAGAGCAGGTCACCCAGAGCAGGTCATCCAGAGCAGGTCACCCAGAGCAGGTCACCCAGAGCAGGTCACTCAGAGCAGGTCACCCAGAGCAGGTCACCCAGAGCAGGTCACCCAGAGCAGGTCACCCAGAGCAGGTCACCCAGAGCAGGTCACTCAGAGCAGGTCACCCAGAGCAGGTCACACAGGAACACATCCAGGCTGGCCTGGGAGCAGAGCCTGACCCCCACCTTACAGCAGCTTCCCTCCTGCCCTTGGTGAGGTCCCCCTGAGCCTCCTGCAGGCTGCACTCCCCCAGCTCCCTCAGCCTCCCCTCAGCAGCCTTTCCCCCCAGTCCCTTCCCCAGCCTGCTTGCTCTCCTCTGCAGCTGCTCCAGCACCTCAAGCTCTCTCCTGCAGTGAGGGCCCAGAGCTGCAGACAGTGCTGGAGGTGAGGCCTCCCCAGTGCCCAGCACCAGGCTGAATTCCACCCCAAGTCCTGCTGGCCACACTGCTCCTGATCCAGCCCAGGATGCCCTTGGCCTTCCCTGCCCCCTGGGCACACTGCTGGCCCCTGTCCAGCTGCTGTCCCCCAGCACTGCCAGGTCCCTCCCTGCCAGGCTGCTCTCAGCCACTCACCCCCAGCCTGCAGCCCTGCATGGGGTTGTCATGGCCAGAGGGTAGGACCTGCCCCTGGCCTCGTTAAGCCTCCTCCTGTTGGCCTCAGCCCATGGGCCCTGCCTGGCCAGGGTTCTGCAGTGTTGTCCTACCTTCCAGGGAAGCCACACCAGCTCCCTGCTCCTGAGCTCCTGATCCTCTCACTGGCATAAGGTCTTGCTGGGATTTGCTCAGCTGGGAGGCAGCTGGAAGGCAGGAACTCAAAAGAGCTAAAGGGTCACCAGCAGAGACAACTCCAGAGGCAGCCTGGAGCCAACCCAGAGGGCTCTTGGAAAATGTTGCCTATTTTACTGCTGTCAAGATGAATTCTACTGCTAAAGAGTTGAACCCAGATCTCTGACTTCCCTGAGCCTGCAGCATGAGTTTTGTGACCCAGTAATAGCTCCAGATCCTAGAGTCACAGAACTGTCAGGGTTGGAAGGGACCTCCAGGCTCAGCCAGTTCCAACCCCCTGCCATGGGCAGGGACACCTCACACCACAGCAGGTTGCTCACAGCCACATCCAGCCTGGCTGCAAAAACCTCCAGGGATGAGGCTTCCACCACCTCCCTGGGCAACCTGTGCCAGTCTCTTACCACCCTCCTGGGGCAGAACTTCTTCCTAAACTCTAATCTAAATCTCCCCTCCTCTAGATTGGATACACCCCTCCAGTCCTATCACTACCCAACACCTTACAAAGTCCCTCCCCAGCTTTCCTGCAGCCCCCTGCAGATCCTGGAAGGCCACAAGAAGGTCTCCTGGGAGCCACCTTCTCTCCAGACTGCACAACCCCGACACTCTCAGTCTGTGCTCATAGCAGACATGACTTGAGTTTGCAGTCAGGTGGGGGTTGGGCTCTGCTCCCTAGTCTCAGGTGATAGAAGGAGAGGAAATGGCCTGAAAATGTGCCAGGGGAGGGTTAGGTTGGAGAGGAGGAAAAATGTCTTTGCTGCAAGAGTGATCAGGGACTGGCACAGGCTGCCCAGGGAGGTGGTGGAGTCCTCATGCCTGGAGGTTTTCCAGAACCCTGTGGCCATGGCACTGGGGCCAGGGTTTGGTGGTGATGGAGACAGAGATGCAGAGCTGCCAGGATATCAAATCCCCTCAGGTGCAGCTTTAGCAGGCCAGGGGCTCTTCCAGCAATGTTGAGGGAATTTCAGAGGCTCAGAATCACAAATCTGGTTACAAAACCATCAAAGGGGCTGTGAATTCCCTCTGTGCTTTTCTGGCTGTGCTGAGGAAATGCCAACACCTCCAGCATGGTGACACAGCCCAGACCTTCGTGTCAGCCTCCAAGGGAAACTGCTTGACTTGGAGAGCCTCTGCATGGGGAGGAAGTTACCTCAGAGCTTCTTAGGAAGTTAGACTCTTGCTCTGGTTTTAAAAATAACATACTGGAATCATCAGGAACTACAGCTTCAAACAGCCAGAAAATGTCCAAGTGGTGAAATCAGAGGGAGAACCCCAAAATCATCAGCTCCAACCTGTGCTCCTGCAGCCTGGGGCTGAGTCAGGGACTGAAGTGACCTCATCTGCCATGGCATGCCCAGAGCTCCAGGCAGCTGGGGCAGCTTCCTCAGCTGCCAGCTGCACAGTGCCCACTTCTGCACTTTGGTTTGAGTCACTGTTGTTGGCAGAGGGAAGGCTGTGCCATGGCACCATGCCCCTGCCTCTGCCTGACGTCAGGGGACACTGCAGGGGGTTTGGGGACACTGTGCAGGGGGTTGGGGACACTGTGCAGGGCGTTGGGGACACTGTGCAGGGCATTGGGGACACTGTAAAGGAGGCTGGGAACACTGTGCAGGGGGCTGGGGACACTGTGCAGGGGGCTGGGGGCACTACAGGGGTTTGGGGACACTGGGCAGGGGGGTGTGGACAATGTGCAAGGGGCTGGGGACACTGTGCAAGGGGCTGGGACACTGCAGGGGGTTGGGGACACTGTGCAGGGGGCTGGGGACACTGTGCAGGGGGCTGGGGGCACTGTGCAGGGGGTTTGGGGACACTGTGCAGGGCATTGGGGACACTGTGCAAGGGGCTGGGACACTGCAGGGGGTTGGGGACACTGTGCAGGGGGCTGGGGACACTGTGCAGGGGGTTTGGGGACACTGTGCAGGGCATTGGGGACACTGTGCAGGGGGCTGGGGACACTGCAGGGGGTTGGGGCTGCGTGGCTCTCAGCAGCAGCAGAGTTCAGCTGCCTGCTGAAGGTAAACTCTGGGTAGGATTTCAATGTTTGTTTTAATTGGTCAGGACCGAGTTTGGCTTTGGGAGGGATTACATTTGGCTGAATTTCAACAGCCACAATTTGAGTGACCAAAGTTCATTTAAGATCTAATTTTTCAGCCCTTTCAGTGGCTCAGAAGGGTTTGTGCAAGCCCCGAGCCATTGGCCACAGAATCAGAGGTGGAATGGAAGCCCTTGGATCCCTCCTTATCAGCAATCACCTCAGCTGGCTGCTGGCTTCCAGCCTGGCTGTTGGGAACACCTCATGGCTGTGGGAAAGCACAGCCTGGACAACAACATCCCCTGCAAGAATGCATTCAGCAGGCTGCAAAACAAGTGAAGACTGAACAGCCACCAGGAGCAGGAGACAGAGATGGAGCTGCTGAAGTGGTCTTGAAACGAGCACACAGGGTGAAGATCTCACAGGTGCTTGGTGCTTTACCTGATGGAAATGATCAGGGTGCCAGCAGCACTCTTCTGGGCTTAGCACAGCTCTGAGGAATTCAGCAAATTGCTTTGTTAATGTCTGGAAAGAATCATAGAATGGTGGAGGTTGGAAGGGACCTCCACAGATCATTGGGTCCAGAGCAGGGGCACCCAGGGCAGGGCACCCAGGAACACATCCAGAGAAGGAGACTCCACAACCTCTCTGGCAGCCTGCTCCAGGCCCCCAGCACCCTCACACCAAAGAAGTTTCTCCTCATGTTGAGGTGGATCCTCCTGGGTTCCAGTTTGTGTCCATTGCCCCTTGGCCTGTCCCAGGACACCACTGGCATGAGCCTGGCCCCTTCTTGCCCCCCACCCTTCAGCTATTTGTAAGCATTGCTCAGGTCCCCTCGGGGGCTGCTCCTCTCCAGGCTCACCAGCCCCAGGGCTCTCAGCCTCTCCTCACAGAGATCTTCCAGGCCCTTCAGCATCCTCATAGCTTCCGCTGGACTCTCTCCAGCAGTTCCCTGTCCCTCTTGAACTGGGGAGCCCAGAACTGGACACAGTACTCCAGATGAGGCCTCAGCTGGGCAGGGAGGAGGGGGAGGAGAACCTGCCTTGCCCTGCTGGCCACACTTCCTGCACCCCAGGAGCCCATTTGCCTTCTTGGCCACCAGGGCACTTTGCTGTCACATGGAGACCTCATTGAAGTGGGAGACACTTTCCCACCCAGCTGAGCTAACACAAAGGTGTCTGCTCCACCTCTGAGAGCAGGAGGGGGTTAAAGTGTGATGGAGAAAAACAAAGTTCACTGATGGAGTAAAAACCTGTTCCAGTGCCTCCCCACCCTCACTCTAAACAGTTTCTTCCTCATCTTCAGTCTCCTCTCCCAGCTCAAAGCCATTGTCCCTCATCCTGGCACTCCCAGCCCTTGTCCAAAGTCCCTCCCCAGCTCTCCTGGAGCCCCTTCAGGTACTGGAAGGCTGCTCTAAGGTGTCCCCTTCTCTTCTCCAGGCTGCACAGCCCCAACTCTCCCAGCCTGTCCCCATAGGAGAGGTTCTCCAGCCCTCTGACCATTTTCATGGCCTCCTCTGGACCCTCTCCAGCAGCTCCAGGTCCCTCTTGTGCTGGGGGTACCAGAGCTGAGCTGTCTGCCCTGTGTCAGGGTGAGCTGTGCTGATTCACCAACCCTCACATTTCTTCTTGCAAAGTCTGAAGCTGGGGAATGCTGTGGAGGTCAGATGTCAACCAGGGCAGCTCCTGCACCTCCTGGCCCCACTGCCACCAGCTGGGTACCTCTGACTGGGGACACTGAGACTCCTCCAGGTGCTGAGCTTAGGCAGCCCTTGCTCACAGCAGTGATGCTGACTGGCAGCTGTCACTGTCACAGCCCTGGAAAGGTCTGGAGCATTCCCTGTGCAAGTGAAATGCACAAACCTTTCGGTTTCAGCCTGCTTTAGACTGAAACTGAATTTTCAGAGACCCCAAATAATTCATTTTCCTAGAAATGGAAACTTTCCAAGCAAGTTTCAATTCCTGTTCTTAGGAGGTGGCTGCAGACGTGGCTGTGCTCAGCAGAGTCCAGCTCAGCCCATGGAATGAGGACCAGCAGGGCACATTCAGAGCTATGCCCAGGCTGCTACAGCAAGAAATGAAATCTTGGCCTAAAATCCACTTCCCTAACCTGGGTTAGCCCTGCCCTGAGTGGGGACATGCTGTCTGATTTCCATAACAATCAACATGCCTGAAGAGGTAGCCCAGAAGCCCTCAGGCCCCTGAGCTGTTGTGTCAGCACTGATAAGCTCAGCAGGACAGCTAAGCCCTTGAGGCTCTGAGGAGAGAAGAAATGGAGGGTTCCTATCACAGATGTTTGCGTTCTTCTTGATATCTCTGGCTGCATTGCTCTGCCAGGAGCACAGAACTGTTCATCTCATTAAATGTTAAAGATCTTTAGAAAGGACCCAAAATGCTGCTCGGGACCTGCTGCTGTGTAAGAGACCACAAAAATGATCAGGGGCTTGGAGAACCTCTGCTATGGGGACAGGCTGGGGATGTTCAGCCTGGAGAAGAGAAGGCTCCAGGGAGACCTCAGAGCAGCCTGCAAGGACCTGAAGGGGCTCCAGGATAGCTGAGGAGGGACTTTGGACAAGGGCTGGGAGTGCCAGGACGAGGACCAATGGTTTGAAATGAGAGCAGAGCAGATTGAGATTGGATGTGAGGAACAAGTTCTGCAGCAGGAGGCTGCTGGAACACTGCAACAGGTTGCCCAGGGAGGTGGTTGGGGCCCCTCCCATGGAGATATTTGATGTCAGGCTGGACAGGGCTCTGGGCAACCTGATCTGGTGGAGGATGTCCCTGCTGAGTGCAGGGGGTTGGACTGGATGAGCTGTGGAGGTCCCTTCCAGCCCAGCCCATTCTGTGATGCTATGATTGCAAACCCATGGGGCACTCACTAACTGCATGGCTCCCTTCTGATGTTATCAAAGCTCCAGGCTAAAATCATTGAATCACAGAATGGTTTGGGTTGGAGAAGCCCTCTGAGATCATGCAGTCCAACATCAACCCAACCCCACCATGGCCACCAGCCCACAGCCACACATGCCATGGCCACAGGGTTCTGGAACACCTCCAGGCGTGGGGACTCCACCACCTCCCTGGGCAGCCTGTGCCAATCCCTGACCACTCTTGCAGCAAAAAACATTTTTCCTCCTCTCCAACCTAACCCTCCCCTGGCACAATTTCAGGTCATTTCCTCTCCTTCTGTCACCTGAGACTAGGGAGCCTCTGCTCCCAACCCCCACCTGACTGCAGCCTCCTCTCAGGGAGCTGTAGAGAGCAATGAGGTCTCCCTCAGCCTCCTCTTCTCCAGGCTGAACACCCCCAGCTCCCTCAGCTGCTCCTCCCCAGCCCTGTTCTCCAGACACTTCCCCAGCTTTATTGCCCTTCCCTCCAGCCCTCAATGTCCTTTTTGGAGTGAGTGGCCCAGAACTGAACCCAGGATTTGAGATGCAACCCAATAAACTGTATTTTGAAGCCCGCATGACAGAGACAAAGGAGAAGCACTCAGGGTAAATCCATTTTTGCTAAGTCCACCCAGCTGCTGTAGCTGCAGAGTCCCTGCTGCAGCCCATGGTGCCTGGAAGCTGTTTCCCTGTGGGATGTGTTCTTTTATTAGCCATGGTGGCAGGTCCCAGGCAGTGGGGACACAACCAGCTGTGAGCCTCAGGAGTGGGCTCCAGCCCTGCCCTCACTTCTGCCTGCACTTGTTGGTTTCTCTGCCTGGGCTGCTGCTGGTCCCCAAGGGGCTTTTAATGTTTCTCTTCTTGTCTGTTTTCTCCTTTTCCCAGTCCTGAAGCTGGACATTCCCATCCGTGACATCAGGTCAGAGAGTGCCAGGTCACCATTTTCAGATGTACAAAATGTTGTCATCAACAGAAGTTTTGTGTTCAAGAGGAAAGGGAAACCACCAAAAATCCCTCAAGAGCCAGAAGGACAGGACAGGGCCTGCAGAAACTCAGCTTGGGTTCAGCTCTCAGTGTGCAATGTGGAGTTCCACTTTCCAAGAGTCTGGGAATGTCCCTCTCCTGCCTCTCTACAACAGGATTATAACTGATTTCCAGCATGGTTTAGGATGGAAAGGGACCTTGAAGAAGTCACCTGTGCCATGAAATCCTGCTGCTGTCTCCTCTAAACACAGCACTGAGGAGTTCTGCAGCCTCCTGGAGGAACCAACCCTCCTGCCCTGTACTTCAGATCCACACTGCCTGCCACACATCCATAGAGTCACAGAATGCTTGGGCTGGAAGGGACCTCAAAGCTGATCCAGTTCCAACCCCTGCCATGGGCAGGGACACCAGCCCAGGCTGCTCAAGGCCTCATCCAGCCTGGCCTGGAACACCAGATGCTTCACCTCCTGTTTCCCTGGTTCTGAGTTGTTCTTGACCCAAAAAAGTGAGAAACAACTGCAAGAGGAGCAAAAGGAAAGAAACATTTTGCTCCAGCTGCTGCACAGGATGGGCCTTGCAAACTGCCCTCCAAACAGCACCAGAAGGACGTGGAGCTGCTGGAGATGGTCTAGAGGTGGCAAGGAAGATGATCAGAGGGCTGGAGAACCTCTGCTATGAGGACAGGCTGAGGGAGCTGGGGGTGTTCAGCCAGGGAAACCTTAGAGCTGCCTTCCAGTACCTGAAGGGCTGCAAGAAGGCTGCAGAGGGACTGTTCCCAAAGGCCTGCAGGGACAGGATGAGAGGCAATGGTTTGAAATGAGAGCAGAGCAGATTGAGATTGGATGTGAGGAACAAGTTCTGCAGCAGGAGGGTGGTGGAAACTGCAAGAGGCTGCCCAGGGAGGTGGTTGGGGCCCATCCCTGGAGATATTCAAGGTGAGGCTCAACAGGGCTCTGGGCAACCTGATCTGGTGGAGGATGTCCCTGCAGGGGGTTGGACTGGGTGAGCTTTGGAGGTCCCTTCCAGCCCAGGTGATTCTATGAGTTCCTCTCCTTCTGTCACCCGATACTAGGGAGAAGAGACCAACCCCACCTGACTCCACCCTCCTCTGTGCAGCTTTCCTCAAGAGAAGGGCGCTGAAGGAGCTCAGAGGGCACTGAAGGCACTCTGAGGGCACTGAAGGAGCTCAGAGGGCACTGAAGGCACTCTGAGGGCATGAAGGAGCTCAGAGGGCACTGAAGGCACTCTGAGGGCACTGAAGGAGCTCAGAGGGCACCTGCCATCTGCAGTACCAGCCAGGACAGTCTGATCTGTAGTTTCCTGAAGTAAAACAAAAGTGTTTGGCAGACCTTGGGTCAAACTTCTACTTTGCACACAGCAGCGTGAGTTTATTAACCAGATCCCACTCCGGAGCACTTCAGTAGCCAATTGATGAATAAATAAGTGAGAAAATGTTTATTTCTCAGGGTCAACCCTGAGTGTGGAGGTATCCTCAAAGCAGTTCAGCCTCTCTTATCCCCACCTCCTTTCTTCCTTCTAATTAACCAATGTAGGAAATTGATGGTATTTACAGCCTGGCTCCCAGCTCTTGGTGCTGAGAATGCAAATGAAGTATTGCTGGAGCTTGCTGGGTGCTGGAACACACAAAGCCTTTGTGCTCTGCTGGTTTCTTGCACCAGGCCTACCCTCCTGCCAGGCTGAGTTGCCACCTTCCCAAGGTCTCTTTTCCCAGGCTGCTGCAGGGTGTGGTGCCACCAAGCATTTTTGTAGTGGCAAAGGCAGCTTGAGAAATTCCTGCCCCCACCTCTTGGGCTGTGTCAACACAGCTGTCTGGGGAGCTGGGTGGCAGTTTGGGTGGCTGACGTGCTCACAGCCAAAGAGTGCTTGGGAGGCAGTACTCATGCAGCTGCCTGATGTCAGGAGTCAGAAGGGCCTGCTGCCAGCTGCTGTGATGCTTGCTCCACAGGTGCAGCTTGGGCAGTCGTGGTGGCTTGGAGCTTGCATGGTGGCCCTGGGATGGGCAGGAGCTGCTGGCACTGTGAGCATCAGCAGCTGTGGAGCAGGGATGCAGGCAGCCAGCCGTGGGGACCTGCTCAGCAGCTCCACTTGGCTGGGGGAGTGCCATGGCTGGTGGGAAGGGCAGGAGGTCTGAGGTACTGTGGGGAGGATGGAGCAGAAGTGACCTCTTGAGTGCCCAGGAGATGTCTAGGGGATGTTCAGCACCTGCCCCTCACTGAGCACCAGCCCCTCTCTGGGCTGGACTCCTCCTTGGGGCCCAGTGAGGCTGCAGCTGGGACTTCTTTCCTTGCAGCAGAGCTTTGCAGGCCCATCCTCAGGAGGCAGGGGGAAGCTCCTACAACTGGGGCTCTAGTAGCAGAGCAGCTCCCAAAAGCACAGGAGAGGAGTTCAGTGGCATCCTTGCAAGAAGGAGACAGATCCCATAAGTGAGCACTGGCTCCAGCAAAGGCAGCCATGGGTATGCCAGAGGACTCTCCAGCGCATGACTTGAAACCAGGCCATTTGCTCCCATCCTCACATCCTGCTCTTTCACCTGACCATCAACCTCTCCCCCACAAAAATATCCCCAGGGTCCTTCCACATCTGGGGGAATCAACCCACCTTGCCCAGAGCAGCCCCTGCTGCTGCTACAGCTCGCAGCATCTCAAGGGAGGTCCAGATGACAGAACAGCCCTCCATGGGTGATAAGCTGCAGGATGAAGGCTCTCATGGAACTGGTGTCAAAGATCTTTCAGGGTCTACTCCTCTCCAGCACTTCCTTCCTTGAAGAATTTCTCTGCAATCACAATGCAGCTCCCATCCTCAAGCCACCAGATGGATGGAAGTGATGGCTGCTGGTGACCTTCCAGAGCTTCTGGAGGAAGGAGCAAGCTGAAGATGCAGTGGGTTTGCCACAGATGTCCTCCCAGGAATGATGGAGGTGCATGGTGGAGGCCCAGGATTCATTGGGCAAACTTGGAAGGTGTCTCCTCCTGTGAGAGGCTCAGGAGCAGCATTCCCAGGTGCTCTCCTGTCACCTCCTAGAGGCAGGAGAAGTAGAAGCTGCTCATCAGTGGGGCTGCTCCGGGTCAGAAGCCCCAAATACCACTTCACCTCATCTTCTTTGACAGACTGGCTGCAGCTTCCAGCACTGGCCCTTTCCCCAGCCGGCCAGGCTTGGTCCTGCTGCTGGGCAGACAGAAAGGCTGTGGCCCCAGCTGCCTGGGGACTTCTCCAGCCCTGCCATGACACGTGGGGTGCATCACAGTGACATCAGAGAGCAGTGCCCCTCTCCTTGCACAGGAAGTGGAGGCCAGAAGACACTGCTGGACAGCCCTGGTTGGTTTTCACGCTGAGAGCAGCCTGGAGCCCAGAAATGCAGGTGGTGTGTCCTGCCCAGGCAGTGCTGTGTCCCATGCGCCTGGGGGCTGGTGCCCAGGGAGGGCTGGGAATGCTGCAGGCTTGGGCAGCCCAGTGCTCCAGGTGTGAAATTCTTCCCCAGGGCCCTTTTCCCCCGTGCAGAGATGCCCAAACCCTCTTCTCTGGGAGGGATTTTGAGAGCACTGCTCCTGTCCTTGCTGCCCATGGCCACAGTGATGCCCTCAGCCCTCAGTTGCTACTCCCTGGCATGAGCTGGGACTGAAATGTGCCCTATGGAGATTGGACTTCACCTGGTGCTCTGCACCCTGCTGCCTGGTTGCTCTCACCTGGGTTCTCCAGAGAGGAAGCTGGAAAATGATTCTCACATGTCCTGGTTTGAGCCATGAGCTGCCCAGGGTGCAAGGACAGAGTATTTTACCCCAAAGGAGTAAATACAAGCACTTGCACAGAACTGGAAGTGAAATGGAAAACACTATTTAGAAAAGTAACCAAAAGTACAAAAGCTGTAAAGGACATCTCTAAAGAAATCAGAATCAGCCTCGGCCCAGTTCTCCACCTGGGCCTACCAGGCCTCACTAGGCCTCAACCAGGCCAAAACCTTCCCCCCCTGCACTCAGCCTCAGTAGACCCCAAGTAGGCCAAACTGCCCCCCCCGCCACCTGCCCAGGCCTCACTGCCCCCCCCCTGCCTGCCCAGGCCTCACTGCCCCACTCCCCCCCTGCCCAGGCCTCACTGCCCCCCCCCCCCCCCTGCCCAGGCCTCACTGCCCCACTCCCCCCCTGCCCAGGCCTCACTGCCCCCCCCCCGCCACCTGCCCAGGCCTCACTGCCCCCCCCCTGCCTGCCCAGGCCTCACTGCCCTCCCCCCCCCCCCCCCCGCCTTCCCAGGCCTCACTGCCCCACTCCCCCCCTGCCCAGGCCTCACTGCCCCACTCCCCCCCTGCCCAGGCCTCACTGCCCCGCCCCCGCCTTCCCAGGCCTCACTGCCCGCCCCCCCCCCCCTTCCCAGGCCTCACTGCCCGCCCCCCCCCCCCACCTTCCCAGGCCTCACTGCCCCCCCCCCCGCCTGCCCAGGCCTCACTGCCCCCCCCCCCCCCCCCCCCCCGCCTTCCCAGGCCTCACTGCCCGCCCCCCCCCCACCTTCCCAGGCCTCACTGCCCCCCCCCCCGCCTGCCCAGGCCTCACTGCCCCCCCCCCCCCCCCCCCCCCCCTGCCCAGGCCTCACTGTCCCCCACGAGGCCTCAGCAGGCCCAGTGGTGGAGCAAGAAATGAGCTGTGGTGAAGGCTGCAGGAAAGCTGCACTGCCCCCACAAGACAGAGACACAACTGCAGCCACAGGCACTGAGAGGAGGGGGAAAGGGACAGAACTGGCTGTGCACTCTCCTTGCAGAGGCACTGCAGGATTATGGGATGGAATTACAAAGAATACAACATCCTGAGCCTGCCCCTGGGCTCCCTAGCCCCTGGAGGATTTTTTATCTCTATGGTAGGGCAATTAGTCCACAGAGAACAGGACCTGAGTTACCACCCCTCAGCCATCACTGCAGGTGTCAGCAAGCCACAGTTCAGTGCTGGTGGTCAGGCAGCCAAGAGCTGGGACCTGGGGCTAGCAAAGTATGGAATCCATCCTGCCCCACCTGAAGAGCTGCCCTCTCTGCCCTGACCCTGAGGCCCAGGATGTCAGGAGTTCAGAACATCCCTGGGTTCTCTGTGACACAGCACCACCTGAGCCTGGCCCTCAGGACTCTATCCCAAAAGATTGTGAATCAGAATCACAGAACTGTCAGGGCTGGAAGGGACCGCAAGGCTCAGCCAGTTCCAACCCTCCTGCCATGGGCAGGGACACCTCACACCACAGCAGGCTGGCCAGAGCCTCATCCAGCCTGGCCTCACACACCTCCAGGGATGAGGCTTCCACCACCTCCCTGGACAACCTGTGCCAGTCTTTCACCACCCTCATAGGGAAGAATTTCTTCCTAACATCCAATCTGAATCTCTCCATTTCTGGTTTTACTCCATCCCCCCCAGTCCTATCACCCCCTGACAGCTTAAAAAGTCCCTCCCCAGCTTTCTTGCAGGTCCCCTTCAGATCCTGGAAGGCCACAAGAAGGTCTCCTCGAATGTGTTACTGCTGTCCAAAACCAGCACTGGCAGGAGGAAGGAAGATCCTTCACCACTGCAGGAGCAAGCAGGGGGAGCAAGCTTCTGATCCTGCCATGAACTGGATTCTGTTGGGTAGCCTCCAGGTGAAATCATGAGAAACTTATAAATGCACTGGAGGAGTTCCCTGGCACCAGGGCCACCACTGTCAGAGAAATACAGGGCAGAAGGAAGAGAAAGTTCCCACCCTTTGGACCAGCAGTGATTCTGGGCAGCCATGAATGCCAGCTCATGCCAGGGGCAGGCTCTGAGTCCTGCTCCCTGCCCCTTGTTTCTTCTGCCTGTTGCCACCTTGGTCTGCAGATGTAGGCAAGAGGGATGCTGCTGAGGGATGTGGTTTTGACACAGAGGTGAAGCAGAGACCAGCAGCAGTCACTGCTTGGCTGGGACACGCATCCTGGCCTGGATCAGCAATGGTGTGGCCAGCAGGGCCAGGGCAGGGACTGTTCCCCTGTGCTGGGCAGTGGAGAGGCTGCACCTTGAGTCAGTTTTAGGCTACTCACTCCAAGAAGGACATTGAGAGGCTGGAGCAGGTCCAGAGAAGGGCAACCAAGGTGGGGAAGGGTCTGGAGGACAGGGCTGGGGAGGAGCAGCTGAGGGAGCTGGGGGTGTGCAGCCTGGAGAAGAGGAGGCTGAGGGAGACCTCAGTGCTCTCTACAGCTCCTGAGAGGAGGCTGCAGTCAGGTGGGGGTTGGGCTCTGCTCCCCAGTCTCAGATGATAGAAGGAGAGGAAATGACCTGAAATTGTGCCAGGGGAGGGTTAGGTTGGAAAGCAGGAAAAATGTCTTTGCTGCAAGAGTGGTCAGGGATTGGCACAAGCTGCCCAGGGAGGTGGTGGAGTCCCCATGCCTGGAGGTGTTCCAGAAACCTGTGGCCATGGCATCTGGGGCCAGGGTTCGGTGGCCATGGTGGGGTTGGGTTGATGCTGGACTGGATGAGCTTGGAGGCCTTTTCCAACCCAAACAATTCCATGATTCTGTACAGTTGAAAGTGCCAAAAGCCTGCCCAGCCAGGCTGTGCTCAGCACTGGGGATGCCCTCACCTGTAAACAAGGTTCCTCACAACTCATCCCACAGGAACCCACACAAACCCCAGCTCCTGGCTGCAGCTGAACAAATTGTTCTCAGTTTTTGCACATCTCCCAGGGCAAAGGCTTCCAAAGTGAACTCTCAGGACACCTGCCCTGTTCCTTCTGGGCTGCAGCAACCCTTCCTGGTTGTTGTGGCATCTGCTGAGAGCTTTGCTGCCTCCCCTCACACGCCACCAGATGTGAGTTTGGAGCTGAACACTAATCTGAATGCAGATTTTCACAGAATCAGAGAACTGTCAGGGTTGGATAGATCTCAGGGATGGTGCTGTCCCAGCCCCCTGCCATGGGCAGGGACAGCTCACACAGGCTCTGTTCCAGCCCTCCATAGGCACTGGATGCTTTGCAGCTGAGGCAAAGTTTTGTTTGGATTTGTTCTTTGTTTTGTTTTTAGTTAATGTTAACCTAATTTAGTCTTTTTTCTTTTCTTTTTTTCCTTTCAGAATTTCCTCCCAGTGCCCACACTTGGTCCCTGCACAGCTGCAGGAACCTGGTCAGACTGGGACATGCAGCCAGGCCTGGCACTCACAGGGCCCCCCAAAGCAGCCCCAGTACAGTGCCATCTGCTACCAGCTGTCCCTCCCCTGGGCCCTGCTGCCTCTCCTAAAGGCTGTGGTCTCCACTGAGCTTTTCTCCCTCCAAAGCCCAAGTGCAGGAACCTGCCTATGGGGAGCACCTGCAGCCTGGCTGCTTCCCAGGGGCGCAGGTGCTTGCTGCACTGCTCCGTGCTGGGCTGGGCTGCACAGCCTGTGGCCTCCATCCTGCATCACCTCCAGAGCCTCCTCCCCTTCTGGCTGATGTGCTGGGCACTCTGGAGAGCCCTGTCTGGCCCTCACCTTGTGAGAGGAAGGGAGGAACTCAAAAATCTGTCTAGAGGCTCTGTTGCTCTGCTCTCACTGCTCTGCCTCCACAGCAGCAGGGGCTCCTAGAGCCACTGTGCCCCATGCAGGTGGCTGGCAGCACTGCCTTCCAAGGGGTTCTCTGCCACCCCCTTGGCAAGAGCAGGGAGCAGCCTCTTCCAGCCTAGAGCAGGACATCCTCTGGCGATGAGCATGGATGCTCCCCAGCATGGATGGAGGTAGGCACAGTGGAGCCACCAGCTCTTACCCCCCAGCCTGTGTCTCAGGGCCTAACCTGGTGGGGCAGAAGGCCTCTGGCTTTGTCAGAGCTGGACAACTCTTTCTGGCAGAAAGGTGACTGAAGAGAAATGTCCTCCAAGGGCTCCACCAAGCTCCCCCTGAGCAGCTGCTGTCCCCCAGGGCTGACCCAGGCTGAACTCCCTGCCCCAGGCTGGGACCAGCTGGGCTGCTGCATGCCCACCTTTCACCACCCTGGGACTGGCAGCGGAGGAGCAGGGGCAGTTTTGCATCCTTCCCCAGCTGCCCACACACCTTCAGCACACCACAGACTGAGAAGGGTCAGCCCAAAGCAAGCAGAGCATCAAGAGTTCCCAAGGTCAAACACAAACTGTTTGGCAAAGAGCTGAAATTGGTGTTTGACTTACAGCTCTGTGGCAGCCTCAGAGATCAGAAACTCACAGAGTGGTTTGGCTTGGAAGGGACCTCCAAAGCTCCTCCAGTCCAACCCCCTGCACTCAGCAGGGACATCCTCCACCAGATCAGGTTGCCCAGAGCCCTGTCCAGCCTCACCTTGAATATCTCCAGGGATGGTTCTTCAACCTCCTCTCTGGGCAACCTGTTGCAGAGTTCCAGCAGCCTCCTGCTGCAGAACTTGTTCCTCACATCCAATCTCAATCTGCTCTGCTCTAGTTTGAAGGCATTGCCTCAATGGAGATGTGCCCAGACCAGTGCCAGTTCATGGCTGCCCACACAGCCAGCTGCCCACAGGGCTGCTTGTGTCCTCCCTAACCTATCTCACTTCCAAATCTGTCTTCTGAGAGCCCACACTGCTGGCTGCAGGCACACACACAACAACCTCAGACACCACTGGGGCCAGTGCCAGCCCAGCCCTGTTTCTCCAAGCAGCCCCATCTGCCTCTCTCCTGCCCTGACATGCTGCAGGTTGATCTCATGAATGGTGACCTGGCTAAGCCCTCTCAGGGGCTGAGAAGGATCCATAGGAGCTCTCTTGTCTTGTTCACAGGAGTTCAAAGATGTCCTCCTCTCCCAGCTCCTTGACTGATACCCAGGACATCTCTGACCTTCAGTGTCCTAGGGGCCAAGGCAAGGTCTTGGTTCCACCAATGTGGGAGCAGGGGAAGAGGAAGGTGGGAGCTGCCTGCTTGCATGCTCAAGAGCAGCGTGATGTAGTCCTCAACCCATCCAACTGCAGAAAATTCTGTGGTAGAAGCCCAAATGAATGGATTGAGGGTCTGCAACTAGGCACAGAGAGGCCATGGAGTTGTTCTGAGTCCTGTGGGCCCTGGGAGGGACTCCCCTTACAGGCTGAGCCATTTTCAAGGTCATAGATCACAGAATGGTTTGGATTGGAAGGGACCTGCAAAGCTCATCCAGTCCAACCCCCTGCAGGGACATCCTCCACCAGATCAGGTTGCCCAGAGCCCTGTCCAGCCTCACCTTGAATATCTCCAGGGATGGTTCCTCAGCCACCTCCCTGGGCAACCTGTTGCAGTGTTCCAGCAGCCTCCTGCTGCAGAACTTGTTCCTCACAGCCAATCTCCATTTGCTTTGCTCTCATTTCAAATGACTGCCTCTTGTCCTGTCCCTGCAGGCCTTTGGGAACAGTCCCTCTGCAGCCTTCTTGTAGCCCTTCAGGTACTGGAAGGCTGCTCTAAGGTCTCCCTGCAGCCTTCTCTTCTCCAGGCTGAACAGCCCCAACTCTCCCAGCCTGTCCCCATAGCAGA